>NC_089742.1:76828624-76856124 GCF_040412425.1 Macrobrachium rosenbergii | reverse complement strand
CGATGAATTCTCCTAGTCTGGCTAAAATTAAACAAGAAAACTAACGTAGTCAAATATGATATTAACTATGCATGGATAGGTTTTATTGTAGTTGTCAGCAAGAAACGATCGAGTTGGCACATTCACGATGTCTTTATGCTAATATAGAAATTTTCTTTGTGATATTTTGTATTTATTTTGCATTTTAAAAGCAGTCCGTGTATGGCTCTAAGTATAAATTCGCATTACTTAAAAGTGTGTTATCTCAAGGGCTGATTTTATAAATGGAGTAAAGTACTATTCAGGTGTAATTGTAAAAATTTAGATGGAAAATGATATTTGATTTGTCACTTATTTTCCTTTTATTTGATATCTTTTCTTTGGCAATACAAATGAATTTAAAAGAGCATGAAGACAATAAGCAAGCGGTTTCACCTCAAAATAAATGCTAACGATAACCTTCTTCCTAAGAGATTTGAGCTGTCGACCACTGAAGCACTAGGTCGGGCTACTGAAGTCAAAAAAGGAGAAGAACCATGTATGTAACTGCATATGCATGGTATTATAGTGGGCATCACCTCGTCCCTGACTGCGATTTCATCCCCTCCATGCCCTACCTGCAGTGAGTGGACACATTTAATCCTTTCTTGCCCAAAGTGATGTACCCTTAAGCAGGCAGCATCACCTGAAAGTAGATGCTAAATGTGTCCGCTCACTGTAAGGAGGCGGGGAAGGGGTGGAATCATTGTTAGGGGTGCTTTGGTGCACGCTGCGACGCCATCATACGCAGTGGCACACTGGTTCTTCTCATTTTATGTCCTTAGTAGCTGAGTGCACTAAGCATTGATTACTACTTTAGTAGTTCTTCGTTGGACAGGGGGGTATCGTTTTCGGCTAGCACCCTGTTGGCCCCGCGTTCGATTCTCCGACCGGCCAATGAAGAATTAGAGGAATTTATTTCTGGTGATAGAAATTCATTTCTCGGTATAATGTGGTTCGGATTCCCCAATAAGCTGTAGGTCCCGTTGCTAGGTAACCAATTGGTTCTAAGTCACGTAAAATAAATCTAATCCTTCTGGCCAGCCCTCTCTAGGAGAGCTGTTAATCAGCTCAGTGGACTGGTTAAACTAAGGTATACTTTTACTACTTTAGTGATTGATTGATTATGAAATTTAGGTCTTGAAGACTGTCAGTTCAAATCCCTAAGGATTGGAATATAAAGTTTAGACCAGGGGCCAAGCACTGGGACCCATGTAAGGTCATTCAGTGCTGGAAAGGAAACTGAGAGTAGGTAGATTTGAAAGGTGTAACTGGAGGAAAACCTCGCAGTTATACTAAGAAATAATTGTTGGGAAAGGGTGGATAACAAGATGTAAGGACGATAATATGAATGGAAGTACAGTAAAAGGAATGAAAGGGGCTGCAGCTAAGGGCCGAGGGTTTGCTGCAAAAAACCTTTAGTAATGCCTACAGTGCACCACGTGAGATGTGCTGACGACACTACCCCGCTACGGGGTCAAATCCCTAAGGGAGGTTATTGTTAGCATGAAATCCCAAAGGGAAGTTATTGTTAGCATCTATTTTGCGGCAATACTGCCTGATTTTAATGTACAACACCTTGGTTGTACTAGGGAGGGAGATTAAATATAATCACTGAATTCAGGCGGAGAAGAGAGGGGGTGAAATCACAGACAGAGGTGCGGTTTTGATTGATTGATTGATTATGAAATTTATGTCTTGAAGACCAAGCGCCGAAACCCATCAGTATTATTCAGAGCCGTAATGAAGGTGAAATATATAAATTAATGATATGATTGATAATGAACAAGTAAATGATGACATACTAGTAAAATTCAGCGTTAAAATATGAACGTAAAAAATTAGGAATGATATTAGATAAAAGCAACAAAAAATAAATATATATTGAACTTTTATATTTAAAATATATACTTAGTATATAAAATAAATATGACTAAAATCTTTATTAAATATACTAAGATCGTATCTCATTAAAATAACCAGATTCTTTCGGATAACCCATAAGGTTATCTACCTCAACGGCATCATTTAAAATTTCTAAAATAGTCTTCCCAGTTAGTATGTGCATAAGTGGATACACCTCGGTTCCCTCTCTCCTTATGATTTTAGTAGCTGGGTAGACTTTCTCAACCATTTACTTCAGTGGTCGACGGTTCGAATCCCAACGCCAAATCAAAGCCCTTCAAAAAGAAGGCACCGTGCTTACCCCATATGAAAAATGGGAAAAAGCACGTTAAATGAAGAAGAAGAAGAAGCAGCAGCGGAGGGTAACATCTCTCCTATTATTCCAAGAGAAAATTGATTAAATACGTTAAATTCATTTAGCAACGGGTGGAAAAATTATGCAACAACGTAGTGTGACAGTTCTCTCTCTTGCGGCTGGTGCTACAGATTTTCAAATGCCGAGAGAAAAAACAAAACAATGAAGAAAGTAGGAGGCTCCCCCATCCCGTGAGGGACCTTCATTAGACCCTAACTATGTATTAGGCGCTTGTCGGAGTTAGGTGCTGGAGAGCATTAAGTAGGTTGTGTCCTTGCTCTCTTTACAATCCCCTGACACTCGGTTTCTCCAGAAGTGGAAGAAGAGGTAATATGAGAGTCATTTAATGAAGAAATTCTCCATTCTCTCTCTCTCTCTCTCTCTCTCTCTCTCTCTCTCTCTCTATATATATATATATATATATATATATATATATATATATATATATATATATATATATATATATATATATATATATATATATATATATATATATATATATACTGTATATACTGTATATACTGTATATATATATATATATATATATATATATATATATATATATATATATATATATATATATATATATATATATATATATATATATATATACATATATATGCATTAGAGTATGACTACAGAAAAGCATGTCAAAATACACGTCGGTAGCTTATCGCATATATATTACAAACTAGTTGAAAATAAGGTAACGACCATAAATGGAGAACGAAGCTTGGTAAGTGCTGGATAATCGTATGAAGCACTTATTAGGACTACGAATATGTCGTTGACTTTTATTCAACCACCTGTTTATGATGTCTTTGCTTTAAGTCAGAGATGTGTGTTTATGATATGTTTTACTGCTTTGAAGAGGCAACTTCAGCGTTTTTGCCTTTGAGAAAAAAAAATTTTTTTTGGTTATTAAAGGTATGTGCGTATCAAAGGATATTTACATTATTTATAAATAATACATAGCCTGTACGTCACACACACACACACACACACAATGAAGTATTTACGTTAAGATATACCCGAGAACTAATTAATATGGTGGAAATCATATGAACTCATTTACCTGAAAAATTTGTTTTATGACATCAAAGCATACTGAGCTTGTCTATCTGTTCACGTAAACAAATAGAAATTAAGCGGATATCGGTAAATTTTTCAGTGGAGCAAGTAGAATCTGAAATAATTTTTTAACAACATAAATTACTGAATGAGTTCAGAGAAAAAAAATGATGTTCTCAGTCACAGTTGATTAATTGACAGAACTGTAGGCTTATTAACAAACACGAAATTCATATATTCGACCTGCGTATGCACTACGCTCCCTTGCCTTTTTTTTTCTTTTTTTTTATCAAACCTTCCGTGTATTATTTCATTTATTCCTTTTTATGCAGACATTTTGGTAAGCTGCGAGATGCCTCTATTGATTTATTTCCTAGGGGAACAACACTGGATTTGGCGGCAGCAGTTTTCTTTTATTTCTCTCCCTGTCTGTTGACTGTCTACTAAAACGCTCTTTTCTTCCGCTTTATCTATGTGTTCTATTTATTTCGTCCTTGCTTGAAATGGAGTTACTGATAAATAAATATATTGCTCATATGTATATTTTTTTTAATGTGCTTAACATAAATAGTGTTCTGCACATAGAGTCCACTTCAGATTTCCATTCTTCATTTTAGGGCCAGCATCACTTAAGACTGGCCTTTATATAAGTGTTCAAGATGTATTTGACTAACACAAACCTCTAAAGTATATCTGGTCTTTTGGCAGGCAGTTTGTCATCTGGAAAAGAGCTACTCTGCGATTCAAGTCAAATACATTGTCTCTTCTATATTCATTTTACTTGAAAGCTTTATAAATATGGCCCTCCCTGCTTCTCATAATTTATGTCTGTCACAGGTTTAACCTATTTTTTTAATCTTTATAGTTTCGTTCTTAAAGATGTCAAGAACTTTCTCCGTTAAAAAACTAACGTGTTCTTTTCCCTTTGCAAAATGTGGCTGCACTTCAAGCAAATAATCAAAAACAAATACTTTCTAAATATTTCTCTGGCAGTTTCTAGGAAGCAAAGTTTGTGGATAATGAAGCCTTCCCTCCACACCTCATCCCTTATTAATATCAGGTGCAGCGTTCTGTTGACAGATTGATTTGCAAGCCTTTTATTAGGGGTATTTGCACCTACTTCATATTATTATTTAGGTCCCAATTTTATGTGAATATTTTGTCTCATACTCCTCTAGAAATATTTCTTTAAAATTTCTTTCCTTTTTTACTATCCTCCTCATTTGCTCCATCCTCTATTTTTTTTAATTCTTTTCTTCTTATAACATTACATTCACTCCTTTTGTCCATATTTCTCTTTTATATCCAGAATGGTTAACCCTCTCTCTCTCTCTCTCTACTTCCATTCCCTTCACGAAGAGTAATCCCGTTATTTTTGGGTTTTCCTACCTCCCTTTATTGTTCAGAGTTTACCCAATATATTTTACTTAGCACACTCCCATTATTATTTTGCTCACGAATTTACTCTATCCGTCGTTTTCATCGTTTACTGTTCATGTCTTCAATCCTACAAGTAAATCACACTGGCCTTTCAATCTCTCGTCAAAATACCAGTCGCTAATTGTAGATCCCACATGTAAGGCGGAATTTTACTCTTACCAACACCCATTCCTTCCCACCATTATGCGCATGCAAATGACTTACATAGGCTGGCGTAATTGGATTATATCATCACAAGTCCAATTAAGACCTCTGTCATTGCCACTTTCATAACTACTTGTGCTCGTGGCGAGTTAGAACAACAGGCAATTAAGGCGTTATATTATGTCGTGTGCTGTAAGCAATTACGGGAGATTTTTCCTTCATTATTAGTTTTTTTTATATCTGTAAGTGTTTGTAGCGTGAATTTTTACTAGTGTAATCTTTCTCAATAATGAGGAGGTAAAACTAGTCATAGAATACGATAAAATACAATTCTATATATATATATATATATATATATATATATATATATATATATATATATATATATATATATATATATATATATATATATATATACATACATACATGAGTGTTTATTTATTTATTCTTATCTAACTTATAGTTAATCTGTTATTTCTTTTTGAGGAAGGACGCCAACAAACATAAAACTCATTTCCTTTCTCAAGCGAACTGTTACGTAAATCTGTATTCAGCGACCACCCTAAGGTGATCATTTGCTAAAATAAGTAGTTTATGACGATGTGAAAGAAAGTATTCCTAGCGCGTGGAAATAAAATTATGTTTCGGAATCGCAAAAAATAACCAAGAAACATAATTAGATTTCCTCGCGCTAGGAATACTTTCTTTCGCATTGTCATAACCTACTTATTTTAGCAAATGATCCCCTTAGGGTGGTCGCTGAATGCAGATTTACGCAATAATTCCCTTGAGAAAGAAAATGAGTTTTAAGTTTGTTGGTATCCTTCCTCAAAAGAAATAACAGATTAACTATAAGTAAGGATGAGAAATAAATAAATAAATACGCATGTATGTATGTAATATATAAATACATTATATATATATATATATATATATATATATATATATATATATATATATATATATATATATATATATATATATATATATGACTATTTATCACATCACCGTGATTCATATACAATCAGAAAGCTACAAACGTCCTTTAATATCAATTCACTCTACCTCGGAAATAATATATTTTCATATATGTTACCGAAGGGGAATTTTTAGTTGATAATAAGTCCACCGTCCCGTAGGATCGAACCAGCGACGGACGAGGAATCAGGACTACAGTGACGCACTAACGAAATCGGCCACAAAGGGAGGTATAAGTGAATAACATCTCCCATCAACTCACCCGTCGAACTCAGGTGTTTTGCGTTTGGAGACGATATCCACCCACCTCTGCCATGTTGACCGTGTAGTGCGTTTGTCGCGTAGCCATATTATGACTATTTATCACATCACCGTGATTCATATACAATCAAGAAAGCTACAAACGTCCTTTAATATCAATTCACTCTACCTCGAAATAATATATTTTCATATATGTTACGAAGGAATTTTAGTTGATAATAAGTCCACCGTCCCGTGGGATCGAACCAGCGACGGACGAGGAATCAGGACTACAGTGACGCACTAACGAAATCGGCCACAAAGGGAGGTATAAGTGAATAACATCTCCCATCAACTCACCCGTCGAACTCAGGTGTTTTGCGTTTTGGAGACGATATCCACCCACCTCTGCCATGTTGACCGTGTAGTGCGTTTGTCGCATGCGTAGCCATATTATGACTATTTATCATCACATCACCAATTGGATATTAAAGGACGTTTGTAGCTTTCTGATTGTATATGAATCACGGTGATGTGATAAATAGTCATAATATGGCTACGTGCGACAAACACACTACACGGTCAACATGGCAGAGGTGGGTGGATATCATCTCCAAACGCATAAAACACCTGAGTTCGACGGGTGAGTTGATGGGAGATGTTATTCACTTATACCTCCCTTTGTGCCGATTTCGTTAGTGCGTCACTGTAGTCCTGATTCCTCGTCCGTCGCTGGTTGATCCCACGGACGGTGGACTTATTATCAACTAAAAATTCCCCTTCGGTAACATATATGAAAATATATTATTTCCGAGGTAGAGTGAATTGGATATTAAAGGACGTTTGTAGCTTTCTGATTGTATATGAATCACGGTGATGTGATAAATAGTCATAATATGGCTACGTGCGACAAACGCACTACACGGTCAACATGGCAGAGGTGGGTGGATATCGTCTCCAAACGCAAAACACCTGAGTTCGACGGGTGAGTTGATGGGAGATGTTATTCACTTATACCTCCCTTGTGGCCGATTTCGTTAGTGCGTCACTGTAGTCCTGATTCCTCGTCCGTCGCTGGTTCGATCCCACGGGACGGTGGACTTATTATCAACTAAAAATTCCCCTTCGGTAACATATATGAAAATATATTATTTCCGAGGTAGAGTGAATTGGATATTAAAGGACGTTTGTAGCTTTCTGATATATATATATATATATATATATATATATATATATATATATATATATATATATATATATATATATATATATATATATATATATATATATATATATATATACATATATACAGTATATGTGATATATATATATATATATATATATATATATATATATATATATATATATATATATATATATATATATATATATATATATATATATACATATATACAGTATATGTGATATATATATATATATATATATATATATATATATATATATATATATATATATATATATATATATATATATATATATATATATATATATATATATATATATATATATATATATATATATATATATATATATATATATATATATATATATATATATATACATACATACAGTATATGTGTGTGTATATATATATATATATATATATATATATATATATATATATATATATATATATATATATATATATATATATGTTATATGAAGGTATTTCATCAGAAATTCCTCCAGGTGTTTAGTTATAAGGACTGTGTTTGGAACTCAGTCAGAGTTTGGTTATGACATCTTCAGTTTCTCCATGGCTGTAGAATAAGACTGTTTTTGGAAGATCAGACCAATGTTCTGCAGGATTTCAGACAAACTCCATAGTGGTTTTTCTTGTATTTCGTATAAAGACTTATTTACAAAAGAATACAATTGGTCTGCATAGGATGATCTCCCATGTCGATCTAATATCTAAGCTGTCACACTTTTACATAGCAAGACTAAGATGCACACACACGAACAAACATATGACCTCGTTCCCAAGAACTTCCCACGGCTACGTGACTTTGCCTCCAGCTCTGAGCAAAAGGAGAACGCTGAGTTTATGCAAACGGATGCTAATGTATGATGACGCACTGTCTTAAAGCACTACACAGGTACTTATTGATGACGTCTGCGTCTGGTTTGACCAAACGGAGATTTCACAATAGCCTTCCTTTCATGTGCGATAGAGATATATATATTGGGAATTATCTTAGATTTACTAAGAAACGTAGTTTCTTTAAATGTGGCATAAATGAAATATGACATTTGCTGGGCCACGTAAATCACAATAGGAACGAAATCATCAAAACAGGCATTCACTAGCTAAGCATAAATCCTCAGAAAGCAAAAGAAAATATACGCTTCCAAACATCATTATACTCAAAATGTGAATGAGACATGTAGTAATTACTGAAATATGTTGCATATTTGTGAACACAAGTCTTACTAAAATGTAGCAAAGTGAGAAAAAAAAGGTAAGTTATATAACTCAAACATTGATTATACTGACAATGCTAATGATTAACATATAAATCATATATAGATAAGGTAATCCGGATAAATCAAATAAAATAATGCAATTCAGAAATGATAATGCAATCCTGAAATGATAATGCAATCCTGAAATGATAATGCAATTCAGAAATGATAATGCAATTCGTATACGAAGTAAAAACATTTGTGCACAGATTATATGAATACACTTGCAATGATAGAGATTGAAATCAATGCTTAAAAAATGTATCCAAAGGTAATAACCATATGGTAGGTTTATATAAACAAACAGTTATCCTGATAGATTAATCAGTATGGACAACCAAAATGCAAAATGTTGAATGAACAACATACTACTACACGCAATTGATACATACATATGTAGTATAGGTTATTAAAGAAATAAATGTAGATAAATGATAACACCAGAAATGTTCAGCTCTTCCTCACATATATTACCAACGAAAATAGAACCTTTTCAGTCTTTCTCTGTGTACTCGAGCTTTAATGAAAAAATGGCCAGTAATTTCATTACTGAACTCGGAACATATAATTGCGCCAGTCCAACGTTGACCTTTGAGAAACAGCAGATTTCGCAATGGTCTCCTTCATCTCTCGTGCTTTTTTCCAAAACATTACGCTGACGATTACGCCTACGGCTCCCAGGAACATACCAACGGCAATTAATGTGTAGAGGAGAAGAAAATCATGGTGATCAGAAGAATGGCTCGCAGGAGACAGCAAGTCTAATGATGCAATAGCGTTTTCGATGGGCCTGCTGTAGGGAATTGTTAGACCTTGCAGCCTAGTGTTTCCCCATGATGTGTTGATGAAGAAGTTGCGGCCTCTGATGATGGATGTGCTAGCTCGGATGAAGAGTGACGACGTTGTTGCAGTGCAGCCATCATTAACGAAGAACATGTGTCCTGTTGTCCTAGTACCATCTGGGCAAGTGACGATGTATGGTTCTGCAGAAGACGAATGACGTGCCATTCACGAGCCTGTGACGAAACTGATTGTCACGATACCGTACTAAACCAGCCAAACAATGTTCATGTGTATGGGGAGAGGTTCTGTTAAGTACCAAGTCCAATTCGCATGAATTCAATGACGTAATGTTTAAGAATTCAAACAAATCGATCCTGCACACTACATTATTCATAACATCATGGCAATCATTTAACAGTGCTTGGTCTCGGACTACCGTAAAAGCTTCCTTATTGGCGGAAACCAATACTAGAGCTGACAGATTATTAATAATAGGTGTCGAGACGTTAGATACATACGTGGGAAAAGGCGAAATTTTATACGCTTTCCACGCGTCTGATGGGTTGAAAGGAATGTCGATTACGATCTTATCAAGGTCAACTTTAACTGTAATCAAGCTGTAATAAAATTCAACTTTATGGAAGTCTACTACTGGAACATAGCGCATTTTATCGTGAGCATTATTGATAATCTGAGTAAGATCTTTAATCGGTAACAAATGAGGAGACAACACGCCTTTAGCAGCAAGTGTTATAGCTTCCACGTAATCTTTTGATTTTTCGATAAAGCTTGAAACTCTCGAGTATACATGATTAATTTTAGCGTGATAATACATCAAAGTTGCTAACAAAACTTGAGTGTCATGAATCTGATTGAAACGTCGTGACTGTTCATTTACTTTACTGATTACGCTGTTCAAAGCTTGAATTTGTTTGTTTAGTTCTCCTGCTAATACCTCTTGTTGATGTTCCAGATTTTCGATTTTAACCCCGTGATCGCGAAGTTTTAAACGATTTGAAATCCCTAACCCAAGACCTGCTGGAACCAACCAAATTTAATGCAGCTAGAACAAGTGGGTTACGCCTTTCTGTAACGTCATGAGGTATTGACCACATTAGCAAATCACGAGCCAAGATTTCAGCTTCGCTTGTTTTATTCCTTAATTCCCAGAAAAGCATATTAATTGTGTCACTGACTTGATTCGGCGACGTTGGATCACTGCTAGCTAAGAATGATTTATGCAAGTCTGCCAGAGATTGATAAAAAGAGTCAATTCTGATTTCAAAGTTATTACTTCATTTTCGCTAGTAAAAATGGCGTTCATATTGACTTCTAAAACTATATTACTGCCAGTTAGAAAGAAATTATTCATTTCCTCTACTATAGAACCATGATGTAAAGTTATTTCAGAACTCTTCCCAGCTACGATAAACATTGAGAGGAATAGTGCATGGTATAATTTGACAAGCTTCATGTTGGAGCCTGTAAAAGAAAATAACTTGTAAATAATGAAACAAAAACATCGCATCATCCAAATGATATAAAAATTCACACAATAATTAACTTTTTCATAACAAACCATTGTCTTAAGCTCTCACATGAGAGATAGATACTGTTCGAACATCCGTTGAATCGGACTGATTCCGAATTTTAAGTCGGTTACCTATTAAAACTTCTATAACTATGAAAGGACCTTCAAACTTAGGCAACAATTTCCAATTTAGCCCTTTTCTAACATAGACTTGTACATATACTATATCTCCTTCTTGGTAAGGCTTTGTGACCTTAGCTTTTTATCATGTGCATTCTTCATTAACACTTGAGCCTGTAAGAGGTTTTGATAAAGTGTTTGATATCTACTTCGGCTAACATCTATTATATCCTTCAACGGATCTGATAAACTAGATGTCGGGGATAATATGTGAAAAGGTGACCTAGCAGGTATCCCATATACAGCTTCATGGGGAGACATACGGATTGAAGTATGATAATTGTTATTTAGGGTACTGGACACCGTGGGTATTGCAATATCCCAGTTTGGGTCCATACCGCCTATGTTTACACGCAGTATGTCTAGCACCTTTCTATTAACCCGTTCTACCAATCCATTAGATTCAGGATGGTATATCATCGAATTGACTTTCTTTATTTGCAGAATTTCGCACAATGAGTTAAGGAAGTGATTATTGAATTCTCCACCTGAGTCAGAGATTATTATATTTGGGATTCCATGTCTGCATATATAGCACTCGTAAAACTTCCTAGCGCACTCAATGGCTGTTTTACTTTTTAGTGGTATTAATTCAGTATACCGTGTAAGGGCGTCAATGATAACCAAGAGGTTTTTATTCCCCCGGTCTGTCTCGTAAAAACCTGTCAATAAATCAAGGTGTACCCTTTCAAAAGGTTTGCTAGGCACGGGATAAGTTCCGAGACCTACAGGATTCTTAGTATGGCCCTTGTGACGGAAACATATATCACAGTTTTTAATATATGTCCTAATATCTTTTAACATAGGCCTAGTAGACCAGTAAAATAATGACTTGGCCTTTTGAGAGGTTATTTCGAACCCAGGATGACCATGCAGAGGATGGTTGTGAAGCCATTTCAGAACGATTGGGATTAATGTGATAGGTACAACCACCTGGTCGTTAGTTAACTGTGTTGAACTCCTGGTTCTCTAGCCACGGATCGGCATAGAATGTTATCCTTAATCAAGAAATATTGATTCATATATTTCACATATTCCTTATCATCTGGATTCTATTTAATGCATCTATTATTACTCTCAATTTCTGATCTTTCATTTGTTCTTGTCGTACTGAATCTAGATTCCATTCTATATCTGTAATATTCTCTGTTGCTTGGGCTAACGATTGACCATTTTCGATAGCAATTTTCATAGCTTGCGAAGGAATTGGAATTTCTTCTAGATCAGCGAAAGGTATTGAGAGTGTTGGTACTGGGTTACGAGATAGCGCATCTGCGATTACGTTTGCTTTACCGGGTAAGTATCCAATTTTAGCTCCAAAGTCCTGGATAATCATGTGCCACCGAGTTCTTTTAGGACTATGATTGAAACCTTTAAAAAAGTCAGTAAGGGGCTTGTGATCAGTTAGAACTTTGACACTATACCCATAGATTATATATTTAAAATGTACCAACGAATTAGCAATGGCGAGGCATTCCTTATCTATTACTGCATATTTCTTCTCTGACATTTTTAATTTGCGAGAATAAAAAGCAATGGGGAA
This sequence comes from Macrobrachium rosenbergii, assembly GCF_040412425.1. Lineage (NCBI taxonomy): Eukaryota > Metazoa > Arthropoda > Malacostraca > Decapoda > Palaemonidae > Macrobrachium > Macrobrachium rosenbergii. Next base: position 76,843,449 of record NC_089742.1, on the reverse strand, counting down.
AAACTTATTGTCATGCCACTGGAGTAACACACCTCCTACTCCTTGATCTGATGCGTCGGTTGCAATAATAAACTCTTTAGTAAAATCAGGAAACTTTAAAATAGGAGCAGAACTGATTTTTTCTTTCAAGGTATCAAAAGCAATTTGATGTTGGGATTCCCATTTAAAAGTTACGTCCTTCCTTATGAGATCAGTTAAAGGAGCTGCTATTACTGAATAATCTCGGATAAACCGACGATAATAACCCGAAACCCCGAGAAATTGCTGTATGGCTTTAACATTAGTAGGAACGGGAAATTTACTAATAGCAGAGATTTTATCATGGACTACTTTAAGACCTTGCCGAGATACCATGAAACCCAAATAGACTAATTCGTCTTTAAAAACTCACATTTAGAAATTTTACTTTTAGATGATGTTCTCTCAACCTTTGAAGGACTATTTCTAGTTTACTTAAATGCTCCTCCAAGGTGTTGGAAAATATAACTAAATCATCCATATAAGCATGGAGAATATTCCTAGTAAATCTCCGAACACTATATTGATCATTCTAGTGAACGTAATAGGAGCACAACGTAGCCCAAATGGCATACGTAGGAATTCATAGTGACCTCTAGCTGTTCTAAAAGCAGTGTACTGGGTACTATCCTTAGCTAAGGGTATCTGGTGAAAGCCTTTAAGTAAGTCCAAGGAAGTAAAAAACTTATTCTGTCCTAATAGAGACAAAATATCATCTGTGCAAGGTACTGGGAAACGATCAGGGATAGTTTGGTCGTTAAGCTGCGAAAAGTCAACACAAATCCTCCAGGTTTTGTCCTTTTTGGTACTACTATCAAGGGAAAATTATAAGGGCTGTTAGATTTCTTAATAACCCCCTCTTTTAACATCTTATCTACCTCAACATTGATTTCATTCAGAAATTTGGCCGGTAGACGATATGAAGGCACGTAAATGACCTGGTCTTTATCCTTTAAACGAATTTGATGTTCGATGACTTCCGTTTTGCCTAAAGCTCCAGTACTAGTAGAAAAAACATCACTATATTTGGATAAAAGATCAAAAATTTCTTGCTTATATCCCTATCTAAGATGTCTGCTTCGGTTTTGCCTTTAATTACCTTTAAAAGAGATTCGTCTGTTGCTGATTCAGTGGAGTTAATTTCAGCAACTGTAAGATTCGATGTTTATATGCTTCGATATTGACAATATGTTGATTTTCATGTACTGTTAAAGCAGCATTTAAGTGATTAAAAACTTCAATGTTAACCCGATGATCAGAATTTACGGTGTATAATGCTTGCGTGACTGAAAGCCCATTGATCTTTAAGGTATCAGGAAGAATTAAAACCTCTGAGCCTGGCAATTTTCTTTTAACCTTGACCGTGAGATACGATGGTGTGTTTGGCTCAATGGTTTGTGCGAACGCAGCAGGACGGGTGCCTGAGAGTTATGTTGGGTTGCTGTAACAATATCATCGCTTATGAGACAAGTGACTGGCTCTTCGATATACGTTATCTTCTTACTCTCTGTCTCCTTCTGATCCAAAACAGATTTCAATGTGTGTGAAGACCGACAGAATTTCCCTTTATAAACACTCCGTGTTTTGCGGTATTAAAATTACGTTATGTAATGACATTGATGGATATCCCATAATAACTACTGGGTACATATTAATATTGCCAACTATGATAAAGGTATCCGTAAAAGTACGTTGCCCCAACATGTATTGTATCTGAGATGTACCAATTACATCTAATTCATTATTGCCTATTCTGACAAACGAACATCAGAGCGTTCGATGGGAAATCTTGAAAATAAAAGGTGATGGGTACGTAAATCCATTATATTACGTGGACTACCTGAATCAAAAAACAGGGTGAAATGCTTGTGTTCTAAGCTGACTGCATGCAAAGTGGGTCTAACTTCTTCTGAGCCAATAATAGCGTGTATTTTGCAAAAATCTACAGGACCGTGCTCTGCATGTTTGGGAGACACTACCTCGATTTCTGGAAAATTCTTGTCTTCACACATGTCTTGGAGAACATTAAACTTATTATCTGATTCAAAAAGTGATGATAACCCAATATCACTCTCCTCCCCCTTTAAGCTGGCTATGTGGTGTTTGTCTGCCCGCCGGCATTCAGGAAAATTCACTGGCGTTATTGTTTGGAACTGCTGAGCCTGAAGTTGGCTTTCCCGAGGAACGATTTGAATGTACTTGTTTCTGACCTGCATTACTGTTCTGCTTGTAATGTTTGTTCTTTCCCCCATGGTACTGTTGCTTTTTAGCGTCATTACCAGTGTTTTGAATGTTTGTGTTACTGTTTAAATTCTTCTTTCTTGCATTGCAATGACTATACTTATGATGCGTACTGTTATGGATTGAACAATAAGCGGGACCTACACTCATTTATCACATGACCAGGTTTTTGCAATTGTAACAAATGACTGCTGATGGATTATTAGTGACTAAGTTAACCTGTTGCGGTGATGTAGACGCATGATTTTGTTTTCTTGCTTTGTAAAATCCTGAATCAGAGAAGGATCGAGATCTGTACACTTGGACAAGTGTTTCCGAACTTGCCTATAGATATCTAATTCTGAGCTATCTGATTGTAATTTTTCGTCAAAACACTTAACCAAAGGTTCAGGTAACATTGCTGTTACAAGTGTTAGATAGAATAACCTGCAGACAGATTTGGAACTGATATGCAGATCACCATTGACCCAACTTGAGCCATCAATCTGTCCCTTATACTCTTCGAGCCTATCTCCTATCAGAGCTGCCCTATCTGCTATACTTAGATTAGTCATAGATGTGAGTCTTATGATGTTGCGTAAAGCAAGAACTTCATCAATGCATCCTCACTCCCATAAATGGAACGCAGATTGGCTTTGAAACCATCCCAAGTGTTTGTTTCTTTAAAGATATTCCCCGCAAGTATGCACCTGCATCTCCCTTAGCAAAATCTATGAAACTCTTTGCCTCTTGCAATTGTAAAGCCGGATCGGTAATGGATTTTGCCGTGAGGTGTACGTCTATAGACGAAATCCAAGATTCGACACCCTGCGTCAAAATCCATTGACACGACCTGCGAATGGTACAATTGGCGATCTAGCATTAACTACCGTAAGTACAGGATTCTGTGGGGAAGTGGTGGGGTCGCTCCCACTTGGGGTTGGAGAGTCATTTTCCTACTAAGTTTCCTATCCGCACGCCTACTCTCTAAGTGATCTTGAAACCTATATGAATAAACACGGCCGCTACGTAACCTCATAAATCTAAACCAGGAACGCAAGTAAATAACAACCGATATTCATATAACCGCTAAAAATAACATCACTTATGAAAAATGCATCATAAAATACAATAATGAAAGGTAATAAATGCACTTTCCTGAAAAGAACAGAGTTAACAATGTGTCAGGCGTAAAAAATAAAAGGACACAAAAGTATGGAAAAAATGAGGTATCAGGAACCGCTACGTCTGCCAAGGCAAAGGTATTAATCTACGGCACTGCTCACCTTATATCAGCAACCTGCTACTCGAGACCCGAACACTGTAAATGAATATACCAACTGTTACAAATAATGGCTGTACTTAGCTTTTTTGGATTCTGGTAAGTAGGTCGACGAGGTTCCTCTGCTGTCCAACTTCCGTCTGGCTAGATACACGTCATCGAAGGGATGTTATTGTGGATGTTGAACTTCTTATGTCGATGAATGTTGATTGCAGAAACCCTCAAGGAACAACGTGGAGTGTTGATGTGCAATGTTGCGTAGATTTGTGTAGATTTTCTCTCTCTCTCTGCCATGCGTTGGGGTAGATGTGTTGTGAAGGTCAGATGTTTTCCTCGCTTTTTCGTTGTTGATTGTTTTCTTTCCGTCTGCTTGTAACCATGTTTATGAAGATGACAATTGTCTATGGTTTTTGGGCATCTCGCCGTATCAGACTTCCGTTTACCAATGTAGACGCCATGTAGAGGTGCTGCCAGAAAGCTCTGTTGTGACCGCTGTTGTGTGTGCTGCCACCACTGTTATATGAAGGTATTTCATCAGAAATTCCTCCAGGTGTTTGGTTATAAGGACTGTGTTTGGAACTCAGTCAGAGTTTGGTTATGACATCTTCAGTTTCTCCATGGCTGTAGAATAAGACTGTTTTGGAAGATCAGACCAATGTTCTGCAGGATTTCAGACAAACTCCATAGTGGTTTTCTTGTATTTCGTATAAAGACTTATTTACAAAAGAATACAATTGGTCTGCATAGGATGATCTCCCATGTCGATCTGATATCTAAGCTGTCACACTTTTACATAGCAAGACTAAGATGCACACACACGAACAAACATATGACCTCGTTCCCAAAAACTTCCCACGGCTACGTGACTTTGCCTCAGCTCTGAGCAAAAGGAGAACGCTGAGTTTATGCAAACGGATGCTAATGTATGATGACGCACTGTCTTAAAGCACTACACAGGTACTTATTGATGACGTCTGCGTCTGGTTTGACCAAACGGAGATTTCACAATAGCCTTCCTTTCATGTGCGATAGAGATATATATATTGGGAATTATCTTAGATTTACTAGAAACGTAGTTTCTTTAAATGTAACATAAATGAAATATGACATATATATATATATATATATATATATATATATATATATATATATATATATATATATAATTTTTATGAATCTTTTTTAAACGTCGTATATGACACGTTAACGAATATATATTGTTTCAGCAAGCAGGGAAACGTGAAGGGTAGATGGGATGTTACAAATTATCCGAGATTCCAAACTACATAAAATCTGATTGCTCTTCTTCTCTCCGCCTTCATTACAAGGAAAGTGACAGGGGATGACAATGAAGAAATGTTTCATCAAAATAAACAAACAAAGCCTGTTTCCCGTGTAAAAATAAAACAGGAAAGTAGACTTACTACTATTCTTTCATTTCCTCCCATACTATATCTCTCACGTCATAAAACAACAAACTACCTCATTTCATCGCCCCTGGGGAGGGTTGTGGAATGCGCCATGTATACTTATTGCGCGGGAATTAGTTTTCTCACTTACATTCAGCTTTTACTGTCCTTAGGCGGCAGATGTTACTCCGCTCATTTTTGGTTATCTACTCTCTCACGATGAAGTTCGTTTGCAAGAAGCTGTAGTAGCTGGAATTAGAGTGGCTGTTTGAAGGGTGTGCAAGTGGAGAGTGTGATTCAGTCCCTGCAGCATCAAGAGTGGCCGTTTAGAAGAGTTAAATAACTTTGAAATTACTACATTTCCCGCAATGCATATATTCTACATTAGATATGATTTCGCGGCAGCAGAAACTGCCGGAATTTATTTGAGGATTACAGCTAGAATCTTTTTCAAGCTCAATTTTATATAGCTATATGTTTTTTTACTAGTATTTTGTGAACTTTGGTAATTAATTAAAACACGTGTGCTATTATCGTAGGAACATGATAAGGCAAAGCAAAAAATGATGCCGTTTTATCAGTGTTATGTAGATTTACATTTGAAGTGAATACTCCTATGCTTACATATTCTTGGTACATAGGCTGTTCGAAAACTCTTCTGTGAATTATTTCTAGCTTAAAAGGGTGGAGTAACATTACTCTTATTTGTGATAACAGGGCAATCTCAAATGGGATACTGAATTCATTAACATAGCATTTAATGGGATCAAGGCGACAGGATAATCTTCGCCTATTGGCCAACGACGGATAAAAACGGTGTGAAGGTACCTTGGTCCAGTTGTAATATAAACAAATATTCAAGGGCCGTGAAAAAAATATATGTTTGTAAATTATGGAAAGATTTCCAAGATTTGATACCACTGGGTTCTACATACACACTCACTTCTCAACCTATAAATGAAAACTTGAAAGCGGTGAATGGTAGGGCACCTTTTGCCTGTGGAATAGTTAATGGATGAAGTCTCTACCATACCGTGAGATAAAAGATGCTTTGCTTACATTGTATCGAAAGGCTTGTTTCCAGCTTGAAGGTAGGCGAGGACCAGAATTCCAATCAATACGATCATTTATGAACAAATTTCCAATTGTCTCTATTTATCTGAAATTTGAATGGTTTGAAGGAAAGGTGGATGCTATTGTAGTAACTATAAAGTTCTCTTCTGTTCTCTTAGGGAACACTGAAGATACCTTATACCCTAAAAATCTTGGCAGTACTAAGCGCTGGTTCCACAGTTCAACAATAATGTACAATTGAACCAGAGGAAAAAAGGTAAATGTGGTAACTCGTTCATACATTAATCTTCCCTGATGTGCAAGCCCTTGATGTGAGCACAGGGCAGCTGATAAATCTCTGAAGTTTGTGCCTTCCTCTTGAGTCCATTAGGACAGACCGTGAAAACAGCAGGGTTTAACAAGATTTCTAAAATGCAGTATGTTACATAAAGAAGGACGGTATACTTTACAGAAAATTACTCCAGGATAAAAATCAGAGAACTTTGACAGAACTTTTTGTGGAGTATTTTCATTAAGATTAGAGTCAAGCTCAGATTGTCTATGAGAGAGCTCAGAGAGCTTTTAATTAGGATGTGAAATAGATCTTGTTCTTCAGAGGTCATGGTCATAATTGGTGGTTTACTATTAGATCATCACTCTTTGGAGTTTGTTTTAGCATGCATCCCTTTGCAGAAGCTGTATATTGCCCTAAACAGAAGGCAAACTTTTACCTCAAGCCTTCATGAGCAAACAGTGGGGTGAGTGATGATAAGGCTGGCTGTGACCTATGATGCTTAGCCATTGCAAAGCCTATATTACAAATTCAGCCTTGCAAATCGCCAATGTTTGACAGAATATTTATAAACTTTTGGGGCCTTCCACATTAGGTTAGCATATTTCAAGTGCTTAGGTTACATTTTGTCTGGTTCGGGTGGTGATCACATTCTCGTGGAAAGTGGAGTACTTGCATTAGGTTCACTAAATGGTATTTTGAAAGGAACTTTTTACAAACGAGCAAAACGACTTCATCCTCTACTTGCAGTTGCTTTCAGAATAAAGCATCTGGAAATGTTCCTCCATCAAGCTGACATATCCATTGTTCCAGTGATGAAACAGCTTCAGCAACTTCTTAACAGCTCTTCACCAGACCTGATGACTGAAAATGAGAATGATGAGAAGTACATAAACTTCCTCTCACCTCATGAGAAATTCGGATACAGTATTGTAAGTTGGTGGAGCTCTACCAAGTGTTCACAAGAGCTGTGAGGATCAGTGATTTGGATCTGTTCACTTATTCTCTGAACATTTATTCTCCTGATTTTTTGCAATTGGTCATCACAATTATGCCAGATGGATGACCCTGTATGTAATGGAGTTGCTGAACATTGAGGACGCTCACCCTGGCTTGAAAGATCAGTTAAAAAATGTGTCTTTCAACATTAGATGAATATTAAAAGTATTTAGTTAATGTGATGTTGATCTTACATTGGAACAGACCATAAATACAGATGCTGAATCAAAACTGATAAGGATAACTTCGGTGACTCAGAATTTTGGTCCACGGAAGAGGTGGAATATCCTTAGATCAACAAGAAGTGCTCTTGTTGGAAGCTTGATGGCATAAGCAGGCTTAGCTCAACTTGATGAACCAACCCAAGAACTGAAGCCATCAAGAATCAAGAGATGCATCAGATTTTCATAAAATCCTTAATATTATGGACACAACCATGAATCCATTTGCATATCCTGTGGAAAAGCTGCATCTGAAGAAGTCACAAGCAAGCTTCCACAAGTGCAGAGGAATGGCGAGAAGATGTACACCGAGTTCAAGACAAATTGCTTGACTTCCACCTCCAGGTATGAAGCACCAATCCCCAGGAAAGTAGTTAAAAAGTTCCTTCATGATATTGTAAAAGGAAAGGTGGTGAACAATGAAAGGAAAAAAATAGTAGACTTGAAAGGAATGCGAGACCTGTTTGGGAGACTACTTTTTGTTCCTGTGACAACTCATATTGACTAACCAACTGTCTTCTAGTATCCCTTGACTCCTGTTCCTTTGTGCTTTGGAAATGTAGATCGTTCATTGAGTTATACTGCAAAGTCTACACTTCTGCACAAATTGGAAGAAAAGTTGAAAGTACAGCACCTGAATCTGTGGATGTTTTAGTAATCGATGCCATGTTTGTTATTAGATGTTTGACTAACCTACCTGTTAAATTCAAAGATGTAGCAACATGTATATTAACAAATATCTGAAGAACATCTGCAACCGAGGTTCATTTTGTCAGTGACATACTCAGGAGCAAGTATTATGGGGCTAGAACAAGACAAACATACCAAAGTCTTTAGTTATTGTAGTTCAGTAGCTGGTTTCAACATCACCAGTGGTGAGCAGACTAGGGCAAGGAATTTCTCTACAGCCTTGTCATCCTCTTCCTTCAAGACATCCCTTCTTTGCTTCCTAACAAAGCAGTGGTGTGATGATCAGTATTGTGATATAATGGCCAATAAGAAACTATTTTGTGCTATTGATCACAAGTGCTTCCTGTATTCTGTTGAGGATGGACACATGACAAGGAAGAAGTATAAGCCACTTGTGAGTTAACACACTGAAGCTGATGCAAGGATGATGCAGCATGTGAAGCATATTCACAGCCTAAACTCCAGCCACATCATCAATGTAAGAGCAAATGACTGATGTGCTGGTGATTCTTTGTATCATGCCATTTTGAATAATTCACTTACATTTTATATGGATGTCGGAAATTCCAACAACAATAGTCGGAGGTATAATGATGTATCATTGCTGGCAGACACATTAGGAAGATAACTTTGTAACGCATTACCAGGTTTGCATGACTTCATTGGCTGTGACCATTCTCCTTCATTTAAGGGCAAAGGGAAAGTACGTCCATTAAATATTGTAGAGAATTATCCAAGGTTCCGAAGAGCATTTGGAGAACTTGGCTCTTCAACAATGACTTTAGACACATATCTTGTTTTGGAAGAGTTTGTGTGTTTTGTATGGGCAAAACAAAACTAAGACGTTAATACAGCTCGCTTCAGCATATTCACGGTGAAATATCAGTTCAAAGACTCTAACACTCCATAGAAAAATATCAAGGGAATTGAGCCATCTATGCTTCCCCCATGCCAAGCAACCCTCAAGCAGCATATCCTTCGCGCAAACTTCATTGCCAACATGTGGAAATCATCAGATGAAAGAGACATTTATCACCTTGATCCACATTGTAACGGGTGGACTAAGGAAAATGGAATATACTTGCTGATTTGGTTTACGGGTCCCATGGTTCCTGATTGTCTCAGTGATCAAACTGAAAAAGTTCTCGATGAGGAAAGTCACATTGATAGTGAAGCAGAGGAATGTGATGAGTCAGATGGAGAAGAATAGTTATTAATTGGAAATGTAGTTCCGAATTCAAAAGTATGTCCCTGATCTGGCTTCTGTTGAACTTTGTTAAAAGTTGCAGCTCTAACATTTCCAATGAAATACCCTCTGTATGGATGTACTATTCTTTAGAATTTAGACATGTATAATTTGTAAACTTACATGTGTTTCATTTAAAAGTGCTTATGTAATTAACTGTTGTATAAGAGACCACAGCGCTGTCAAGGGTCTGGGATAGATTTGCTTCAGCTCTTTAATTTTTTTATCACAATAATATTATATAGTATTCATATGCTGTATATAATTAGTGAATGTATTTGATCTACAAAAATGACAAAACATTTTGTCTGGTGATTGAAATTTTCTACATGTTGCTATATTGGGTATGACAGAGAAAGTAATAGTTTTGATTACAATAAGCATTGATATTTGATAATGTTGTTCATATATTTTGAATGAAGCCTTTATTTTATACCTCTTACTATTTCCTATATTGTACACCATCTTCATAATCAGTCAAATACATAGCAGACGGATATAGCAATGTTGCCAGGTATCAACTAGGAAAATGAGTAATATCATAAAAGGTCAAGCTGGTGCAAGTAAGAAGTTGATTTTTGAAATCTACGGTAAATTTTAGTCTAGAAACAATTGTCAAACCTTACTCAGACAGCCAAATAAACGGATCTAAAGGTCCACGTTATTCCTCATACCCCTCAGATTATAGGCTGATTTCAATTACACCTGCTGTATCTAAGACTTTTGAGAAGCAGCTGTCTACTCATCTTTACGGTTTTTTTAAGATAATATTTGCTACCAGTTTGGATTTTGTAAAGGCCTTGGTATCTGTGATGCACTCTTGTCAATATCTACCATTTTGCAGAGTGCTCTTGACGAGGGTGCGGAGGTAGGAGTGGCCAGTTTAAATTTTAGTGCGGCCTTTGACAATATGAATCATAAAGCGCTTATATACAAGCCAAGATTAGTAGGAATTGGTGGATTTTTTCTTAATGTTTTAAATAATTTATTAATAGGCAGAACCTAAAAGGCCTGTGTTGATGGATTTAATAATGTCATTTTAGGTGTTTTTCAAGATTGTGATCTTAGGCCTCTGTTTTGTATTATCCATAATAATGGAATGTGGCAAGGTCCAGAAAACAAACTGATTACATACAGCACTAAAGCTGCTCGTCTAGCTGTTGTTCCTTCTATGCACCTTAGGTTTGTGGTTGCACAATCCTTGAATAGATTTGTGGCACATGAAACTTAACACTTCTAAAACTCCAAGTATGATAGTAAGTTGAGCTAGATCACTTTTGCCTTTGCATTCTGATTGACATTTAAAATGCATGGTTTTAACTACCAGTGACTCTTTTAAAATTTTAGGTGTAACTTTTGATAAGAAATTGGCTTTGAGAGACAAATACGTAATATTGCTTCCTCTTTTTCTCAAATGTTGGTATCTTACAAAACTTTTTTGGAATGCTTCGTGACCAAGCAGGTTTTAACTCTTTTCTTCGTTACTGTTTGGATAACTGGGCTTTAGTATGGTCTTCATATGTTGACTCCGATCTCAAACTCTTGGATAGAGTTATGACATCAGTAAAGTTTATTTTGCCAATGTTTTCTGTTGACTTGTGGCAGAGGCATAAAGTGAGTTCATTATGTTTGTTGCATAAAATGTACTATGACAACCAACATTATCTGAACTCTTTACCTGACCTAGCTGTTTTTGCTTGCAACATTAGGCAGACTGCTGCTGCATTGTTTTCTAGCATCAGATTTAGTGGTACTCATTTTGATAAAGTTTATTTTGACAACAACAAAATGTGGAATAGTTTGTCTAGTGTAGTTTTGGAGTCTCCTAAGGGGCAAAGTCAATTTTGCTTTCTGCTGTTGTCTTTGGAATTCAGGTGCATTGCTTTTATTTTATGTTTGTTCATATTTATTTATCTGTCACCTTCTCTTTGCAGGCTGATTTCCCTTTAAGCCCTATTGGTTTTATAGTCTGTTGACTTTGTCCATAAGGGTTTTCAGTTGAATATTTAAAGAGAGAAAAGAAAGTAAGACATAGTAAAAAATGTTGTTCAGTTTTACCTTTGGAGCTTTAACCAGTTGTCTTACAGCTCGTTTATGGCTTGCCAGTTCTAGGTTATTTCAGCTCCCCCTCCCTCTGAAAAAGAAAGAAAAAGAAAACTTACAACGGCTAAGGATTTGTTTTTCTGGATAGGTATTTGCTCAGATGCATATTCATTTTGCAGGTCATGTGATGTATGTAACTATAATGCAAGTAATGGAGGACAAGAACATTTCCATGGCTAGGACACCAATGGTTTCTGCACCTCTTAGGAGAGCCGGTGCTGCTATTGCAGGCCCTTTAAAACCTTCTTCTACTAATGGTAACAAGTCTATTCTTATCTGGATCTACTTTGTCACTGGATTTCCTGAAGCTATTCCTTTGAAAACCATAATAGCTTTGTTATTGCAGAGACTCTATGCAGATATTTTCATGAGTTGGTATGCTTAAGGAAATGATCTCAGATCGGGGTAAACAATTTACCTGAGAATTTATGGAACATATTTCTTCAGATTGGAGTGAAGCCTTTATTCAGTGCACTTATCCGGGAGGTAATGGTTGACAAAAGAGGCAACACACCATTTAAAAATAAATTCTTATAAAATTTTGTCTCTTGAAATCCAAAGGGTGGCATCATAAGCTGTGCTTTGTTTGCTGTGAAGGCAGAGCCTTCAGACTAGGTTTTTCTCATTTTGAGTTAATATACAGATATCAGGTAAGAGGACCTCTTATGATTTTAATTTAAATATGACTGATTTCAGCATCTCTGGTCATACCTAGAGTGTATACTGTTTTCTGTTTGAACTCAGGAATAATCTGGAAGAAACAGCAACATTAACTATAGTAACTCTTCAAACTCCAACGGCAACTTACAGGACATCCTTTGATAAAAAGAGTACCAAACACCGTTTTAAGGTTAATGGCAAGGTTTTACTATTGCTTCCCATGGGGAAAAACATACCATATGAAGAGGATTCAACTTCTAAATGATAATAATAGTTTTAATTTATGGATGGTATATTACATCTATGATTTATCTCGACGTACTCTTTTCCTCTGATCTTCATTTCTAATAAATATAGTAGTTTCTTAAGAAATTATTTTCATTGTTCATTTAATGTACTCTCTCTCTCTCTCTCTCTCTCTCTCTCTCTCTCTCTCTCTCTCTCTCTCTCTCTCTCTCTCTCTCTCTCTCTCTCTCTCTCTCTCTCTCTCTCTCTCTCTCTCTTCAGCTACTTATATTTTATTAAAGAGAGGAGGTGAAACTAACTGTTTCAAACATGACAGTTAAAAAAAAACAAAAAAAAGATAAGGAAGGCATAAAATCTTACAATCTTAATGCTAGTCTATTAAAAAATCCAAAACCAATATTTTGCAATGCTATTTAACTTGTAATTTAACGTGAACTTTTACCTTTCAGTGGAGCATTTTAAATTTCTTTTTACACTTCTAAAAGAAAGTGAACATTTTCCTTTTTTAGTGTAGGCTCCAAGCCATGGAATTCTCTACGAAGTACTTGTGGTTATGTTAGTGGTGAGGAAAAGTGAACAACGGCTGGGTGAAAACAGTTGCAGATAATTGAGAGGTAAGAGAGATACTTGCAAAAGAGAATGGATACGAGGGCACGCAAGTATTGACCGCAGATGGTCAAGCATGATGGTCTTGACATAGAGAGAGAGAGAGAGAGAGAGAGAGAGAGAGAGAGAGAGAAACTGATTCAATTATTTCCTGCATCCTTTGAACAACTACACATAAATTCACTCTTTTTTCTTTTCACATTAGATATTAATCTAATTATATTACCCAGAGAAACGTATATTTTCGATAAATACTGCCGATCGCCGCTGTTATGTGCGTCTGTCTCAAGTCAGGAACTATCACAATTTAACTAAGAGAAAGTTATTCAATCACGGATTTCAGCATTCAAACTAAATCGTAATGTTTTTATCAGCACACCTAAGAGAGGGACCAATGAAGTAAACATAGAATGAAACGTAAGATGCAATTGTTTATAATGTCGCACTTTTAATCTTATTTCCAGTCAGCTTTCGCTTCTTCGTTGTCGTTACCTTCCTCTTTATCGAATTCTCTTTCCTTCTTCCATAACTTTCTGAAGAATGTTTACTGGCTAAACTAACAATACTACTGTAGTAATATGGTCTCAGTCACCCCATGTAAAATGCTACTTGTCCCTGGTGCCTTCCATCACTTTCCTCTAGTTTTCCTCTGCCTCTGCTCATTCCATTTTTCTTTTCTTTCCTGTTTTCTCCCTTTCATCCCATATGAATTTCTGGGAAGGTGGCCTTGTCGTCTTCGTATGACACCAAGGAATTTTATCATAGTATTTAAAAATGTATAGCTTCTCCGCGGTAGATGAAGAAGGTTCGGAAAGGATATAGTTTTATTTATATTGCGTTATCCGTTGTTTCTCATGTATATATATGTACACACACACACACACACACACACACACACACACACATATATATATATATATATATATATATATATATATATATATATATATATATATATATATATATATATATATATATATATATATAATGTTTGTGTGTGTGTACATATGTATATATATATATACATATATATATACATATACATGTACATGTATATATACATGTATATGTACTGTTATATACAGTGTAGATAAAGTCTCTTCACAATAAAAAAATATATTACAAAAGCCACTGATGAGATATCATAATCAGATTTGTTCTATGTACTCAGCAGTTATCAAAGTTTTTAATCACATTGCATATGTGTATTTCAGGTACCCTGAACTACACATATACCTGAAAGAGGTACTGTTAAATGAACCCCTAAAAAATGGCTATTCTTCAAGAAAAGGCACAATGTGTGTCATGGTTTATTGAAACAAAATCGGATACGCAGACTCAGCGAAACTACAGAACTAAGTATGGAAGGAATCCACTGTCACGTCCGTCAATTCGTGCGTGGCACAAGAAATTTATGGAGACAGGAACAGTGTTGGATAAAGGGAGGAGTGGAAGACGAAGAACATCTGAGGAGAACATCGATCGTGTAAGACAAGCCTTTGATCATTCTCCTACAAAGTCCATCCGCCCGATGATTTTTCCTTTTTTATTCCTGCAATATTAATTATTTTGATATATCTCAAATCGACAGTATGTCGGCTAATTGGATGTGTTCGATAAAACATGAATTTCATACTGATGTAAGCGGTTATAATTATTACCAACAGTAGTTGTGAAAGTGTTGGGAACAGTGTATAATACTGTAGTAGTAGTAATAATAGTTATTAGTTTGGTTATTTTTATAATTCTTTGCCTGTCTATGCAAGAAACAGTTTCTAAA
>NC_089742.1:76818624-76823624 GCF_040412425.1 Macrobrachium rosenbergii | reverse complement strand
TATATATATATATATATATATATATATATATATATATATATATATATATACATATATATACATATATATATATATATATTCATATATATATACATATATATATTCATATATATATATATATATATATATATATATATATATATATATATATATATATATATATATATATATATATATATATATATATATATATATATATATATATATATATATATATATATATATATATATATATATATATTTATATATATATATATATATATATATATATATATATATATATATATATATATATATATATATATATATATATATATATATATACATGAGGACAAAGCTACAGCCACGAAGGAAAAGTGAAATGATTAAGATGCTAAGTACTTTTGCCTTATTACCAAGACATGGTCACAGCATGTAATATACAAGACTAAATTACTCAGCATCTTAATCATTTCACTTTCCGTGACTTTAACCTTGTTTGTATAAACGTTTGTACCGATTCGTGATTTAAATGAAACATATATATATATATATATATATATATATATATATATATATATATATATATATATATATATATATATATATATATATATATATATATATATATATATATATATATATATATATATATATATATATATATATATATATATATATATATATATATATATATATATATATATATACATATATATATATATACATATATATATATATATATATATATATATATATATATATATATATATATATATATATATATATATATACAATGACTGCAATACTATATATACACACATATAGTATTAAAGTCCTTGTATGAGCATATGAATTTTGTCAATTGCTCCTGAAAGCCAACGTGCACATATTAAATAGTCAGGTACCTATGATTTCCCTTTAGATTTAAAACGTTTTCAACATGATAATCTTGACAATCTTTGTGATTCTATCCTTTTCTAAATAATCGTAGTGTTGGGTCTGAACTCCTCCGTCGTTGTACTTTCAAATATAACTTTCATAAGTTAAACGATAGAAGCAATGAATTATAACTTAACAAACTTCTTAGTGACAGTCAAAAACGATTTTGGTTCTTGTTTGTAATAGGATTTTAGTAGCTGGTTCAGTTCCGTTGTTTCTGTCGTAAATATTCTTATGAGTACATTCGCAAGCATGCGTGAATTTATTCTTATTTTACGAAATATGTGGGAAACTACTTGTTACTGTAGGAAATAAATCAATCAATTGATCACTCAATAAATAGATAATATCTCCTTTCCGAAAAGTCTATAGTCGAGTAGATTTAAAAACGTAAACATTCACATTCATGTTTACACGCACACGACTTTCCGTATTTCCTTTCATGTGAGGCGAACAACTAAATCTTAAAATGCAAATATAAAAGATTTCTCATCCAAACAACATGAAGTTTCCTCGCCAGTTTCAGGGTGTCTCTCTCACGTCTGGCTGAATGCAGAGTCGACCGGACAGTTATGAAGTGCTGTGATTGCTTGGTTCGTTTACGTCAGTCATGAATAACTGACATTCATCTCTATTCCTCGTATGCTGGGTTTTAGGTCAAAGAGGAAAAGAACAAGCTGTTCGCCAGCAAAGGAAAGAAATGGGTTAAAATATGGATAAGCATTAGGAAGCAAATGGAAACGATAACAAGAAAAAAAAAACGACAAAACAGCTAATCCAAATATCTTTTTCTCCCAGCATTTTACATTTTACAGGGTCAGAGATGTTCTTGATGTCTTGATTACAGAAGGGATTCCGTTTGTGTTTATCGTTTTTATTACATGTGAGTCAGAGAACAATATAGTAATAAGTAACCATGGTGGTTATTGATCACTATTCATTAGTAATTTCTGGTTCCAGCGAGGTCTGGAAGTTAGGTTTCCTTCGATACAATTAAACAAATGAGGAATTTGGTTTTGCGTGGAGTGATGTGATATAAATATGAAAATTTGGTAAGCTCCCTTGCAATAATTGTCCAAAAGTAACGACCTCCTACTATAAAAAGTGCAATACATATCCGGGTGTTTATTTTTCCTACATATCCAGCCGGGAAAGCTTGTCGTACCACTTGCACTTGAACAATTTGTAGAATGAAGGTACGATAATCCAGACTTCGGGACCGCACGTAATCTAGTAAAATACGCAGAAAGATTGCATAAAAAAATATTTTAATTTACTCATTACCTCTGTATCTGAGGCAAATTTATACCTTCAGGGAATTATATTCCCTCCCCTCAGTGAACTCCTGGTCTACATAGCCCAGCAGGTTTTACTGGATTAAGCCCCAAGCTCAGTTTACGAGCACCTGATGCCTTGCAGGTTGACACCCCTCTCGATGAAGGATAGATTCACAATCTTAAATTGTTTCCTTGCTCAGGATGATCAGTATTAGGATGATGATGATGGCTACAACCCTGGACACATTGGTTAAAAACAAATAAACAGCGGGGGGGTTAACTGGACAAAGCCAACTAAGAATTATGTACTGCAAAGTACTGACTAAATGTTTGTGTATTTTATCCCTGAATCCTACATGGATTCTGTCATATAAAGGGATGGGATCAGGTTGGAAATAGCCAGTCACTGGCATCATGGGGCTACTAAAAATATCCTGGTTGATAAACGCTATCGATGTACTGAGAATAGGAAACTGGAATGTAAGAACTCCGAATCGGAAAGGAAAGACGACAAGACAGGCGACAGTTAATTCAAGAGATAAGGACAGGACATGTTGGCCATTTGTGAATCACAGTGAGAAAAGATTAAGTTTAGGTATTATATATATTATAGTGTATATATATATATATATATATATATATATATATATATATATATATATATATATATATATATATATATATATATATATATATATATATATATACACATACAATATATATATATATATATATATATATATATATATATATATATATATATATATATATATACGCAGATGGTATTGGTAGATAGTTGGCATGTTCTTAACTCCAAATACAGATAAAAGACAATGACTGACTGGAGAGCAGTAAGCAGTAGATTCTGCTGACACGCTTTAAATCAAAACAGTGCAATATGGATGTTTTATTGTCTCAGAATGGGTATAATGTTGACAAAGCCATGTATTCAGGGAGTTGCATTGCTGCTAGGGTAGCCCTCAGAATTAAAGAAGGAATAATATACATAGGTACAGAGAAAAAAAAAGGAAAACATCTGTCAAAAGGAGGAATGGGTTAACAAAACAATCAGAAAACGGTGAAAGATGCTTGACGGAGCATTTTTTCAGACTGTGAAGGATTAGAGGGATGGGAGGAGCAAGTGACTAATATACTAGAAGCTGAAGAAGACCCCAGTGTGCTTATGAAGAACTGGTAGTTTTATGAAGTGGAATCAATAATGAAGAAATTTAAGAGACAGAAACACCAGGTTTTGATGAATTCATTACTATGATTATTTCAGTTAAAGGTGAAATGGCACTAGTCTATCAGTGTGGAAGTGGGAAGAGAATACCTAGTGACTCGGAATTTAATGTTATAACAAAAATACCAAAGAAAGGTGACCTGACTTGATGAGGTGGCTATAGAGGCATTGCGCTTACGTTGGTTGTAATGGAAATATTCACTTTGCTTGTTCTCAGTAGGCTGGAGAAAGGAAATGGCAAAAGTTTAAAGAAGAACGAACTTGTTTTAGAAATACAGAAGTTTCACAGATCAAATATTTGTGTTAAAAAAATCTAATACTGGTGTTACAAAATTAAAAATCCCCCTCTGATTTCTTTTATTGATTACGATGGCGTTTCTATCACTGTAAAATTCCTGATAAATATGTAAAGGTAAGTGAAAATTTCTGTAAATGAATTTGATGAAATGTTAGGTTTTGTAAAATGGATTTTCAGGAAAAAATTGGATTGCAGCAAGGGAATGTTATTTCACCTTTGCTATTTGCTCTTTTTATGGATTTTATAAAGCAAAAAGTGATCGGGGACTCCAGGGAAAGTTTACTCTGGAGTAACGTTAAAAACTTGTCTTACATAATTTAGAATGATGCCTTTCAATCAGCAAAATATCAAAAATGTTTAAAATTTATTTAATGGATTGCATCATATGTCTAAAGTGATGGGACTCAAAATAAATGTAATAAAAAAGATAAGAAATAATGAGGACAGAGTACGCACAAAAGGGTGAAATAATATCAGATGTAAGAAAAAAACAAGTGAAAATAAATCTGTCGTACGTTTAGGAACAACGGTGTCCAATACAAGCTCTCTTGAGCTGGAAGACTAAAGACGCCAGGTCGAACAAGAGCAGGTTGAATAAATTTTTGGACACAAATAGGCTGAAACTGTATATAAAAGTAATACATTTATCTAGTACAGTCAATATTGCTGGAAAGTCATGAATCATGCTATGACAATGAAACTGCATATAAATGATTTTATCGATTTGAAAATGATTTCAGAAGAATATTAGCAGTCAGATAGCAGGAGAGAAGGGAAGGGAGCATGATACCATGTCGAAGTTACGAAAGTTTCGTACGCAGAAGACATAATGATGGAAGGGAGGTGGCGATAGCTTGGACATACCTTCACATAACCCCTGAGATAACAGTGTGTGATAATGTCCGCTGAGCTCCTGTGGACACCAGAAGAGTTGGAAGGTTCAGTCCTACTTGGGAGATAACTATGAGAAGGAAGGATCGAGATGAGTGGTGGTTTGTGGAAGACAAAGAGCAATAGAGGCAGAAATGACGATATTCCGAAGAGGCCCTTTGCGTCACACGGCGTTGGAGGAACTTATGATGACTGATGATTAGTTCTGCATTTCTTTTTCCTAATGGAGTTGCTTTTCCAATATCGTTTCCGGCGTTTTAACCTAACTTGCATAAGAAATTTCGGTACTGGTGTGATTTTTCCATTTATTTATCGGTTAACATCTTTATTTTACGGATTTCTGAAGGAACATTCCCTTGCGTTCCATATA
>NC_089742.1:76811124-76813624 GCF_040412425.1 Macrobrachium rosenbergii | reverse complement strand
AGTAAAAAGGCGTAACTGATTATAGGCTAAATATTGCTTAATAAAAAAAGACGTCTATTCTCATACAATATTAATAAATGAGTTTAAATTAGAACTGAGGGCTTGGTTCAGTTTTTATGAATCGGTCAGTGGAGTTTACTTTCATTGTAGTAACACCTATCATAAAAATACATCATTGTCCTAGGCTTACACCAATTTGTTTGTATCACATGGGAATATTGTTTTAGATTTTTATTGTATGATTTGGTCTTATAACAGCCTACAAAATTAGCATTGAAGGGTCTAACAGTGAAGTGAATGAGCCTATGCATAATTTATTCATCTTCTGATCAGAGCATCTGAGATGCTTCCCAGATGAAATGCAATGGCAAACTGTCACGAAACTGGCGCTAACCTGTCTACATGTGCAATTACCTGCCAGTCAGTCAGAATCTATTTAGGCAATACCAACAGTTCACCTGTTATGGTGAGTGGACTGTCTCCACCCACAAACTGTTGTCAACACGTAAGCTTTAACGCCAGTTTCAATGAACTGAGAGAAGAAATGACAGGTAAACTTAGGGGTGTTAGAGAGGAGAAAGCAGGAGATGCAGTTTATTGAATGCCATTCAGAGTTTTTCCAGGCAGCGCTGGGCTGGTCAGCTTTATATATATATATATATATATATATATATATATATATATATATATATATATATATATATATATATATATATATATGTGTATATATATATATATATATATATATATATATATATATATATATATATATGTGTAAAAATTACAGTTTTGACGAACTATTCCCCAGCTTAGCAGAGGCACATCAGCTGCAGATGCGGTTGTGTTGACGTCGAGGTTTCATTGGTTGGACAGTGGGATCTGACGTATGCATTTGGGTCTGTCACGATCCAAGCGCATGGAGAAAGTGTGATTTTTCGAACATTGAACTGATGCCACTGGAAGTGTCCAGGTTCCAGTGAGGTATGTGCATGTGTGTGTGCGATCTCCAATGGTATATTATCAGAGGAACAGACACTCACGGGGGAGACTGCTTCGATCTTGGGTGGTTGATATGTGCCTGGTGTAGTGTTTAAAAGAAAAACCGCCACTATGAAGATACATTATTCATGGCAGTAGAAAAGTAAGTAAGATAGCTCAGTGACACTTATATCTTTTCCAGACTTTAGATGGAAATCCCCCGGTTGGGAAGCAGCAAAATTGATCGATGTCTACGTGATGAATTTTCCCACTTAATTCTCCAGTGTGCATTTTTCTGTTTTGAATAGGAATGACATTTAACACCATTTCAGGTTTTAATATATGGTGTATTTCTTTCAACAGGAATTCTGGTTTCGTCCTGAGAGGACGAATATTTGGAAGTGGTGTTTACTCTTTACATACTATATGACATTTATTGTGGTCTATCATAATTATGACCTTATTACTTTATTTGGTGACCAGGGTATTAATCACTAGTATCAGGTGGTTTAGAATTGATAACCGGAATGTTTGTGTAACAGAATTTCCTCTATTAATGGTTTCCATTTATAGGGGGTGGAATTCACTCCATTTCATGTTCGTAACTTTTGCTGAATTACTTTCTTTAAATTTGCAAATAACGTCTAGTTTTGTACTTCAGTGTTTAATTCCAGTGGGCCTTTGTTTAAGAAAAAGTTCAGTGAGAGAAGACGACAATGGAGAAGGAATTTGCTGACCCAGGGACGAGCCATGCTACCACCGACATCTTAGAGGAGTAAGATGATTGATTCTGTTCTTAAAACAGATGCAGCAATAAAAGATGGACCTATTTGACCTGGGGATAGGGTCATTTAACACACACACAAACACACACATATACTGTATATATGAATGTGTATATATATACACACATATATGTATATATACATATATGTATATATATATATATATATATATATATATATATATATATATATATATATATATATATATATATATATATATATATATATATATATATATATATATATATATATGTATATATGTAACGACCCGAGTGGGCCGTTATGCAGGTTCTTTAACATACTCAGGACGGGGCTGTCATGACTGACGGCAGATGCAACAAACAAAGGAGGGAAAACAACAAAAACAATAAAAATGAGCTTAATATTAATTTATTTACAAGTATTTACAAGTGAGTCAGGTCTGGTAAAAGATAAAAACATAAGAACAAAAAAAAAAAAAAAGGCAGCACTAAACAAAATCAAGTTAAATAAACAATTAACTTCATAAATAAAAAGTAGCTTAAAAAAAAAAAGAGGCAAAAATAAACAACAGCAGGCAAAAAATAAAATACCAAACATACGTCCTCCATCGGGGCACCAAGACAGCCCTCAGCTGCACAACAGGGACAAGAACCCACAAACCAGAATATTGATGGAGACGTCAGGACAGCCTCACGCTGTCATCAAAGATGAGCAGCTCGTGGTTTTCGACTACTCATGGTCACACTCCACCCTAC
>NC_089742.1:76801124-76808624 GCF_040412425.1 Macrobrachium rosenbergii | reverse complement strand
TGTGCTCGTTAATTAAAATTACTATTTTTCCTGATTTGAAATTCAATAAAATAATGTCCAGCTCACAATTATGATGATATTAAAGTTTGCTAAAAAGATACGGGGGAATTAACATTCCTTTTCTAGTAATTACTTGAAGATCTTCAAAAACGCCTCTCGCCTGTAATTCGAATTAGCGTGAGAGCCTGCCTCAGGTGAGACAGACATCCAAGGAAGATGAACTTGCTCACATCAAGCCAGTAATCGCAGGCTGGAATGGTCTCACGGGAATATTGGCCGGCAAATAAAGACCAATAGTTTGGGTGAGTGGGGGTGCTTGTTCCAGGAAAGCCATCCACTAAAAAGCAATATGTTTGCAATCAAGGGTCTCGATTACTCGGTTTATAGTGCGGGACACTCCGTGGTCTCGCTTGTCTTCTTCTCTAATGTGGGAATATGAGGAAAGTCAACGTCTAATGTCTCCTATGAAATTCCTTCGGACTCCACGGAGTTGTTATCAAATAAGTAAAAGTGCCGGAAATTACAGCAATTGCCTTTAGATGGCATTTTCGTGCATACGTCTTACATGGCTGTTTTATGTATATACTCTGCGTTCGTAATATCAAAATTTCATTGTTTTGATGGAAGTTTCTTTCATAGTGCTAAAATACCACTTTTACAGTTGCGATCTTCTGTCATAGAGTTAAAATACAAGTTTTTGAGATGTAATCTTTAATATCAGTATCAAAATTCCATCTTTTTTACGATAGCTTTCTTTATAGTGCTGAATATTACGTCTTTTATTTAGCGTCTTCTTACGTGGTATTTATATGGCCCGTCAAAAAAAAAAGAATATATATATATATATATATATATATATATATATATATATATATATATATATATATATATATATATATATATATATATATATATATAGGTGTTTAGGAAATTAGAGCTCCCCCTCTACAGCATAAACTAAAATTGATATGGACAAAAACAAAAGTAATTCAGAACAGGTATTTATTTAAGTTTCTCTCTGAGTATTTAACATTTTGTGTGGCCTCCATCTATAATACCATAGCCTGCATTCTTGAGGGTATGATTTCAGCAAATTGAAAAAAAGCTGAGACTAAAATTCCATTTCCCTGAGCACTTCGGTCACCTCTCTTCGCAGGTCGTCGAGGCTTGGTCTCCTGTGCCTGAAGAGCCTTAAAACATGGTGCTTTAACATGCAAAAATGTGACTTCTTCAACAGATAACACATTTTCAGGATCTTTTGAGGAAAAAATGCTCCACCAGTAAGCACAGTTTCTCTGAAGTATTCGCCATTCCATGACTGTCCTTTTCATTGATGATCCACATTAACTGTTTGGCTGTGAAACAGAGAAAATTCCCAAACATTCAGGAAATTCCACAAGAACGATAGCGCACGTCATCGCTGATATCATCCAATTTTGCAGCCAAAATGATGTATTTTATGATTTGGCTTCCTGACTGTGTAAATGAAGAATTCATTTGATTGGCAACATGGAGTCACCCTTCATCCCAGTCTTTAAGAAATGAACCAAAACCATGCAGTTGGTCTTCTCTCTGTTGCTGAGTGATGTTGGGTTTGCTGATAACATGAAATGGCTTGATGCAGATTTTTCAACTCACGATACAAGGCACTGTAACTTCTCTTCTTTCCCTTTTTTGTTTCTAGTTCAAGCGCCAATTTACGTAAAGACTTTCTTGGTCTCCTTAACGGACTGCCTCAACTATGATATCTTTTGACTCCTGAGAAAGGACTTCAGGCCTTCCAGATTCTCACTCTTTCTGCGATGACAGTCATCATGGATTTTTTGTTCCAGTTTCTTTTAACAAAGATTCATCTCTTTTAATGTATTTAGCTGTCCAGGAACATGAAATGAAGGATGCACCAGCATCCCTGGCCTCTCTGAAGGTTATAGCGCCAGATGTGGTCAATCCATCTGATTTCCTCCGAGTCATTAGCCATGGCTGTATCTAACTCCATCACTCAGTCTAAAAATACAAGAAATGTAAAATGAAAAATAGCTTAATAGAAACTTAAAATAATGACTTAGAGATAGGCTTAGCAGAAAACTTCATAACTTTCCATTTGTTCTGTGGAGTGGGGGCTCTAATTTAGAAACACCCAGTATATGGAATATATATATATATATATATATATATAAATACAATATATATATATATTTATATATGTATATATATATATATATGAACACTTGAAATGGCTGAAAGAAAAAAAGCTAGATTTAATTGAAACTAAGAGACAGGAATTAGACTTAGATGCTAGTCAACCAATTAAATTTGACTAAACTAAGAGTATTAAATCAGTACCTAAGTTTGATGAACAGGATGTATATGGATTTTTTAAGAATTTCGAGAATATGGCTTTGCATATGGAATGGCCTTCGCAACAGTGGTTGTGGTTGATTAAGTTAAAATTCATTGGTTAAGCAGTTACTGTTATTAGTAGTTTATCAGAGGAACTTGATTATGAAATAATTAAGCAAGCTGTTCTAGATGCTTATTCAATAACCGCAGAGGGTTACCGTCAGAAATTCCGTAATTACCTGAAGCCATTCAGTAAAACTTGGACTGAATTTCCTAATGAAAAGTTAAGGTTGTTTAAAAAGTGGCTAGAAGCTAAAAATGTAACTGATTTCAGTATGAAACTTGTTAACCTCGTGGTTTTGGAAGAATTTAAAAGACGTTTGCCTCAGAATGTCATGATGCATGCAACTGATATGGAAGAGAAAAATCTTAAAAAGGCTGCAATAATAGCAGACAACTATTCCTTAATTCATAAAATTCATCCAAAAGGCAGTACAGGTTTAGTAAAACAAAACACAACAGCATAAATTGGTAATAGGAAAGCAGAGACTGTTAGTTCTTACTGTAGTTACTGTAAAAAAGGAGGTCATGATATTACAACTTGTAGAAACCCCGGGTGTAGAAGGTCTAAAGGTAGTGATAATAAACCTTCGCCTGGTAAAAGACAAACCAGCTGCAATGCATTGTTTCTCTAGTGAAGAGAAACTATTTGAGAAGCTTATTTCTGATGGCAAGGTTTCATTTTCTGATGATAGTGTCCCAGTTAATGTTAAAATTTTGAGAGATACTGGATCCAGTCAGAGCTTAATTCTGCGAAGTGTAAATCCTAATGTTAAAACACTTGATGAGAATGTTATTCTAAAAGATTTAAGCAGCTTTAATCTGTTGCCTTTAGCTGAAGTAACATTAAATTGTCCTTATGTAGGAGGTAAAGTAAAAATTGCAGTAAGAGACAATGAGTTTCCTGTGCCAGGAGTACAATTGTTGCTTAGTAATGATCTAGCTGATGAGTTAGTAATCCCTAATCTTGTAATGTGTCAGTAGACGAAAACCTAAAAGTGAACTATGATAAATGTTTAGAGGTACCTAATATTGCAACTAAAAGTGATGATAGTAAACTAGATTTTGCCAATGTGATTACTCGTAGTTAACAAGAAAATGAGAGTAAAGAAGTAATATCTTTGAAGCTTTCAGATAACTTTAACATTAGTAAAGCAAATTTAATTAATTTGCAGAAAAGTGACTTGTCTTTAGCAGGTGCATATAAATAAGCTCTTAGTAATGATGTGGACAAAGCACCGTGTTTTTTCAATAAGCTCTTAGTAATGATGTGGACAAAGTACCTTGTTTTTTTATTAGAGATGATTTGTTGTTTAGGTTATATAGACCATATAAACTAACTTGGAGTGAGCGAGAACAATTGATTGTTCCTTTGGATTTACATAGAGACATCTTAGAACTTGCACATTGCTCAGATTCTCATTTTGGGATCTCTAAAACTTATAAGAGATTATTGTATGATTATTATTGGCCTAAAATGAAACGGGATGTGAAATATTTTGTTAATAGTTGTCATACTTGTCAAATTGTTGGAAAACCAAATGAGGTGATCCCTAAAGCTCCTTTGTCTCTCATCATTGTACCTACTGAACATTTTTAGCGGTAGTCATAGACTGTGTGGGACCATTACCAAAAACGAAGACAAAGAATGAATGTCTTTTGACAATTATGTGTCCAACTACAAGGTTTCCTATCGCTGTACCCATTAAGAATATTTCAGCCAAAATAATCATTCAACATTTGATTAAGATATTTACTCTCTATGGATTTCCTAAGGAACTGCAATGCGATCGTGTCACTAATTTTACAAGTACCCTTTTCCAGGACAGACTAAAAAGTTTTAATATATATAAAACAGTCTGTCTTCTGTTTACCATCCCCAGTCACAAGGTGCTTTAGAGATACACCATGACTCTAAAATCTTTGTTGAGAAAGTTTTGTGCAGAGACAGGATCTGAATGGGATGAAGGCATAGACCTTTTGTTATTTGTGATTAGGAAGTTCCTTCGGAATCACTTGGTATATCTCCTTCTGAAATGTTGTACGGTCATAAATTAAGAGGTCCTTTACAAATTATTAAAGATAAATTAGTAAATAATGAAGAGGTAGATGAAGTAACTATTAATCAGTATTTGGAGAAAATGAATGACAGGTTTCACAACATACGTAAATTTGCCTTGAATAACTTGTTTAACAGTCAAGAACAAATGAAAGTAAGACTTGATAAAACTGCAAAATGTAGGAAATTTAAAACAAGGGATTCTGTCTTAGCCTTCTTCCCAGTTCAAGGTTCTCCTTTGAAAAGTAAATATTCTGGCCCATACATAGTAGAGAAATGTGTTAATAATCACAATTACATAATAAACACGCCAGATAGACGTAAGGATACACAAATAGTTCATGTCAATCTGCTTAAGCCCTATAACCAATCTCTCCCTGCTGTTTTGAGTATTTCACGAAACACATTTGTAAGTGTAAAATGTATAGAAAAAACAGAACCTGACTTTGCTGAAAATAAAGAGGATATCACATCATGGTCTCATGAGTCTAATGCACAAATCTTAAGATCTCTTCCACAGTATCTGAAGCATCTGAAACAGGAGCAAAGAAAGGACATAACCAAACTCGTCACAGAGTATAAAGAAATATGCAGTGACGTCCCTCTACAGAGTATTCCAGAACCTCATGATGTTGAAATAATACCTGGAACCAGTCCCACACGGCAACACTTCTACAGAGTAATTGAGGGAAAGAAAAAGCTAATGAAGGAAGAAATTGAGTACTTATTGAAGAATGGACTTGCTGTGCCAAGCAAATCTCCTTGGGCATCTCCTTGTTTGTTAGTACAAAAACCTGATGGAAAGGTAAGGTTGTGCACTGATTATAGAAAACTTAATCTGGTAACCATTGATGACATCTTGATTGCTATTGGGCGTTCCAAATATTTAACACAAGTGGACAAGTTTGATATTACCAAATACATAACTGACAGAACTAAGTTCATGTCTGCTTTCGTTACGCCATTTGGACTTTTTCAGTACGAACGTCTTTAACCACTTAATTAAAGATCTTGATGGAGTTTATGCATATCTAGATGACATAGTAGTTGTAGCAGACACTTGGCAAGAACACTTGAAAAGACTTGAAGCACTTTTTAATCGTTTGAAGGAAAATAAGTTCACCATTACTCTTGCTAAATCAACCTTTGCAAATGCTTAAGTTGTATATTTGGGATACGTAACTGGAAGTGGGTAAATTCTACCTAAATCTTTAAATACCGGGTTTTTCGAAATTAGAGGCCTCCCCCCTCCACAGAACAAATGGAAAGTTATGAAGTTTTCTGCTATAGCCTATCTCAAAGCACATTATTTTAAGTTTCTATTAAGCTATTTTTCATTTTACATTTCTTGTATTTTCAGACTGAGTGATGGAGTTAGATACAGCCATTGCTAACAACTCAGAGGAAATCAGATGGATTGACTGAATCCAGGCTATAACCTTCAGAGAGGCCAGGGATGCTGGCGTATCCTTCATTTCACACATTCCTGGATAGCTAAATACATTAAAAGAGATGAATCCTTTGTTAAAAGAAACAGGAACAAAAATCCACATGACTGTCATCGTGAAAAGAGTGAGAATCTTGGAAGGCCTGAAGTCCTTTCTCAGGGGTCAAAAGACATCATAGCTGAGGCAGTGGGTAGACCAAGAAATTCTTTATGTAAATTGGCGCTTGAACTAGAAACAAAAAGGGGAAAGAAGAGAAGTTATAGTGATGTATATCGTGAGTTGAAAAAATCTGGTATCAAGCCATTTCATGTTATCAGCAAGCCCAGCATCACTCAGCAACAGAGAGAAGGCCATGCATGGTTTTGTGGTTCATTTCATAAAGATTTGGATGAACCTGACTTTCTCCATGTTGCCGCATCAGATGAATTCTTCATTTACACAGTCAGGAAGCCAGATCATAAAAATGACATCTTTTGGGTTGCAAAGTTGAATGATATCAGCTATGATGTGAGCTATCGCCAAGTTGTGAAATTTCCTGAATGTTTGGGAACTTTTCTCAGTTTCACAGCCAAATGGTTAATGTGGATCATCAAAGAAAAAGGACAGTCATGGAATGGTGAATACTTCAGAGAAACTGGGCTTACTGGTGGAGTGTTTCCTTTCCTCAAAGATCCTGAAAATGTGTTATCTGTTGAAGAAGTCACATTTTTGCATGATAAGGTACCATGTTTCAAGGCTCTTCAGACACAGGAGCTGCTTTGAAACAGTGGTATCGATTTCTTCTCATCAAGTGAATTTCCAAGTAGCTCCCCTGACCTTAATGTGTGTGAAAACATTGGTAGTGTCTTACAGGATCGTGTTGAAGCACGCACAGTGAACTATGATGGTATACCAAGCCTCGACGACCTGAGAAGAGAGGTGACCGAAGTGCTTAGGGAAATGGAGTTTGAGTCTCAGCTTTTTTGCGATTTGCTGAAATCATACCCCTCAAGAATGCAGGCTGTGGTACAGGCAGATGGAGGCCACACCAAATATTAAATACTCAGAGAGAAACTTAAATAAATACCTGTTCTGAGTTAGTTTTGTTTTTGTCCATATCAATTTTAGTCTACACTGTAGATTTGGGGGCCTCTAAGTGAAACACTCTGTATAGAAGCCATTGTAAATTATCCCAAACCTACCACCAACAAAGAAAGAGATTCTTGGGAATGACTTCATATTACAGAAAATGTTGTAAAAATTTCAGTAGCATAGCCTATCCTCTTACCAATTTAACTAGTATTAAGAAAGAATTTAAATGGGACGAATCTTGTGGAAACTCTTTCCAACAAATTAAGAATATATAGTGTTTTAGTCCTGTTCTTACTGCTCCTGATTTTTCCAGATCCTTCTACCTACAGACCGATGCATGTGACCATGGTATAGGTGCTGTTCTCTTACAGGAGAATCCCAAGACGAAAATTCTCCATTAATCTCTTACTACAGTTACAAACTAAAGCGACACCAGAGGTCATACTCCACTGTCGAGAAAGGGCTACTGGCTCTCATCTTGGCCCTTCAACGTCTGGTTATTTACACAGACCACAACCTTCT
>NC_089742.1:76778624-76796124 GCF_040412425.1 Macrobrachium rosenbergii | reverse complement strand
TAAGCCACGCCCACAGGTCAAGCCTAGATGTTTTGGCCAATCAAAAGCCATCAGTGCCAGAGACCTAGGGACATCCTACAAGGACCAAATACCCAATAATCAACAGGAATTCCTTAAAACACACCTCCAAAAGTTGGAATGAAGCAAGTGGAGGAGGTGCCTCAGAAAAAAGCAGTACCTGCCCAGAATATGACGTCATGGTTGACACAAGGGAAAATGGGAGATATAAGGACAGGCATACAGAGAAAAAGGAGGGACAGAAAAAGGTGGGAGAAAAAGAGAGAGACAGAGAAAAAAGGTGGGAGAGAAAGAAGAGAGAGAGACAGAGAGAAAAGAGAGAGAGAAAGTGGGAAGACAGAGAGAGAGAACTGTTCCGAAGTGTGGGAAGCAGAAAAGACAGAAAGAGAAGAAGTGTTTTAGTGAAGAAAGACTCTCTCAAACAATAGTCCCCGTAATCTAATTCGTTAAGTCTCTCGAAACCATTATTTCAAAGTCTCGAAACCATTATCTTAAAGTCTCGAACCATTAAGAAACAGTTAAGAACTATAGGTGGAACTGTAAGACAAAAATCACAAATAAAGAAGAAACGGGAACAATTAATCATTTTCCCTTTAACCTCGGTAATTTACAATTTAATAACTGTTTTAAAGAGCCACTTGTTCCTACTTACAATAATTACCACATGCCCTACGCCGGACGCGCTTACCTTAGTGTTGGGCCCTTTGAAGGAAAGAAACAGGGTCCGACAACAGCTGGTAGCCAGCGGTGGGATAACGAGCAGTGGGATAACAAGAGCTAAGTGAGATAAAAAAAGCTGCAGCCGATGGCGATCGGTGAGATTACAACAGCTAAGTGAGATATCCGCGGGTGTACATGTAGTGATCACGAACAGTTGGCGAAACAGTGAAGTGAGATAAACAATTGAAAATAGAATAAACAAGTGATCAAAGAAAAACACCAAAGACAAAACATAACATACGCCACTCTGCAAAGAAGAAATAAAATACGCCCCACGCAAACACACACAACGCTACGACAAAGCAGAAGACTACGCCCCAGAGAGAGAGAGAGAGGCCCTTTTCCTGTCGACGCCACGATGATTCCCGTGATCGAGTGAGAGCAAGATCCCCAGCTAAGGCGCAGTGACGGAAGGACGCTGAAGAAGAAGGCGAAGAAGAAGACGAACGAACAACCTAACCCTTGGATGAAAGCCTACGAATAACGAAATCAAGCTGCCGAGAGAATACGCGCAGAAAGACGAGAGAAAAAAACGACTCACAGTAAGAATGTCCTTACGGTCACACACACACACGTAGAAATTTTTTTCTTTGAGTTAGAAACACAAAATTAAGTCGACTAAGAACACTTGTATTGATATTCATTTGAAAACACAAAACTCATACGTAAATTAAATAGACTTGGCAACAAGAGTTTTTTTTCTTTTTCTCTTTCTTTAAACTAAGCACCTATCGATCTTTTTACTAAATTTTATACAACATTTGGTATTACTAAACTTTATTTAACGTTTGGCATGACTAACCCATAATTTCTGTATTTTATTTGTGTCATTCTACGGTTATTTTAAGCATTTAATTTCTTATGTAACATTCATTAGCTGAAATTTATATATTTTTCGATCGAGAAATCTCAACTTGTATTTTTGTTCGCTTAAAGGTGTTCAGAATCATAAGTTTTTCGAAGATTATTTTTTCTTTAATTTTTTTGAAGCGAGTGATAATTTATTTACTTGTTTTACCAGCACTGTCAAGGATAATTGGAAGTTAAGGGATTTTTTTTTTTTGTTTAACACCGCCAATCGGTAATTTAGAAGTTCGGGGAAATTTTAGTGATTGATTAATTTTACTTTAAGTAAGATAGAAGTGTTTATGATCTTTTGTGAATTTTTTGATTTTAAGAACTGGTTGACTTTATTTAATTTGTTATTACTGCCATTATACTCATTGGTTAAGAAAGTGTTTGTCATTAGTGAATAAATGCCCAGGAGGAGATCGGCACAAACTAATAGTGTAAGAACTCCTGTTTACACAAGAAGTCAAACCAATAATTTAACTATGGATAGGGGAACACAGTCAACTAGCCCAGTCTCTGCCGCTGTAGGTACACATAAAAGACATGCAATTAACCATATAGCCAAATTTTGCGGAAGGAAAGAAGGTCAGGGTGCCTGTAACTTAGAAAACTGGATAGAGCAGGTAGGCATACATCTTAATAACATAATAGGCAGACAGAAAAACTCAGTGAAGCGAAGAGTTATCTGGATCTGGAAGCAGGGGAGATTTAGAACGATATGTCCATTCCGAGACATATCAGAGACTTAAGAATTGGGAAGAAATGAAACAGTTATTTAGGAAGGTATATTCCACAGTAGGCGAAACAGATCCCGTTATCAGCCTTGCAAAGGATAGCTCATTGTTATAAGGCAGATAAAAGAAGCTACCAAGGGATGAGTTCTCAGCTATACAACAATATGAATGAATGGGGTCACTTAGTCACATCCACTAAATGGGCAGAGACAGATAAAATGTCAGTAGCTGATGTCAAAACCATTATAAGGTTAGCATTCATGATTGGAAGTTTGCCAGCCGAAGCTATTGGAAGGATGACCCGAAAATGGGAGACTTCAGATGACATAGCTGAGATCGAAGAGGAAGTAGCAAGAATCTTAGGTAAAAATCACGAAGGGAACCCCGTATACAGACCTTTAGTCACCATAGGACAAGAAGAAAGAGGACAAAATAGTTCTAGGAACCCAGATAGAATCAGAATTAGGACGTTAGGTAATACAACTCAGGGGATTTTCAACAGTCACGTGTTATAACTGTCAGAAGAAGGGACATTATGCCAGTGACTGTCGAGGGATAGCTTACTGCCCTTTCCATACGAGAGCCGGGCATAGCGCTCGAGATTGCAGAAATAGACCCTGCTTCCACACCTAGATATAGATCTCAGTCAAGAGGCAGAGGTAGAGACCGTAGTCAGTCTCCACAAGCTAGAAGGAATAGGGTTCAAACCCAAATAGGTATCAAGATACTAACCAAACTGCGAGTATATCAGATGACACAATGGTAAATTTTCACTCCAGTGGTATAATGGGTCTTCCTTCATAATAGAGGAAGGACTGGATTGCAAAACCTAAGCCAAACTAGACAGGTTAGCAGGGAATTAATATAATTATAGACCAGTATTTCCCGCACATGTTGGTTTAGAGAAACCTATTGCCACATTCTTTGATACAGGAGTCCTAAGAATATAATGTCAGAAAAGGTGTATCAGGTGTATTTTTCTCACTTAAGTTTGAACCCAGCAGTAGACTGCAGAATCACAGACGTTCAGGGTAATAATATCAGAATAGTAGGACAAATAGATTTTCCTTTTAAGCTAGGAAGAATTTCACTAAAGGAGAAGGTTCTAGTAGTAAGAGATATACAGTTAGGGTTTGCACATTTGCTAATTGGTTATCCAACTATGGCTAGAGAAGGGATCAGCATTAATGCACCTAGAGAGCAATTAGTGATTAGAAGGGGTCATGAAATTTCTAGAATACCTCTATGTAAATTAACAGGAAGAATCCCGACTCAAGAGCACTCTTCATTGAGAAGTATTCTAAAGAAAGACACGACAGAGGGAAGATATTCAGTATACAGCACAAGCTCTCAACAGATAAATATTCACTTAGAATCCAACCAAGAAACTTACTTGAAATTAAACAGGAGTTAAGACTTAAACCTGGAGAGAGCGCATGGATAGAATGTACAGTAAATCCAATTTTTTGAAGGGAAGGAAATTCTCACGCTTACTGAAGAAGCGCAAGTAAAGGGGGTACATTACTCTTCTAGTCTACATGAAGTCAGGCAGGGTAAAATAGCTTTGCAGGTTATGAATAACAGAGGAGGAAAGGTTAGGCTAACACAGGGAACAGAATTAGGTTTAGCAGAGGTATACACCATTCCCATTCAAGTTGTAGAGAAGGAAACGGTAGCACCAATCAATAAAGAAAATGAAAATTTAGCCCAGGACATAAAACTGAGAAGAGCTAAGATAGGGTCTCACTTGAAAGATATTAAAGAAGATTGTGCTAGAGAGAAACTCATAGATTTGCTAAGTGAATACCAAGACATAGTCGCTATGGAGGGCGATACACTAGGTAACACAGGTGAAATAACGCATAGAATAGACATTCCACAAAACACAAAGCCAATCTACATACCAGCCTATAGAGTAGCCCATTCCCAGAAGGAGATCATTGAAAGAGAAGTACAAAAAATGGATAGGCAAGGAATAATAGAACCATCAAAATCTCCATGGTCTTTCCCACTTTTGCTAGTTCCAAAAAAGGATAAAACCTACAGAGTAGTGGTAGATTTTAGAAGGTTAAACAAGATAACTGAAAATGATCCTTATCCAATGCCGTCTATGAGAGATCTTATCACAACGATCGGATCCAAGAAATACTTTACCACAATAGATTTGTTGCAAGGATTTTTACAAATTCCTTTGGACGAGGAAAGTAAACCATTAACTGCCTTTAGTACAAGCAACGGTAGATATCAATATGTGAGAATGCCTTTTGGTCTGAAGTCAAGCCCAGTAACCTTTGTGAGATTAATGGATAAGATTTTAGGTGATTTATTAGGCAAGGATGTACATTGCTATATAGACGATTTGATAATAGCAACAGATACAATTGAAGAACACATAAAACTGGTAAGAGAAGTACTAAAAGAGACTAAGGAAGGCGAATCTTAAATTGAAGTTAAAGAAGTGCAATTTCCTCAAAGAAGGAAAATAGACTACCTGGGACACACACTAAGTGAAAAGGGTGTGGAAGTAAACGACTTAAAGATTAAGTCAATCAAAGAGTATCCTACACCTCAATGTAAGAAGGATGTGAAGTCATTTTTGGGATTAGCAGGTTTTTACCGCAAGTACATAAAGAATTTTGCAACAATATCCGCTCCGCTGACGGAGTTATTAAAGGAACACGTGTCATTCGTATGGAAAACAAGGCAACAAGAAGCATTTGATGAACTAAAGGAAAGGTTAACTCATTCTCCCGTACTTAGTTTCCCAGATTTCAGTAAAGAATTCTTTTTAGCTACAGATGCAAGTCGCACTGGTATAGGAGCATGCTTAATGCAAAGACATGATAACAAATATAATGCTATAGCATATTACAGTAGAAAGCTAAAGCCCACAGAAGTAAACTACTCAGTAACAGACCTAGAGTCTTTAGCCATAATAGATGCTTTAAAACACTTCAGGTATATCATATTCGGGTACAAGATAACTGTATTCACTGATCATTCCGCCGCAGTAGAAATGCTTAAGAATCCGAATTTTTCCGGACGTAGAGCTCGTTGGTTTATGACAGCCCAAGACTATGACATAGAGTTGAAATATGTTCCAGGGAAGGCCAATAAAGTGGCAGACGCCTTATCAAGGCATAGTAACCAAATTGATAGTATAAACTTGATAGGTCACGAAGCAGAACAGGCCGAATTCATAAGCAATGTATTTACCATGCATTACACAGAAGAACTTTCCAGACAAAATTTCATAAGTGAACAAAAAAGTGATGAAGATTTAAAGGAGATCTTCGATTTTGTAGAAAATAAAAGAGAATTTAGTCAAAAGGAACGAGCAGAACTAAGTAACAGAATTGGATGCCCCATAGACGCGGTAAACGTCATAGACGACGTACTAGTTTGGATGTGTCACGAGTGTGACCCGTTTGATCAATTACTAGGAGTACTCCATAAAAGAATAGTACCAAGGAGCCTAAGAAATAAAGTCATTGAGTTAATGCATGACGATGACATGAGAGCTCACCCAGGAAGGGATGAGACAGTTAGACTAGTTAAAAGATCTTTTCATTGGAAAGGAATTTACAAGGATGTTAGTAATTACGTGAAGAGCTGCAATACTTGCAACAGTTACAAGGGAAGAACAGATAAGGAAGTACCTCTAGGGAAATATCCCATTCCGCAGACTCCATTTGAAAGAGTAGCCATAGATCTAATCACTAATCTTCACACCACGAGTAAGGGGAATAGAAAAATATATTAGTGTGTATTGACGCACTCACTAGATATACAGAGTTAATACCATTAACTAGTAAAGGAGCTAAAGAGTGTGCAATCGCTCTTTTTGATAAGATATTTTGTAGGTATTCTGCCCCACAGCTCATTATATCTGATAATGGCACTGAGTTCAATAACTCATTAGTTCAAGAAATTTGTGATGCATTCAAGGTAGAAAAGGTAACGATACAACCGTATCATCCAGCTAGTAATGGCTTAGCAGAAAGAAATAACAGAAAGGTTCTAGATGCATTAAGGCATACAGTAGGACAGGATCCTGATTGGGACGTCAATTTACCTTTAGTCCAATTATCACTAAATGCTAAGTATCATACAAGTACTCAAGCAACACCCATAAAAGCTTTAATGGGATATGAACCAAGATTACCATATGCGTGGCTAAATCAGCCACTACAGCCTAATTACTCTGAAGACATTATGAAAATAAGAATTGGGAATTTCAAGGTAATTCATAAGCAATTACACAAGAATTTAGAGGAAGCTCAGAAGAATATGATAGACAGGTATCAAGAAGGATTAAGGCCAGTAGATTACAAGATAGGCGATGAAGTTTACCTCAAGAAGGAAGTAAGAAGTGGAATTAATTACAAGTTAGCCACTAAATTCACAGGGCCATACAAGGTCATAGATGTGCAAGAGACTAAGGTGAAAGTGAAAAAGGTGAATGAAGTAATACCTTCCACATATGCTGAATCATTAGAAGAAGAAGGATTTTGGATAAATAAAGATAAAGTCAAGAGAACAAAAGAAGTTAAAGAGGCAGAACTGACTGAAGAATTAGAAGAAGCTACTTCAGAAGAAAAAACTAGATATAACCTAAGAAATAGAAGAGTCACATTTCAGTAATAATGATAAGAACAAACCCATCAATTCATCCTATTAGTCCCTGTATTTGATTTCTTTGTTGCTGAGTTTGCCTTCATTGGTTGACTTAGTAATGAAACTATTTTTTTATAATGTTGCAATGCTTACTTTAATTAGTCGGTCTTGTAACAAAAAGAATTTGGGGTTAAGGCGCCGTAACTTCTGAATTTACTTTTTTTCTTTAACTGAGGGAATTACTTAGGAAGCAAAGAAAGTAAAGTAAAATTTCTGAAATGTAACGTATTAAAGTCAGAAGGGTTAACAGTCATCTTTAGGGATTTGCAACCCACTATCACTAATAGAAGAATAAGGTAGAAGTTTAAGACAGGTTTTAAATGATTTCGACGAGAATCTTGTTTTCAAATCACGAATATTTGTATCAGTGTACTAATCATAAGTAAAAAGGTAAAGAAAGGAGAAATACAGTTTGTAAGATTTGTGAGTACTTTAAGGATACCTCATCAAGGAGAAGTCTTGGCATAACCCATAACATGTCAACATTGAAAGGAGTGCATGAACTATACTAACACTAGAAGTAGAAATAGTAATTACTTATTTTCCCGTAGAACTAACACGTTTGCGATCTTCGTTTCTTAGAGATACTTTAAACAGCGAAAGCCTACCGATTTGTTTTGCCAGTCACAAAATATTCATAAGTACTACTTTGTTTTTTTGACCCGAGTTGCCAGTCATACTTTTGAGTTAGTCATTAAAATGTAGAAGTTTCCTATGCAAAGAGAAGTCTATACTTGCATTGATAAAGTCAAGCAACAAGTACACAAGTAAGTTACACATGTTAGTTACACAATGTTTGAATACACCCAAGATACAAGTAAGGACATTATTATTCATTTGTAGCAGCGAGCCCAACAAGAAATCCATGAAGAACGGCCAAGAAATGAAGATTGCCGCCTTATGATTGTACAGATTGATTACTTTTAAGAATTTAAAATCCACCTGTTAGGCAGCTAGGTATGAGGGCTGAGTAAATCCAAATGTAACTTGGATAGATAATTGCTAATGTTTCTTTGCTCTTTTATATCATTTACGATTGTTTTAATACTTAAAGCCAGATTCATAGAAGGAATTTGTCATACAAAACGTGCATATTGTTAGGAGCCCTCATAGTCCATACTGTTTTGTTTATTTAGAAAACTGTCAGGAGCCAGTTAGGTAGCATGGTGGAGACTGTATCGAGTGAATAGAGAAAAATGTATTTTTTTCGAAGTAGAAATATCCTATTTCCATTTGGGTCAGCTGAAAGGACCATAACGCAATAAATCTCCCAGTCTGTCAAAACAAGTCTCCAACCATATCTTCAAGAACACACCAGCACTAAATTAAGGCGCTAAGAGAAATTGCATCTGGCCATGCCTTTCGAAATGAACGAGGGTCCTGCGAAGGAACCTTATGGTTAGTAAGAGTGTGGGAAAAACCTCAACCCCTTGACTTCAAACGATATTTAAAGGAAATAAGCCACGCCCACAGGTCAAGCCTAGATGTTTTGGCCAATCAAAAGCCATCAGTGCCAGAGACCTAGGGAAATCCTACAAGGACCAAATACCCAATAATCAACAGGAATTCCTTAAAACACACCTCCAAAAGTTGGAATGAAGCAAGTGGAGGAGGTGCAATTCAAAAGCAGTACCTCCCAGAATATGACGTCATGGTTGACACAAGGGAAAATGGGAGATATAAGGACAGGCATACAGGAAAGGAGACTCAGAAAAAAGGTGGGAGAAAAAAGAGAGGGACAGAAAAAAGGTGGGAGAAAAAAGAGAGAGACAGAGAAAAAAGGTGGGAGAGAAAAGAGAGAGACAGAGAAAAGTCGTGGAGAGAAAAGAGAGAGAGGAAAGCCGCAGAGTGGGAAGATAGAGAGAGAGAACTATTCCGAAGTGTGGGAAGCAGAAAAGACAGAAAGAGAAGAAGT
Organism: Macrobrachium rosenbergii; assembly: GCF_040412425.1. NCBI lineage: Eukaryota > Metazoa > Arthropoda > Malacostraca > Decapoda > Palaemonidae > Macrobrachium > Macrobrachium rosenbergii. The sequence continues at coordinate 76,787,208 of NC_089742.1, read as the reverse complement.
GTTTTAGTGAAGAAAGACTCTCTCAAACAATAGTCCCCGTAATCTAATTCGTTAAGTCTCTCGAAACCATTATTTCAAAGTCTCGAAACCATTATCTTAAAGTCTCGAACCATTAAGAAACAGTTAAGAACTATAGGTGGAACTGTAAGACAAAAATCACAAATAAAGAAGAAACGGGAACAATTAATCATTTTCCTTTAACCTCGGTAATTTACAATTTAATAACTGTTTTAAAACACTTGTTCCTTTTAAGAGCGGCATGCTTACTTAGTGTTGGGCCCTTTGAAGAAAAGAAACAGGGTCCGACAACATATATACACACTACCAGTTACCAATCTGAGTATTGTGCTTAGACTTATGATATTCATCTGCAAATGAAGGCTGGTTAAAACTTTATATAGGATATAAAATATCATATATATATTATTTGTTTTAAATTTCCTCGGGGGAAATGATACAGGTGTTAAGAACTGCATAAAAACTTCTGAGGCATCTCGCAGGGAGTAGTGAGAATCGATATCTCAACTGATGAGAAAGTTCGATGTGCGGAAGATTCAAAGAAATGAAAAATAGGTAATATGAACATATCATCTTTTATCTCTGTATGTATCTCTATATCTCTCTCTCTATCTCTTATATACAACACACAAACATTTTCACTCTCTCTCTCTCTGTCACCTGAGAGTTTTAACTGATACGAAAAAATGGAAAAAAACGAATAGGAGACTGGTTGTATCTTATACATTTAAAAATGGTTAATAGTAACTAGAAGATAAGATGCAATTCATCAGTCTTGAGATATCTAATAGAACATTTTTTCAGCAAATAAAAACCTGCCAACAAGAAAGGATAATTTTTAGACCTAGTATTTGTGAACGAGGTGAACTATGTTAAAGAAATAATAGTGTATAAACAGTATTTCGGACCATAATGTCATAGAACTAACAGTCGTATCCAAAGCACATCAAAACAGAGATCCACCAAGAGAAGAAAAAATGGGAAGGATATGGAAAATACAATTTCTATAGTAAAAATATAAATTGTTTTTTTAAATAAATGAAGAATTTAAACAAAGACTGGGAAAACATATTCTTAAGTTGATAATATAAGGTAAATTCGGATATTATATAAGTATTAGAGGAAATCCTGTAAAAATATACATCAAGAAGAAAATTTAACATCAGTTTATTAAGAGACAGAAGGATCTTGTTCCAGAAAATCAGAAAGTGGAAAAAAGGTGTTTGCAAAAGAAAAGAATGCATGGAAAGTTTGGAACTTTAAAATAGAAAATGCAGAACAAAAGATTATTCAGTCAAAAGAAAATGAAAAATGGGACCAGAAGAAAGGACCTACAAAATGAATATCAAGTCAAAACCCAAATTTTTTACTCATACAGAAAAGATGAATAAAATAAGAGTAGAAATAGGCCTCTAAGAGTTGAAGGGCGATTAACGAATGAAAAAGTTGAAATATGTAACATATTAGCAGAAAGATATAAGAGTGAATTTACACCTGGAATTGATAATGAAGATAATGATACAGAAATAAGAGAAATATAGTGAATATTTATCGGACATAGATATCAAGCCAATCATTGTGGGCTATCTTTAAAACCATCAGCAGCAAACCAGACTGTACCTGCCATTTTGTTAAAGAAAGTGGTTCATTCAATCACCCCCGCTTGCAATTAATTAAACAAAATATAGATACAGGCAAGATTTATGATGAGCATAAACCGCCATATCTGGGAACCCTACTTTCAAAAGTGGATCAAGACTAGAGCCCTGTTAATTAAGGGTGAGTCTGACATCTCATATTATGAAAGTTTGAAAGGGTAATGAAAAAATATATAATGAAACATTTAATGAAAAATATTTTGTTTAATATCGGACAACATGGGATGTACCGGAAAAAGTACACAAACCCAACTGTTAGTCCACCATGAAAGCCATATATAAAAATATGATAAACGAAAGATACAGATGTTGTCATCCTTGCAGGCTAGCCCCTTCCCCAAAAGCTTTCCCCACAAGGTAGACCATAATATATTAGCAAAAAAAATTGAAAACATAACATTGTGGACAAAGTAGGAAGATGGATAAAAGAATTTTTGCAAAACAGAAAACAGATAGTGATTACAAACTTTTGTGAAATCTGATCCTGCTCCTGGTAATATCTTGTGCCACAGGTCCCAGTGTTAGCTGTGTTGCTGGTGATTATGATTGCAGACAAAGACAGTAATGTTAAGGACTCGGTAGTGAGAAGTTTTGTCATGACACAAGAATAAGTAGACAAATTACTTGAGATGAAGATAGGATTTCTCTTGCAAAGAGACCTAAACAAAATATATAAATGGACAGAAGTAAATAGGATGGTATTTAATTTGATAAATTTGAATCAATAAACTATGGTGATAAAGGGGGAATGCTATATGCATATAAAGGAACTAATGGTGGACAATCAGGAGATAAGGAAGCAGTTAAAGACCTTGGTGTGATGTTGAATAGGAATATGTTATGCAATGATCAAATAGCAACAGTATTGGCAAAATGCTTCAAAAATGGGAATGTTGTTCCGCACTTCAAAACAAGAAATCAACACATGATTATGGTTTATAAGACACTACGTAGTCCAGTTGAATATTGCAATATAATATGGTACACTACCAAAAGGATATTGCACAAATAGAGAGTGTACAAAGGTCATTTACAGCTAGAATAGAAGATTTTAAGGACCGGGATACTGGGAAAGACTACAATTCTTGAATTTATATGGTCTTGAAAGGATAATCCAGGCATGGAAACAGATAGAAGGAATCACGAAAACATCATGGAGCTAAAAATATCAGAAAGAGCAAGCAGAGGTAGATTAATATGCCCAAAACTATACCAGGCAAAACTAAGGAAAGCACACAGGACATTAATCCACTCACGCACCAGCATCGATAATCTATCTATTCGATTAAATGGCTACCAGCTCATCTGAGGAACATATTGTGAGCGTAGGGGACGACTTTAAGAATAAGCTCAACAAATATTTAAGATGCATCCCAGACCATCCAAGATTGGAAGATGCAAAATATACTGGAAGATGAATTAGCAATTCTCTGGTAGACATCAGAGGTGCCTACACTGAGTGACCTGGGGCAACCGAATGAACTGTAAGGTCTGTAGAGAGATCAAACACACACACTCCCTCTCAAACACATTCTCTCCCTCTCTCTCCCTCTCACAAACACACAAATATCTTTCTCATAAGTTCTCTGAGCAGCCAACCGACGACTCTCTCCCTTTCTCTCTATCACACACACACACACACACTCTATCTCAAAAACAACCACACTCTTCTCTCTCTCTCTCTCTCTCTCTCGACGAGCTGTTGATGAGCCTCCTGTGTGCATGTACGAAATTACTAATGTGAAAGTTTATACACAAAGTACATCCCGATTTAATATTTCAAAAGTGAATTTGGCAATATTACTTTCAGGAACCACCACCACTGACATTTACATTATATATATATATATATATATATATATATATATATATATATATATATATATATATATATATATATTTTTTACAAATATTACTGCTGTTCGCCCTCGTAACTTTTGATTGTAAAAATATCAGCCTGACTGAGACCGGGAAAAGACATTGTCTATAAAGGTGCATCTTCAGTTCAAACCTTAACGTCCGTTGGAGAAACAGGATAGGTAAGTTAGGCCTTCCACCCTATAGGAAAATTTCCATATCAGCCTTAAAAATAGGTGGTCCTAAGGTCCTTTTTCCTTCCTACCTGTCTCTTGGCGAATGTTTTTAACAAGAACGTGGACACCTGGGGTGACTGTTTTTGACATAGGCCGGTCAGAGAACTTCAGAGAGAACCAAGCTTTCGGAGAGATAACACGTCCAGTTGGACCTCTTCCCCCTTTCTTTTTGTCTATTATTCTATTAGTGAAGTGAAGAAACAATTGCAAGAACTCCACGTCGGTCGTTGATGCGCACAACGTTCGTCCTAAGGTAAAGTCGCTTTTTGTTCAAAACTTCGCCCATTCTTTTATCCTTTGTTTTCTGTATTTCAAATTTCCTTTGTTCCCCTTCAGCCACCACTTACGGTATATGTGTTCACGAAGTCTAGATTAAGCCAAATTATTATGTTGTTAGCTTCAACCCCGTTATTCCAGTAAAATACCTAGGATTTAGGTAAGCAAAATCAGGTTAAATCTCGATGCTTTGTATGCCTCGCGTCCGAAAGTTTGGAAGAACCGTTGCGTTTAAAATTAAATTCATCTCAAATATTCTTTGTTAAGGTTAATAACCCTTAACTGGCGACCTTTGGCTAATTAACGACTGTCTTTGAGGTTAACTTTTGGCTTCAAGTGGCAGGTTACGTGTAATCTTTGTTTGCAGGGCCGTAAAATTACGTAAATTGAATAATACATGATCAACCAAGACCCTCACACGTAACATTGGCGACCTTGCGTAGAATCTAAAGTACATTTTAGAGAAAGAATCTGGAGAAAAGGAAATTAAATTACATTAATTCAAAAAAAAAAAAAAAAAAAAATAAAAGTCAGATATCGAACTCCATTTCATTCTTCCAAACAAGGAACGAGGCATAATAATAAGCAGTAAAGAGAATAGTTATAATAACAGGTAGTGAGAATTAGCCGTAGGTAGGAAGGGTGCGTCGAGAGCAGAGCGAGTCGCAATTTGTAACGTTTAAGATAATTTATGAATGGCATTTTTACCGTGTTCGGACGTGAGAGAAGTCGTTCCAGAAACGAATCTTAAGGCCGGAAAAAGCGGAGCCATTTCATGTACACAAAGTAATGTAGTAATCGCGTCGGCAATTCCGATCGTTATTGTTTGCATATAGCGGGAATCATTCAAAAACCGTGTCAGTGAAGTAGCAAACGAACGGAAATAGTAATTTTATCAATAAAATACATTTTCAGTAAAGTAAATTTGGTCCGTTCCAAATCAGCAAATCTATTCCATTGTTTGTTTAATGTTTCCGGGTGAGAGAACGATAACAAAAGACACAAAGTTGTTTGGTAATTTAGTTTTCCATCCGTAACGTAAAAAACGCTATGCATGATTGGTATATTTAAAGTAAAATCTGGATACCTGCATTTGTTTCGTGCGTTGTTTTGAATTTGTTTGAAAAAGAAAATACCCGCCATCTTGGATTCCTCCGCCGTGTTCGCGTGGTTGTTTTGAAATTGTTCGAACTGTTTGTGAGAGGACCGCCATTTTGGTGTTCCGAACGCTTGAAGGTTTTGAAATTTAGGCCTAACGGGACCTGGCCGCCATCTTAAGACCTTGTTGTTCATTGTGACCTCGACTCTGACTCTGCCCCAGCCACTTTTGGGGCATATATTTTTTTTTTTCTCGGCGTAACCCACCTCCTAATATCTTAGCTAGACAGAAAAAAAAAAAACCAAAAGATAATTTAGGCAGGGAAAGATAGGCCTTAGTTAGGAGTAATACCACAAGTTCCTATACGAATACCTACTATAAAAATCATATAAAGAAAATTTAAAATTTTACGATAAACTTTTGTGACGTCGGCTCCCAGGAAAATTAAGATAATAAAGTAATCCCTAAGGAAGCCAAGACGACGCATCTATATCATTTTATTAAGATCCATGCCATTGTGCATGTATAAAATCTTTGTTTACATGTTCTCAAGCAGCAAGAAATTCGCTGATTGAAATCTCTCTCTCTCTCTCTCTCTCTCTCTCTCTCTCTCTCTCTCTCTCTCTCTCTCTCTCTCTCTCTCTCTCGTCATTCAAGTAAGCATTCCTAACCTAAGTGTACGTGACCCTCTTCAAAGAAAGAACGGCCGACACTAGGCTAATTAATTCGAATACAATAAACCAAATAAAAGAAACACCTCTGTCCCACAATAGATGAGGACAAGTTAAGAGTAATTACAATACAGTGATAAACTGTCGGTCACGAGTGAGGCCTGCTATCCAGACCGAAGCAAACAGTAGTTTTCACCCTCTGAAAAAAGAAGGGGCCAGCACTGGGGCCGGTACTGGGACCAGCCACTCACGAGGATCTTTAAAGAAAAAAAAAAAAAACCCAAATTCACTTTATTCCACAGTGCCAATAATTTGCAGCACTGTCATCACTTGAATAGCTTACTTCTCTCTCTCTCTCTCTCTCTCTCTCTCTCTTTTACTCTCTCTCTCTCTCTCCTCTCTCTCTTTTCCTTCCCTTTCATTCGATTGTTGCACTCTGCAGGGGTGTAGAGTGCCTTTCCTCCCATATAGCCTAGTTGGACTCCAGTAGAGGGTCCCTAGGAAACACATTGTGCCACCATAAGTGAAAAATAACTAAAAAAGAAAACAAAGGGAACACAGAAGAGAAAGTTCTTCTGGGACCTAACCTGCACCAGTGCCTAGGGATACTGAGTGCCACCAGTGTGACCTGTACACGGCACACCCAAACTACAGTGCCACCTTTTGAAAGGGTGCCACGTCATTGAAGAGACACTTCCTCGCTGCCCAAGTACGCCCCGTCGACCCGGTTAGACGCCCTTCCCCACCAGAACCATGGCAGCAGAGCATTATAAAACTTTCCTGGGGCTGGGGACGGCGGCAGGTCTCACCGGCTCGGAACTTACCACCTGGGTTAAGGAGCAAGTGGACGACTTGGCCAAGCGGGAGAAGGAAGAAAGACTCGAGCAGAGGAAGTATGAAGCCGAGCAGAGAGTATGAAGTATGAAGAAGAACGAAGGGTGTATGAAGCCGAGCAAAGGCAGTATGAAGAGGAAAGAGAAGAAAGAAGGAGACAGCATGAGTTAGCCTGCAAAGAAACTGAGTTAGCCCTAAAGGAGAAGGAGCTCGAGCTTGAGAGAGCGAAAATGGAGAATGCCGAAGCTATGGCTAGCCATCAAGCCTCCAGTCCTACACCTGCTGCATCAAACGCTCCAATTTCGAGCATCAATTCCCTAGTCCCCAAGTGGACTGAGGACGAGCCAGAAGCATGGCTGGAGGAGATCGAGGCTCTTTTCGATAACTACAGCACCACGGAGACGGAGAGAGCCTTAATACTAGCCAAGCATATGGAGGGAAAAGCCAAGGCAGCGCTTCGCTCACTGGAGAAGAGCCAGAGAGGCAACATGGCAGAAGTTCGTAGAGTCATTACAAAGGCCTACGAGATAACCCCAGAAAAATGGAGACAACGGTTCCGAGGTCTTGCCAAGGAAGTCGGCTGGTCTTGGACGGAATGGGCATGTCACAAAACCCAGTCCGGTACGCGCTGGTTCGACTCCTTGGCCTGCACGACGTTTGAGGATCTCTTCAATCGGACCATGCTAGAAGACCTTTTCCAATGTGTGCCAGGGCCCCTTGCAGTATATCTTAACGATAAACAGCCCTCCACACTTATGGAAGCTTGTCGCATGGCTGATTCGTGGGAAACTTTCAATCAGTCGCATAGCACCTCTCAGAAGCGAATCATCCCTCCGGCCTACCTCTCGAACTCCACTCGCCCGAAGAATGGACTGCCTAGCAAGACCCTGTGCAACTATTGCAAGAAGGGGGCCATGCTGAAGCTGAGTGCCGATACAAACTCGGCACTAATAAGCAGCCTAACCCTACCAGCCAGAACTCCGCTCCCGATTCATCCGCTCAGCCCTCTCCTCCAACAGTTACTGCAGGCCACCGAGCCCATCCAAAAGGCCCGTGCAGATCCTGTGGGGCTGCTAGCCACTACAATGCTGGATCTCCGGCCTGTCCACATCATGTCCCCACCACCAAATTTGTCAACCTAATCAGCACTTCATTTTCTGCTGCTGGTCTGCACCGGATCCTTTACCCCGAGAGACTGGAAACCCAGTTCATCTCGGTGGCCCCTCTTCAGAGCACTAGCCTGCCAGTGACCCTTCCGGTCACAGTAGACACTGCGGCAGACATTAGCCTGATCACTAGGGCCCAAGTGCCAGCCGGTGCCATGGTTGACGAAGAAACCTGGTGGGAAATGAAGTGGATAGAGGCCACACCATTACCGTTCCTACTGTCCAACTCCAGGTAATGACACCTTGGGGCACGATACCCCACCGCCTTGGCGTGGTAGGTGGAATTCGGCCCGGGTGGTCTTCTTGTTGGTCGGGATCTTCTCTGCGGAAGCCCGTTACCAACGCCACTCCCCGCAGCCACGTTACCTCCTCCACGGAGGCCCCACCTAAAACTCTCAACCAATGACAAACCTCCACCTTCCGCCCACCAAAGTGGTCCGCGGAAGGGGCACAACCCAAACTATTCCAGGCCTAGCCCTCTCCAATCGCGAAGGGCTGGCCCACCAAGAGGTCCTCCCCCTCCGCGAAGAGAGATTCAGGAGGAGCAGTACCGCTGCAGGACGTGCAAGCGGGCAGACCACTCCACAAATTGGGAGGGCTGCCCAAGCAAGCAACGCCCAGCGGACGCCCCCGAACAAAACTCTAGGAGAGGCTACGATCTCCTGCTGGGGCAGGAATCTCTGCCGCAGCCAAACCCAAGTCGTCCGAGAGGTATTGCACCTCGGACCCCTTGTCAGGCATGCCTGACCCTCAACTGCTGCCAGTGCCA
>NC_089742.1:76746124-76773624 GCF_040412425.1 Macrobrachium rosenbergii | reverse complement strand
TTTTTTGCTTGGGTAGCATATATCTTCATGGAAGCTAGGCTAATAATACTATCTTAGAATCTTGTTTTTGTCATGGGCTAGTCTCAGTGTATAAACCCCCAGCCTTGTGAGGGAATATTACCTGAAGTAAGTCATTCTAAGATATATGCTTACAAATATTTTTAAAAGGATAGTTATGCACTAGCATTAGCATACTAAACTTAAAATAGTAGTAAACCAAAGGCCTGTAAACTCACTTTCATCTGTGAAAAGAAAAATTTCTTCAAATTCTTTATTCAGCCACTAACTCTATGAATAATAATGGATTCCTCGGTATCCTCAGACAACAACATAAATTTCTCAGGGAGATTTTTAGTCGTATTCTCCACAAAAGAGTTTTCATACGACTTTCTTATCGATGAATTTTGATTTAAATCGCTATCTTTGGAAGTATTATCAAGGCTTAAACTGCCCGGAACTTTGAGCTAATGTATTCACACTAACATAGGTAACAATACAATTCTCACAAGTCTCTTATCTATAGTAATTCCATTACAAGTGACATCACATGGAAAAAGAGATCGGGCACCTCTCCGTCAGCAATAGTACATTCAGCAAGGAGTTTGAGTCTCACAAAATGGTCAGGTACAACTCTACATAAGCAATATCCTTGCCTAGCGCTGAGCGTCTTTAACACTTGAAGAATCTTCCAAAGCCACCGGTACTTATCTTGTAAGCAAACCAGCCTTCAAATGCAATTAGAATAACGAGTCAACGACCCTGCCCTCAGTACCTACCCAGTAAGATTACGTGCTCACCTGTCAAAAGATCATCGACATCAGATAAGGTACCTTTCTTCATAAAACTGTCCAAAGAACTAGTGTCCCTCGTAATCCTTCAAGTCACACCTGTGGGTCTGCAGATTCAGAATTCTTACATATCTTTCATCAGTTCCATAAATCCCCTCATCCATTTCCTTCCTAATCTTACTGGAACATTCAAATACATCTTGTTCTGTCTACAAATGTTATGGGTGTGTGTGTGTGTGTGTATATATATTTTTACGTTTTTCCTGGCGATTTATTTTGAAATATTCTCTGTGAGACAGGTAGCAACAATTTAAGGTAATTTAGCCTTGTGATTCTGACTTCGTGGGTCCAGGAAAACATAAAAAGAAGAAAACAAAGGGGGAATTTCATAAGATGTAAGGCTCTTGTTACTGAGGAAAATATTACGTAAAACACATGGGCAAACTTGCAGGAGTGTATTTACATAAATAACGTTAGTACGGAAAAAGAGGAATGCTAGTAGATTATTGATCCTGGAGGATTCCTACAGGATGAATGAAACTAGGGAATTCCAGACACAGTCCAAGCTTCCACAATATAGGGTCCCTCTGAAATGAGAGATATACACATTATACGCCAGTAATGAAAATAGACCAAAGAATAATGAATTGAAGCTGCACTGAGGGTGCCAAGGGACTTCGATGAATTGATAATAGCTTAGCACTGCCGACACTCAAGGAGCACGGACATTTGACAAGAGATTCGGTGATTACGGGCTCTCAAGTTAAGTAAATGTTACGAGACAAAAGCCTGACTGAATGGAGGTCTTCCAGAGCACTTTACCGTAAGGCAGAGATGACTTGCGACTTCCAGGGCGAGTTTCTCCACGTGTTAGGATGCAAGGGCTTCAGTAAAAAGGGCAAGGCGATGGGGACTTCTCGAAACTCCAAGCAAATGGAGTCGGTCATCGGTCCGGCTAGCATCCAAGGAACACGTGGGTGGTGGCCGGAGTTCACAGAGGGAAAGTATACTTTGAAAGGCCACACGGTTAGTAGCTAACAGAGGGCCAAGGGCATGGCCATGATTGGGACTTCACTACAGAATATCTCTTCCAGGGCAGTGTGAGACCGAGGCCTTGTGGTTTCTGCTTTATCTCCTCCTATGGGACAGGGGGCACTTCCAGCATATTGGGAGTTGAATCATTTTCAGCTGATGCCCACAGGGGGAGTTTTGCCTGTAAGAAAACGACCACACAGAAATCACTTTGCCTCGAAGAAAGATCTGCTTAAAGGGAGTGGCCTTAATCCGTTTTAAACCCTTGTATTCTGAGTGAGAAGTCAATAGACAGATGTGTCTATCGATCGAGCTGACTTGCAGTAAATGAAAACAACAAAACAAACAACAACAAAAAATGGGGAGGCAATTTGCTATGAGTTCTTGCTAATCATAATAATAATATATATATATATATATATATATATATATATATATATATATATATATATATATATATATATATATATATATATATATATATATATATATACATATATATGTGTAATATATACATACATACATACATACTGTATATGTATATGTATACATATATATATATATATATATATATATATATATATATATATATATATATATATATATATGTATATATATATATATATATATATATATATATATATATATATATATATATATATATATATATAGATATATATATATATATATATATATATATATATATATATATATATATATATATATATATATATATATATTATATAGATATATATATATATATATATATATATATATATATATATATATATATATATATATATATATATATATAATATATATAAATATGAATGTATATGGAAGAAAAAGCACATTAGAAAATTGAGTGGCAGAATTTCAAGGCGGCCCTTTGCTTCGCAAGGCGTCGGAGGAGATGATGATGATGATATTAATGTGTATTTTTCATAGGTAAATAGTTATAACACTAATAACAAAAGAAATACAGTGCAAAGAACGATGAACTAAAAAGGAAGAGGAAGAGTTAACTTAGATATTACTTATCCATTTTCAAGCGTTATTAAGGGTCTGATTTAGTAATAAATCGCACCCCCAATAAATGAGATAGGCCTAGCAAGAACGATCATGCATACTGTATCCCCGCGGATGCGTCTGCATATAGGCAGCTGAGAGCATGAAAAACGGTTTATCAGTGAGTTATAAAATGGAAAATGTTTCTTCAAAACCATGCTTTCTTTCTCAGTCAAATGTCGACGATGAATACTCATTTTTCAGAAACAGCAATCTATATAGAAACGAACCTTGCATTCTAAATTTTATATCATATAGTAATATTTCACTATAAATCGAGTATCGCGAGCAAAAATGTCATTAATGATTGACATATAAACTACAAAAGATATCGAATTCTAAATCTGTATTGGTGCTTCCCGAAAAAGAAAAAAAACTGTGATAAAAATAGGGACCTATAAAGTTAATGCCACTGGTACATAACTAAATGGTATTGTACAGAATTCCTCTTTTCGGATACAGTACAGTCATTGCTTACAAATCCTCGGATTTTAGGAGATTACCTATTCGTACAGCCAAATAAATCTCTGGGTTCCACGGATTTAAATAAAAAAAATGCACCAGGACACCTGATCGCTAAAGTGGTACATTTCATTCTTTTGATTACGAAAAAAGTTTAAAGTTTAAGATCGAAATCGTAGACCAAAAGTGTAATCGAGAACGCATTCACATTTAGCTGTTTCCTGAAATCACAGGGTTGAGAGAATTTGAAAGACAGTTTCTGCCTCTGTTTGCAAAAGATCCAAACCGACCGAGATTTTAAGTGAGTAAGCAGGATCATAATCCCTGATGAGGTGAATAAGGCCTAATTTGTAAGTATATTCATGCAAGCTTGATGGCGCATGCTACGCTGTGCTGGAACCCGGCGTTGCCCATCATATCTCCCGTACCCTCCCGATCCCCTACCTACCCCACCCCACCTGAGCCAGGCAAACAGGTTTGCAGGAGGAGGGTGGATGTGTCATGTCTCCCCTACCATCCTGATACCCTCTATCCCACCACACCCCGGGAGTGGGGGGGGTTGCAAACAGGTTTGCAGGAGGAAGGTGGATGCGCCATGTCTCCCCTACTCTCCCGATCCCCTGCCTACCCCGACCAACCCCAGTCGGACAAATAGCTTTGCAGGAGGAGGGTGGATGTGTCATGTCTCCCATACCCTCCCGATCCCCTACCTACCCCGCCCGACCCGGGCCAGGCAAACAGGTCTGCAGGAGGAGGGTGGATGTGTCATGTCTCCCCAACCCTCCCGATTCCCTACCTACCCCGTCCCACCGGGGCGGAGAGACAAGATCCACTCGGATTTTATTATTCTAGATTTATTTGTTTCCTTTAAATAATGACTTTATAAAATTGACAAATAATCGTTGCTTCCTCCTGCTTATCTAAGATCAAAGAACAGAGTTTAAATGTGCCTGGTGAACACATCTAACTACGTTTCACAAGTAAAAATAATGATGCTATAATTACAGAAATTATATTTCATTGGAGCATTCTTACCTCATATAAGCAAAATCCTGAAATGCAGTGAATTGGAACGATACTGTGATGAGCAACATCTGACACTTTTTTAATGCTGAATGGCTGTGCAATGTTCGGTGCTTGTAGGAGCGGGGCTCACCATTTTCTGTCGAATGAATATAAAAATTGCATTATGGTAACTGGAGAATAGATCATAAAATATGACGATTTACACTTCAAAACTAATGCTGGCGCTAAATCTTATGAGGTAGAAGTTATGCCCATCAACTTAATTGAGGAAAAACCACTCATGCTTACGAAAGATAAGATATTGATAGCAAAATAATATGAAATAGTAATATTTCACCTCCATATGAGTAGCATAACTTTTGTATACTATGCATTGTCTCTGGATGAATATAAAAAAAAGATGGATAAGACATTCCTTGGGGTTAAATATAAATCATTTGACATCATGATACTTATGATAAGGTTCAAAATAAAAATAATATCAACGCTGATAAGTCAGTAAGAAACTTACAAGTGATAACGCAATTGTTTTTCTTATAAAGTGCCATAGTAATGAGTACACCTCGATTACACACACACACATCGTACGCACACACACATACATATATATATGTATGTATGTATGTATGTATATATATATATATATATATATATATATATATATATATATATATATATATATATATATATATATAAATATATATATATATATATATATATATATATATATATATATATATATATATATATATATATATATATATATATATATATATATATATATTATGGATCTGTAGGTTCCAATAAACAAAAAATTAATCCCAAGAACGTGCATTTCGCCTGACAGTCAGTGAGATAAATGTGAACAGTTGTTATTATTGTTGTAATAATATATAACACGAGTATTTATATGAAAATATGCAGGTGCGGAGTGATAACTGTGACAGGATTAGATATTGTGATGGCCGTGTGATGAAAGAAGGTGATCCTTCATTGTTTTAGTCTCTGGTATCTCCCACCTGACACTTGCATAGGGATAGGTCTGAAAATGAACTCGCCAGAGATGTTAGATTTCCATTGCCCTCCTGATAATTTCATATTATCAGTTTAACCTGTGGTTGCGGATTCTAGAACCTTCACTTTGCACAAGTAGATACTCTGGAAAAAAGCTGGTCGTCAGTACAACTCATTTAAGTGTTCAATATTCCTCAAATATACGAAAATTCCTGAGTTCTTGAGACATATCTTATTGATCGTTAATGCTCAGTTAATCTTTGTGAGATGAATCTGAGGGGTTTTCCAATATAAATATAATCATCACATGATATTCTTCCAACTCCAGTTTCAGCTTCTTTGTCATATACATGCATGTTGGCAAGCGAACTATCAATGGTTACAGGATAGAGAAAAATAAACACTGTCGCATTTCAATTGCTCAGTTATTCTTTTGATGTTTTCAACATACTCGAGCTGTGGATAAACAACTGACTTATGAGTGGGTTGTGCCCAATTTTAATATGACCTGTGGTTTAAAGGGTAGTTGCACTTGATCTGTCACCCACTTGGCTTAAATGCCACATGGTGGCTCCGCAAGCGATATAGTGCATGGGACAGTGGGAGGCTGCCAAACCTGGGTTCAGCAGAGAGGCTTGGAAGTTAACATCATTGCCTCTATGTTCTTGAAACATTTGACGATATTAGATTTCTTTAACAATATTCCCTCGCTATCGACAATGGTTTTAGAAATGTTGATTAATGAATGATAAAGCTAATGTGATAATGGCAATGTTGACTCTAAATTTTCTGGAACCTCGTATAAAGATAAAAAAAATATATACATACATTTCTTAAAATGTCTTAAAACAAACCTACCCAGTACATGGCTAAAAAGTGGCTAAACAGAAAAAGGTAAAACTAATCGAAAGTAAGCAGAACAGCAGAGAAATTACAAATGAAACAAAGGTGTGGAAGACGAGGGAACGAAATGTTGATTAATGAATAATAAAGGTAATGTGATAATGGCAACGTTGACTCTAAATTTTCTGGAAGCTCGATGTTTTTCCCTAATAACAGCATAAGGATATACCACTAAAAGTTCTATTTTCAGTTCATGTAACATATATAAACAGTCTAAACATGGGAAGAGGGAGGCAGTAGATACCAAGTTGCTGCTACGAAAGTCATTACAGAATGTATCGAAGAGATGTTCTCCTCAAGCTTGTGTGCGTGAAATGGAGCAGTTAAAGAGGCACTTCCTATTACGAGTGACCTTCGCACATAACCTGGTTCTTTTCCCAAGAGCACTAGGTCATGATACTGCTCGTTAATAAACCACTAATGGTGGCTGTCTCTTATTAGTTATGGCTTTGCCTCCAGTGTTTAGTATGTTATATTCTGAGAATGATCTTTTATTACAGTAAGAGGGTCGCTATTTTGAACACTTTTTCAAAGAATTGTTTTAAGGGTATAAGATTGAAATTTTCATGATTTATGAGTATCAATGAATAATGAAGAAGAGCTAAAGAAACCTAGAATAAGGAATAATAAAGGCGTAGGAACTCATCGTATTTCATAAGCAGGTAAGTATATGGATGATGCTTTCTTATTTTTCATAAGATTTCAAGTCTTTAATTACTTAAAATATATATGTATTTATTGACTCCGTTATATACAGTTTTTTGAGAAATATAAAGACTACTAACTAGAATATAACAAGAGTTTCCTGAAACTGAACTGATCAGTTTATGAAGGGAAACAGGAAAGAATTGTTAAGCACTATAACTGACATGAAGACTGCATGAATTGGTATTTAGAAAACACAAAATTCTGAACAGACTACACCGGCTGAAAAATCAAAAATACCTCTTAGAAGAATGTCTCAAGGAACAAGTCCTTCCAAAAATGCACGGATTCAGGAGATGGACTCTGCAATTGGACCCTTCCCCTGTCTCACGCGAGATATTTCTGGAGGAAAGAATGGAAAGCACGAAGAGCGAAATCTTTGTACTACGCACACCGTTACATAAAACTTAGTTTAACCTTCACTTCCAAACAACGGACCACTTGTACAGGTATAATAGCGCGACACATTCCTATAGACTTTCCCGGAGGTTAAATAATTCAATAAATAACAGCGCATGAAACAATCTTGAATAACAAGATAAAGTTTTGAATTATCCAGCACTCCCCTTACCGTAAATCAACATTTAGTCTTAAATCTTAGTCTTAGATCTTTGCCTTTTTGTCAGACCCGAGAAACAATCTAGATTTTATAGCTGCACTTGACAAATTCATAGCCAATAGAAATTACAGTCGGGAAGAGATATGTTTAAAAAGCATATTTCTCGTTAACTAACGTTAACAAGAAATATGCTGTTCCGCTCGCTATAAAAAATCAGATGCCGTAATAAGTAAATCCGGGAAAGAAAAATCGTGAATATGGACTAAGACTTTTGCTTTAACAAAATCAACCAACTCCTCAGTGATACAAACACTTATGACAAATTAACAAGAAACGCCCTCCCAACGTTTTTTCAAAAAAGGAAGATTAACTGGCAATGACAAAAAGAGCGTTAAAAGTACTGGAGAAACTTAAAAGTAATTAATCCAAAACTACCTCACTTTTATGGCCTCCCTAACACTTATAAAGGTAATCTCATATTCAGACCAGTCATCTCATGTGCCGGAGCTATCAATTATAAAATTTCTAAGTGGATAGCAGGCCTCCTTTCCCCATTCTTTGGCACATTTTCTCCCAGTCCCATAAAATACTCTGAAAATTTCTGTCACAAATTCAAAGCAGCAAAAATACCCCTTCACAACATAAAACTCATAAGTTTAGATGTGGATTCCCTATTCACAAACGTACATTACAAGACGTTTTACAGTTTTTCAGTGAAAAGTTAGCCCCATACTCAGATCATTTTCCACTATCCCTGAATAAAATAGCTCAACTGTGTGTATCAAACACCGTCTCTTCGTGCGGAGAGCCATTCTGCAAACAAAAATTCGGATGCAGCATGGGCAGCCCTTTCAAGTCCAGTATTAGCTAATCTATATATGAAATATTTTGAAACTACGGTAATAAATGCCATAAAACCCAAAGACATGCTGTGGATGAGATATGTGGATGATATCCCAACATTTTGAGATAATAGATGGGACAATTTTAACTATTTTTTTTTTCAAAATTAAATGCATTAGTGCCCAGCATCAAATTCAAAGTTGAATGGGAAACAAACAACAAAATTCCTTTTCTTGATGTTTTAATAATTAGAGACACGACAGAATACAAATTTCCCATATACAAAAAAAAAACAACATTCACTTTCATATATTCACTTATTTAGTTATTATGACATTTTTATTAAGATTAGCCAGCAATTTGTTCTTGAGAGCCTTAAGCATTTGCTCCCCGGTATTCCTGGAAAACGAATTTGCCCTAATCAGCAAGCAGCTGTCATCCTTAAAGTACCCCGGTCATACAATTGAGAAAGCTATCTATAAAGCAAACATCATCTCCTACCGACCTCCTCAAAACGTGACCAGGGGAAGCCCAACAATAAAATCAAAATCCCACACCTGGGCAGGTTTAAGACACTGACATAGACACTTGGAAATTCTAACTCTTTTGTCTTTACATACCCAAATACCCTAGCCAAATCCCTAATTAACGACCAACAAAAGCCAGTTCCCAAAGAACTTGACTGTGACAAACCCTATAACTGATTTACATGTAAATCAGTCTCCCTAAGACTAACACAACACAAACGTTCAGCAGGATATGGCCAACAGAGCTCAGCTATTTTTAACCACATAAATAATCATAATCATAGAACAAATTGGAATATGTCACGTATAATTGATAGCAGTAATTGTCGGTTCAAAAGCCAGATGGCAGAATCAGCTGATTAAACAAAGAAATGCGACGAACCTCTCAAAAGGAGCCTGGGATTCAGGTCTAATTGATAAAATCTTCCTCCAACCAGCAGTTAAGATGGTTAAGAAGAAGCTGTCAACAGGAGTGACATAGCGGCCGACTTCTGGAACACTCCTTCAGCTGCATAAATAGCACTTAATCCATTACCTGTATTGGAAGACAGTTGTCTTCGAAATCTAATGCTGTAAAATCTACCCTTTTGGTGTTTTTATGGGATCCTTTTATTAGATAGAATTCTGTTCTAAAAAGACAATATTTGATATTCATATATATATATATATATATATATATATATATATATATATATATATATATATATATATATATATATATATATATATATATATATATATATATATATATATATATATATATATATATATATATATATATATATATATATATATATATATATATATATATATATATATATATATAATATACATATACATACAAATATATATGTATATATATACATATATATGTATACATATATATATATATATATATATATATATATATATATATATATATATATATATATATATATATATACATATATATATATATATATATATATATATATATATATATATATATATATATATATATATATATATATATATATATATATATATATATATATATATATATATATATATATATATATATATATATATATATATATATATATATATATATATGTATATATATATATATATATATATATATATATATATATATATATATATATATATATATATATATATATATATATATATATATATATAAGTATACATGTTTGTGTAGGTGGGTGCGCTAAAGTGAACATTAACATAATTTGAACAAAAACACAGAAGCATATGTCAAAATTTGTCTTGTTTATTACTACCTAACTGTCTGTATAACCATGATGATATGTGCAAAAAAAAAAAAAAAGTGAGAATGTCAAGAAATCATCGAATTGTTTTTTATGCATTGTTTTCATTTCCCTCGTCTTCCTACTTGCCACTTTCATCAGGCTTTAATATCTATTAGCAAAGGTGTCTTTATTTCCTCGTGTAAGGAATCAGGAAATTGTGTCAGTGACTATTAGGAAGTCTTGGCTGATGTCCAGTCGGTCTGTTCCACCTGTGCCACAACATTGCGACATTTCCCTCGCAGATAAGCAACCAGGATGTTTGACATTATCCTTCTCTCTCTCTCTCTTCTCTCTCTCTCTCTCTCTCTCTCTCTCTCTCTCTCTCTCTGCTCTTCTAAATTATTTAACTCTTTTAAGATCATTTGGACAAATAATCCAAGAGGCTTATTTGTGACAAATGTCAATAATAAACGAATGTGTTGAGAGAGTGTGTGTGTGTTTATTGTATTCGTTGACAGAGTAAAGAAAATGTAGGATTTTCTGAAGTTAATAATTAGAACTATTAATCGGAACAGCAAGTAGCTGTAAATTCAATTTTGTACTGATTTCAAAAAAGCCTTTTCAAAATTAACAGTGAGGTAATAAACGTTTAATTTTTTTTAAAGACAGTCTTGATATTATTTGATGCATATACTATATATTCTACTTTCTGAAACATATTGTAGGATTTGCAATTAACTTTAGAGACATTATACACAACAGGATAGTAGTCTGAGACACAGGAGAAATTTTCGTCTGTGCTCTATATATTTTTCTTTCTACAACATACATTAGGGTGTGTAGTATAATTTGATGATATGATATGCATTAGGATAGTAGTCTAAGACGCAGGAGAATATTTTCGTTATTTTACCATACATCTTTATATATATAAAAAAATCTGAAACTGAACATTTTTTTTGCGCGCGCGCGTTTGCATGATTTTTCTCTACTAAGATGATATTAATGAAACAAAAACTGAACCTTTGAGTCCGTTGTCTTAGATCAGTCGTTTCTTTTTTACCTTAGGCTTCACAACGAATCATTTGCACTGATTCTTCGCAGATCGTCACCCACCACTTCTTTGTTGGTTAAAGATATGGATTGCTACCAAAAAGCATGCGTATCTATTCTTTGTTCTTAAGGATTCCGTATTCTTTCTTTTTACAAACCTCTGTTACGCAAAGAAAGATTTGATGGTTGCAAAATCATTATTAAAGAATATAAAAAATCCCAAAGTTGCACAATAATAAAGAAAACAATTAACAAAGCGGCTTGATGTCGAGACATCCAATACCTTTCCTCTTTACTTAATGAAAAACTACATTATACTGTGTTTACGCACCCACTTGTAACGAAAAAAATAGTATAAAGGGAGTTTGTAAATTTTTTCTCTGCCGACATTTATTTCAATTTTACTCAAACACAAAATGATAGTTACATCTAAGGATGCGTAACACTTAATACTTGCCTCATGATCTCATAGACTCGTTATGAATTTTAATATGGGTATAATCATTATCATCATTATTATCAGTAGTGGTAGTGATAGTAGTAGCATCGTTTTATATATATATATATATATATATATATATATATATATATATATATATATATATATATATATATATATATATATATATATGCATGTATGTATGTATAGTTTTTCTAAATCTGAAGAAGAGTGAAAGTGGTATAAAAAATCAGAGTATTAGAAATCAGAACAATAACAAGATACTATTACCACCACTACCAATACTGATAATAATGATGATAATAATTATACCCATACAGAAATTTATAACAAGTCTATGATATATATATATATATATATATATATATATATATATATATATATATATATATATATATATATATATATATATATATATATACATATTGTTATGTATGAGGGTTTGGCTGATGAGTTTATCACTTGATTAACGTAATTTATGAGGCCCTGAAGCCAAGGACACACGTGACATATCAATTGAAGCTACAAATTAACCTCAAAGACAAATGATTATTAATTGCATAAGGTCACCAGTCATGAGGAAAACTCGACACAAACAATAAGTAGTTAGCTAAGAAATTACTTGAACAATCACCCAAATTCGGACGCAATCAATTTTCCCTTTGCTTCAGTAAGGTTTTTAACACACTAATAGCAAGGAAAAATAGTCAGAGGATGAGTAGATGAGACGGTAGTACAAGGTGTGTGTCGCTCACACGCATGCTAATTTCTCTCTGCTGCGTCTCAGGTCAAGCTAGGCAGCTGGGGCACTTCGGTATGGCTTTATGCCTCGGGGTCTGAAATTTTGTCAAAACATTCGCCAAACATAGAACAGGGAAAAGGAGCTTAAGACCACCTTCAATAGAGGTTACTTGTGGAAACTTTCCCTATAGGTTTAGGCTCCTAATGCTACCTAGTCCTGCTACGGGCGTTAATTTTTTTAACTGCCTAGCGCTACCCTGCTCGGACAAAGATGTCTCCCTGTCGTTGTTCATGTATTTTCTCTACAATAAACTGCATAGAGGGCGAATAGCAGAATATAATAATATATATATATATATATATATATATATATATATATATATATATATATATATATATATATATATATATATATATATATATATATATATATATATATATACATATATATACAGGATCAGTAAAAGCTAGTAAACGTGTGATAAGCAAACCCTATGATCCCTGTGAACGTAAGGACAAATCAAAGATTATAAAAAGGGGAAATTCTTGAATTTGCCAATATCAAACTGACTTACTTGAAGCCATCGTAGAAAGGAAATGTCATTTTCAAATCTGCACAGAAAATGAAGATCGCTGAGAATATTGCTCCTAAAAATGCTCAGGAGTTCTTTTCTCCGCATTGGGATTTCTTTCGATTTCAAAGTGCCTTTATGTGCATCAAGTGGCACTCAGCCTGTTCTCGCACAATTTGATGCTTTGGCAGCGTAGACGAGGGACGGAACATTAGCGACTGTCGGAGAGTGCAATTCAGATCCCTAGCTTAAAGTAGGGCTGAGCTAAAGCCTCATGCGAAAGAGGAAAGGTGATGATGTGGAATGCGAGGAGGAAACAGGTAATCTGGCAGGTCGATCATGCCATGCATTTTCGCCATTCCGATTTTTTTTTTTTTTTGCTAAATCTAAGTGTTAGGTATGTTCTATCACACATCAGATTTTCCTGAGACCCCCTAAAATTTGTAAAAGGTTCTCTAACAAACCTCTCTATCCCTCTCTCTCTCTCTCTCTCTATCTCAATATTATTTCACTTCTGAATATCTGAAACTTGAGGGGTAAATTACGCTGGGAACGAAGCTAAACTGCTTCATGACTTATAATTGCAGTTTACTTCCTGCAATGACTGATTTTCAGCGTTCACCAGGTTAATAAATTATTGTTATTCTAATGTACATGTTAAGAAAGCGTAGCCTTTATCCCTTGAAATTTCGAAAAAATGTGAATTTATCTGCATTCTCCTCAAAGGAAAGATAATTCTATTCCACTGTCAGTCTGTTGTGTCTGCCTGTTCCTAACTTTCTTGGCAGAGAGTTTCAATAGTTTTTATTCTTTTTAATCTATTTCATTTCACTGACAGCCAGTAGATGACCTTCATTTCATAAATAACTGTGACCTCAAATATCAGTTCAACTTTAACCTCCCCTCTGGTACTGTAATATTCCCGAAACGCTTTATGATGTTATTCCGCTTAACTGAAGGTATTCCGAGAGGATGGCACCCACACTAATGCAGCTTTTCTCGTACTTGATGTGATGAAGTATAAAATGGATTCTTAACCTGGGTTCGCGTACCCTAAGGAGTAGCAAGGTGAGGGGTGAGTGGGGATTGCGGAGGAGTTTTAAGTATTACTTCGCTGGCTGATGAAAATGTATACAAGCCTGCTGAGAGAGAGAGAGAGAGAGAGAGAGAGAGAGAGAGAGAGAGAGAGAGAGAGAGAGAGAGATTATGATAGCAGTGATTGCCTGCCTAATGGTTATTACAACTTAAAACACTTGGTTCTTTATTGCAGTATCATTTTAAATGAATTATCTATAACTTATCCTTTTTCCCTTATCTTCGATTTACTGTAAATTGACTTTGAAATATAATTCAAATTTGGTATCCGAAGCTCAATACTTACACAATGAATACAAGAAAAAAAGAAAACAGACTGGCTATCGTTTAAGATCAGTTGACACAGCGCGCTAAATCTGATCTTAGCCGTCTAATGGTGCCCATAAAACTCTCAATTGCCTTTCTCGAGAGAACGTCAAATATAACTTCCTCTCTGCGAGGCTAAACGTACTGTCCGGACGACTTTCCAAGAGTATTATTACTCGCGTAACAGATCCATATTGTCGTAAAATTGTCTGGTCTAATTATCGGGATGTCTCCTTCATTCACCAGTTCCCATCAAATTGCAATTTCTTATAACATTGTTGCACCCAAATGATCATCCAGTATAGAATCGTTTTGTTTGTAATGATGAATTTTGAATGAGAGGAAAATTCTCTTGAAAGCATATTGCATTTCTTGGGAAATAGTATTCGATTTTAAATATATTCTATATATATATATATATATATATATATATATATATATATATATATATAGATATATATATATATATATATATATATATATATATATATATATATATATAATATATACAGTATATGTATATATATATATATATATATATATATATATATATATATATATATATATATATATATATATATATATATATATATATATACGAGGGTAAGTCAAAAAGTTCCAGGAAAAATGTTGAATGATGTATTTACACAGGAATGAAACAACCCAAATACTTGGTAAACAATTATCTGTGATGTAGTGATCCATATAGACTTGATATCTCAGTCATCCTCTTGCTACCGTGGTGTTAACATCTGCTTCAGAAAAGTAACTTCTTGAACCCATGGAAAATAACAATTTTGAGATGAGAGCTAACATCAAGTTCCTGACCAAGCTTGATTGGAAACCAGAAAAAATTATTGAAGCTTTGCAACAAGTTTATGGAGATTCTTCTCCATCTAAATCAGTTGTTTATGATTGGATAAAACGATTTAAGGATGGTCGGGAGGACCTCAAAGACAACCCATGAGAGGGAAGACCATCGACTGCAAAAATTGAAAGAATTGTGGCTTTGGTGCAGACTCTAGTGGATGAAGATCGTCGGATTACTATCGATATGATAGCTAATGAAACTGGGATCTCCCATGGTTCCGCATTTTCAATTTTAAATGAAAATCTTGGTTTGAGTAAACTTTCAGCACGTTGGGTCCCAAAAGCGTTGCGCGAAGACCAACTGCATCAAAGAGCTGAACTTTCTCTTGCAGTTTTAACGAAGATTGAATCAAATGAATCAGAGTTTTTGACCGGATTGTTACTGGAGATGAAACTTGGATCCATCAATATGACCCAGAAAGTAAAATTCAATCAAAGCAATGGTTACCAAGAGGTTCAGCTGCACCAGTGAAGTTCAAAGTGGCGAGATCTGCCCAGAAGGTTATGGCAACAGTGTTTTGGGACTCCAAAGGAGTGATTTTGATTGATATCCTTGAAGGACAAAAAACAATCACCGGAACTACTACAAAGGTGTTTTGCAAAAACTGAAGACTGCATTGGCTAAAAAACGTCGAGGAAAGTTGCACCGCAGAATTTTGTTCCATCATGATAACGCTCCAGCACATTCATCAAGGGTTGCAAAGAGAAGTCCTACGGAAATTTAGGTAGGAAACTCTTCCACATCCTCCTTATAGTCCTGATCTTGCTCCTTCAGATTTTTTCCTGTTCCCAAAACTCAAGGAACACTTAAGAGAGAGTCAGTTTGAATCTATGGATGCTGCTAAACATGCAGTTTCAACATGGTTTAATAGAAAGGCCCCAAATTTCTACAAAGAAGGGTTGCAGAGGTGGAAACAGCGCCTTGAAAAGTGTATAGAGTTAGATGGTAGATATGTAGAAAAATGATGTTTGAATTTCCTTAAATAAAGAGTATATTGAATTTTCCTGGAACTTTTTGACTTACCCTCGTATATATATATATATATATATAGATATATAGATAGATAGATAAATAGATAGATAGATAGATAGATAGATAGATAGATAATTCCTATAGACTTATTCATCTATTGTAAAGGTGGAAACATAAAATTATATTTTTCCGCTCAGAACCACGTTTTTGCAAGAACCACATTTTTGTAATTCTATAGAAAGAGAAGATAATCGAAGAACGAATTAGAAGATACATAAACTAAATCTGTAAATATAGAAAAGACACGGAGCCAAATTTCCTCTCCTATCTCTCGGACTGGAAATAAAAGATATTTTGATATTTTTTATCTGTCGAGATGAGTGTATCTGGCTGACGTCAGGGAAGGGTGGTCCCAAAGTGTGATGTATCGACATCGAATGACAGGAAATAAGACGGAAGTTACGGAATTGGAAGTCCTCAAAAAAATTCCAATAAAACTTTCTGCTGATGCTGCACTCGATAGATTTTCCTCGATAATATCCCATAGTTAGACTCTGCCTTTTCTGTTAACTTTTGGGGCGGGGGCGTTCGGTCTCAGATCTTTATGGCTTGATGTGCTGATCCTGCGTATCAGAGACATCCACATATGCCTGGGAGTAATTGATTTACAGGTGTTATTATCAGAACTAGTTCCCACGTGCATAAAATGGTACACACACACACACACACACACGCACACACCCCAGCACATACTTTTATATACATACATTACTTATATATGCAGTATATACATATATATTTATATATATACATATAAATACACACACACACACACGCATATATATATATATATATATATATATATATATATATATATATATATATATATATATATATATAGATTAGAGTTAGGTTAGGTATATATATATATATATATATATATATATATATATATATATATATATATATATATATATATATATATATATATATATACAGTATATATATATATATATATATATATATATATATATATATATATATATATATATATATATATATATGTATATATATATATATATATATATATATATATATATATATATATATATATATATATATATATATATATATATATATATTGTAATTTTAAAGCTGGGGTCTTGCTACATAAATGGGGTATACAATACCCTTCCACTCACGAAGAGACCCCTCTGATGTGGCATTTAAAAGATCTGTCCTGTTGCCACTTTTACAAAACAACAACTTGACACATGTGTGACAGACTTTTGAATGTCTTTGAGACAAACCCTGAGGCTATAATTATAAGATTATAGGGGTTGTTTTTCGTTTCAGTTGGAAACGAAAAACATTTTAATCTCCTTCCTATTCTTCCCTGCTTAGGATTTGTCTTCAATCCATTCCTTCTCCACAGCCTATGCACGATAACACAATTTTCTTATTTTTTACAAAGATTTACCGTTCTATTTATAGCCCATTTATTAGTATTTAACATTTCCGCCTAAACAAGAAATATCATGCAGTATTTACATCTAAGTAATTGCAGGGGTAAGCTGTTTGTATAATTAATTGGCGCTCACTTCCAACAAAGTGAGAGAGAGAGAGAGAGAGAGAGAGAGAGAGAGAGAGAGAGAGAGAGAGAGAGAGAGAGAGAGAGATCTGTTTGTATACGATTGTTTATTTTCTCATTCGTACAACTTACTCAGTGTTATGCTTTATCCATAATTATGTCCTTGCTTACTAGTTTATTCTTTACCTATGATGTTAAGAAATCAAGATATTTGTAGAAAGGGGAAATGCCTCCAAACATACCGTGACCACTGAAAGTGGCCCTTGGAGACAGTCTTAAGCTGCTTATCCGTGGATTTAAATGCACGCGGAGCTGTTTGAAATATTGGCAACAGCGCCAAAATGAAATGCCGTGTTGATAGAAAATCATTCTGATTCCGTTCCTTGTTATTGCATTAAAAACTTTATCAATCGTGAGCCTATGTAATTGACTTACAATTCTGTGTAATGCAAAAGATGGTATTTGATATATGTAATGGGGAGAAATGGTGTTATCTCATTGTTGTTGTTACGGATTTGGCAGATATGCGGAGATGAAACACACGTGGAGAAGACCCAAACAACCACACCGAAGAGCTCATTTCATTTTAGTTTTAGTACAGGATGATACGCAACTTACCTTAATTACCACAAAAAGTCTGAACTCTAGCCTTGGGGACGGCTAAAATTAAAGCAAAACATCAAGAGGGAAGTGATTAGATAAACCCTGGGTTTCTTAATTCATTATATTTACAAAAGAAAACACATCAGGAAAATGGTAGCGTAATTCTGGGATAATGAGGCGACAGCAAATGACGGAGAATTTGCTGGAGGGAATACGATGGGTTTCCCGCTTCAGAGGTTGTTGATAACGAAGTAGCAAGGCCGCTACACACACAAAGTGACACGCAGTTCCACCGTTGGGTATTCCTATCCTGCAATCGAAACACTCACGGTTATTTAACCGACTAGTACTGTAATGAGGGAATCGAGGAATTGCATAGAAGATGCCTAGACTGAACTCAATTCCAGTGACTTGAACATCAAACGACTACTCCACTCTTCTCGTAAGTGCTTTGCAAATTAAACAGCACAAAATATAAAGCAATACCGGTCTCACTGTAATTATACCGCACTATGAAAAGAAAGGAACACAGTGGGAGGAAAATAGCGAACGTGGCTGGCGAAAAATCTTAAATCCTGGTACTTTACCTTTCTTTAGGAGCTGAGGGGAGGGCAAGCAGATTAACTCACATCAAAAGTTACTTTGGATACTGCCCACGTGTCGGAAGATAGGCAGTTACATGGAACAAGGGACGGAACTCTGTTCTCCATGTCCGCGCCTGCAATTCTGAGAGATAGCTCCGTTGTTTTGTTGTTTCAGATTTAGCTGGCCTTATGCCAGCACGGGCTCTTGCTCCTAGAGTATCCCGTAACGAGATAGCTCCTCCCTCCAGGGCCCTTCATAGCTTCGAAAGTTACGGCTTTCTCTTCCTAGGTGGCGTTATGATCACTCTGCCCACGTGGGAACTGCAGACGGCACGGTTCCAATTTCGAAACGGGCGCAACGCACGTGGTCAGCCCGCCAGCTGGCCTGCCTCAGGCGAAGATTAGCTCTGGTCGGGTCAGCACCTGGAATTAAGGGATTTCCAACAGCACTTTGGCCAAGAAAGGGATTTTCCCTTCAAAAAGGCAGTGGTGAGAGGTTTTAGGGGCGAATTTCATACAGTGAATCATACTAAATTTACCTTATTTAGTTACTTACTCTTTTTACTTTAAAGTATTGTGGGAAAGGTGGCGTAGGAAGGAATATTCTTAATATCTCCCCCACCTTGATGACATTTACACCCTTAGTCGGGTGGAAATGGCTAAAGTTATGTTACCGCAACAGGCAATAATTTCTTCCTTTCTAAAATATAATATTTCTGCTAAATATCAGAGTCAATTATAACCAAAAGAAATCACTTATGACTTTTACTTTACATTGCAGAATTAATTTACACTGCTAGCAACAGTAATAACTTTACTTTCTAAGAAATGATAATAAGCAGCATTTAGTGAATATTAAATAGCTAGATTATTGCATAATTGGAAATAAAATTGAACCTACCATCGTGAGGTTAATACTGTTATACTCAGAATACTCTATGCACTTATTAGTAAAACCTTTAGTCACAAGTTCATGCGGTTAATATACCTTGAGGAGGCAATACAACGAAAGTATTCGTGGGTTTTGTTAGGTGTTGCCACGGTTTTCGAGAGCGATGGCTCAAGTGCCATTCGGGGCACTGATAACACTTGTGCCACTGGCACATATTATAAGTACATGCGATGTATCGATATGTAGTAATGGCTATGGAAGCCAGAGGTTATAAATTACTAGGAAAGAACAATAATAAGAGACTGTCTCACTTTGGGAGTCAATGATAAGGCATACCTGCAACATGGCACTGACCTTATAGGTGCCTTGTGGAACTCATCTGTGTGGGTGAGGTATAACATTGTAATTTACACAGTTTGCAAGTCTGGGACTCGAGATTTATCACAAAAGAATAACAAAAGAATAAACAACAGATACAAAGTAACTGTTAATTGCTGTAAATAGATGATGGTTAAGTATGCCAAAATTATGTTCCTTAGCCTATGGAAATGGCTAGGTTCATTCTTTAGCCTAAAAGGCCTCAAAGGGAAGTCATAGGACTTACAAGATTGGGATATCTGTCAATTGCACTCTGCATTAGCAGAGTGGAAAACAAGGTAAAATATAAACCTTTGTGAGGCATAAAATAATATGATTAATAGAACAGAATAATGAAGGGAAAATAATGTTAAAGGAAAAGAATGAATTAGAGAGTTATAAGGAAACTAAATAGGGGAGGAAACCTGACACCCTCTTCTGGATAGAGGTACCAAGGTCCTCTTAGGATAGAGAGGTGGCACTTTGCCAGGTTGGCACTAGTGCCAAAGGAGCTCAGTGGCTCTCTTTTGGCGATCTGGAGCCATCTATGTCCATGATTTTCTTCCGTTGACCTGTTTTAGGGTGAAGGTTTTCCTGGGTTGGGGAACCGGTCGAACCAAGCCTGAGGAGGACAACTTAGTGCCACCTGGGTTGGCCTCTTTGATGGCCGGAGCAGGGGCATTCTTTACAGGCTCCACCCCAAGTCTTTACAGTTACTTGAGTTCATTGGCCAGTTGAGGCGTGGCAGAATCCTTATTCACACTCGTGTCTATGGAGGACTGGGAAAAGGAGGAAGATGTTCTGGAGGGCGTGGGAGGTTCGCAGGTTGAAATGACCAGCTCAGGCATGGGTTGCCAGGCCGCACCTTTGAGGGAGCTCCACTGTGGTCAGAAGAATCCATCTCCCTTACCGGCACTGGTACCAGGGCCAAGTCAGGCGAAGAGAGGGGATCCAAAGTGGGATTTCACGAATGGATATCTGGGGCGTGCTCTGGCACTGGCACTAAGGCAGGACCAGGCACTGGTATAGGATTTGGAGATTGCTCACTGTTCGGGATGGATGGAGCTTGGCACTGCTCAGTACACTCAAGGGGCACTGGGAGAGATTGAGTCAATTTTGGGATCTCCAAGAGGGAGATCGATTGGGTGCTTTGGCACTGGCACTGGGGCAGGACCTGGCACAGGACTGGGTTTGGAAATCTGCATAGAAGGAGATGGCCACTGCACAAAGTATTCAGGTGGCACTGGCAGTGGAATGAATGGAGGCTCTTGAGAATTACTCATACCTAATGAATAACTTGAGGGACTTGGAAACCCAGATTGTTGTATTTTTGATGGAGACTTGAAATCTTGTCCAAGGAGGAGGTCACAACCTCCAGAAATGTAGCTTGCTACGACAAGGCTGCAGACTTTGGATTTGTGAGGTCTCGTGACTCTCAACTGAACAGTAGGAAGTATCATTTTAAACTGACTGATACCCTCAATTGTGATGAGTTTACGTCCCTTAATGTTAGCTCAATAGGGAACCTAGTCTTTCCTTATGAGGGATATTTGTGCACCAGAGTCATCAAATGCTTTGACTTGGCATGCGGGGTAGCTACCTTGAGGGGGTGCCACATATATGGGACCTTTGGCTGGAGTGCTCAAAGACTTAGAATTTGTAACTGCCAAAGAGAGAGAGAGAGAGAGAGAGTAAAATATCCTATCTCCAGCGATACGAAAATTGCTGGACTGGGTTAGCCCATGTGGCTGTAATGTGTGCCTAACTAGGATTCAGGACCTTCAGATTGACCTTATCACGTGGACGAAGGAATAAGGGCACTATTTCTTTTATTAACTCTTCACTGAGTGTCTCTCCCTACCTTCCTAGTTTTAAAACATGTAGCTAACATGCGATAGCACAAAATCTTGTGTAAAGGTTAATAACTCTCTCTTCTTTATAAATGGGATGCATGCACGTGTTCTAACAACTCCTAACTCTATTTCAGCCACGATTTTGTTCGTGCCTAAGAAAAAATAAACACAATAACACGATACTTACTTTTGAAATGGATCACTTGTGCGTTATAGGGGAATTTACGCTAATTAAGAAAGTTCGTTTCTTGTCTCGCATTCAACTCTTAGCTGATAACTGCTGCACGTTGCCAAAAGGAGTAAGGACTCAATCTGTGATGTTGCAGATTGCAAGATCTTAGGCAGTTAGGTCGCCAGTATTGTAATTTTAAAGTCGGGGTCTTTCTAGATAAATGGGGTATACTAGGATGATACGCAACTTACCTTAATTACCACAAAAAGTCTGAACTCTGGCCTTGGGGACAGCTAAAATTACAAACAAAATATCAAGGGGGAAGTGATTAGATAAACTCTGGGGTTTAACTAAATTCATTATATTTACAAAAGAAAACACATCAGAAGAATGGCAGCGTAATTCTGGTGTAAGGAGGCAAGAACAAATGATGGAGAATTTGCTGGAGGGAATACGATGGGTTTCCCGCTTCAAAGGTTGTTGATAACGAAGTAGCAAGGCCGCTACACAAAGTGACACGCAGTTCCACAGCTGGGTATTCTTATCCTGCAATCGAAACACTCACAACTATTTAACCGACTAGTGCTGCAATGAGGGAATCGAGGAATTGCATAGAAGATGCTTAGACTGAATTCGATTCCAGTGACTTAAACATCAAACGATTACGTTACTCTTCTCGTAAGTGCTTTGCAAATTAAACAGCACAAAATGTAAAGCAATACAGGTCTCACTGTAATTATACCGCACTATGAAAAGAAAGGAACACAGTAGGAGGAAAATAACGAATGTGGCTGACAAAGAACCTTACATCCTGGTACTTTACCTTTCTTTAGGAGCTGAAGTTCTCTTCTAATGAGGGCCAGCGAGGGGGAGGGCAAGCAAATTAACTCACATCAAAAGTTACTTTGGATACTGGCAGCTACGTGTCGAAAGATAGGCAGTTACATGGAGCAAGGGACAGAGTTCTGTTCTCTATGTCCACGCCGGCAATTCTGAGAGATAGCTCCTCTCTCCAGGGCCCTTTACAGCTTCAGAAGTTATGGCTTTCTCTTCCTAGGTGGCGCTGTGATCACTCTGCCCACGTGGAACTGCAGGCAGCACGGTTCCAATTCCAAAATGGATGGAACACACGTGGTCAGCCCGCCAGCTGGCCCGGCTCAGGCAAAGATTAGCTCTGGTCGGGTCTGCACCTGGAATTAAGGGAATTCCAACAGCACTTTGGACAAGAGAGGGATTTTCCCTCCAAAAAGGCAGTGGTGAGAGGTTTTATGGGCGAATTTCTTACAGTGAATCAAACTGAATTTACCTTATTTAATTACTTAGTCTTTTTACTTTAAGTTACTGCGGGAAAGGTGGTGTAGAAGGGAATATTCTTAGTAATATTTTATGGGCTTGTTATCTTCATATATATATATATATATATATATATATATATATATATATATATATATATATATATATATATATATATATATATATATATATATATATATATATATATATATATATATGTATGTATATATATATATATATGTATATATATATATATATATATATATATATATATGTATATATATATATATATATAATATAAATATATATATATATATATATAATATAAATATATATATATATATATATATATATATATATATATATATATATATATATATATATATATATATATATATATATATATATATATATATATATATGGTTGCAACATATAAATAATGTTTTATGGGCCTTTTATCTTCTCATATATATATATATATATATATATATATATATATATATATATATATATATATATATATATATATATATATATATCACTGTTTTCCTCCCTTGCACTGTCATCTAGTGTCACGGCAAGATCTGAGATAACACGAGTAGTATATTCAAATTTACATTATATTATGCTAAAACTCTGAATGAAGCAAAAGAGGGTTTTAATGTCAATACTTCTGAAAAAGAGCAAACCTAACCTTGCAAAAGTACAAGGCCATTGGAAGTAAGTGAATATCTAATTTTCGAAATTCAGAAGAAAAAAAAACAAACAAATTATTAAAGACTTATAGTGTCTTAAATCACTTTGAATATTGAAAGATAAAAAATACTTGATAACCCCTCAGATGTTTCAAATGCCAGTTAAATACCAGTTTAGCAAACACACACACATTATATATATATATATATATATATATATATATATATATATATATATATATATATATATATATATATATATATATATATATTTAAGCTACAAATGTCGTTTAATATCCAATTCGCGCTACTTCGGGAATATCACCGAAGGGGAATTATAAGTGATAAATGGATTGGTACCAAAGTGTCTCAAACACTCGACACAGTAACCTCCAACGACTCCAGTCGACGTTCCAACCATGGAGCCATCAAGAGAGGGATAAGTTAATGTCGAATCTGCCATACTTGTTTACCATCAAGAGCGAGGAAATTGTACTTAACGTCGACATTAACCCTCATCACCATGATAGCTAATTGGTACGTTTGGAACACGTAGCTCTTTTAATGATTTTTTTATCACATCACCCAATTCATGCTACTTTGGGAAAATTGTAGTTAGCGTCGGCATTAGCCTAACTTTGGTGATATTCCCGAAGTTCCAATATCAAATGAATCAATGGTAAATCCCATCCAACTGAAGTGGAGGATGGGGTGGAAAATCTGTACGAGATCTGCTAATAGTGTTTTTGTTTTACTGGAGTTCAGCCTCATACTCCACTGAATACACCATTCACTGATCTGGTCCAGGCCAGCTTCATTTCACATAAGTGGGGACTTTACTGCACCCACAAGTGTATCATCATTGGCCTACTGAACAATCTTGGTTTCTAGGCCAACAATCATATTGCTTGTAATCACCAAAAATAATAGTGGACCAAGAACACTACCCTGCAGAACTCCAGACACAAGAGGGAGGTCTTGGTTCACTAAAGATTCCATCAACAGCAACTCACTGCTGCCTACCTGTAAGGAAATCTTTAAGTAATCCTAAAAAATATCCACCCACTCCAAGAATCTGAAGTTTATAAATAAGAGCCTTATGATTTACTTAATCGAAAGCAGCACTAAAATCTAAATTACTCTGCATTCAAAACACTTATCAAGGTTCTCTTGCAGATGGCATGTCAAGTCTAAAAGAGCATCGCAGTTACCTAAATGCTTTCTGTATGCATATTGACTATCAGCTAACAATCCTTTAGACTCCACATACTTATATAGTGGTTTAAAAATAAGTTTATCAACAACTTTAGAGAGCACAGGGAGAATAGAAATTGGCCTGTAGTAACTGCAGTCTGCAGATATGCCACTCTTTAGAACAGGCACTGTATTACTAAGCTTGCGCTCATCCAAAAAGATACTACATTGACTTAAAAATCTATAGAATCTACTAGTCTTGGGAGACAACACACTACAAACTTTTTTAAAAAGCAAAGGGAAGAAACCATCAAGATCTTCCCCAACCCGGCTATCAAGATCAACCAGAATTTTCTTAACATCCCTGGAGAGGAATGCAAATTTTGTAAGAGTAGGTTTAAGATGACAAATATCAAGGGAAGGGACATCCTCAGCTGACTGCTTAGCTTCAAAGCTCGATGAAGCAGTTCAGCCTTTTCCCTAGGGCCAATAACCAATCTACTATCATCTGTTAGTAGTGGTGGGATGGAAGGCGAGACTGACCCAAAGATAGATGATGCCAATGCCAATTTGGCCCACCACAGATGAAGCTGAGCAATTCCTTCAAGTTTCCTCTTCAAGGAATAACTGTATTTCTCTCACCTGTATGGTAAGTTCCATTTGCAGCAGAGCAAGAGACTCAACAAAAATAGTGTAATTTGCCCTTATTGCGTTGAATTTAGTCTGTTTGTCATGGTAAGCTCTTCTACATGTATCATCAAACCATGGCTGGTCATTTGTCCTGAATTTGATGACCTATCTAGGGATATACCTTATTAAAATAGCCATCAGTATTTCATTTAACTTCTTGGGTTAGGACCTAATACAGCATCTGAAATATTAAGTGTCTGACAAGCTTCAATAATGCGATCCCAAATGGCTCTAGATTTCAGCCAGACCTTTTTTACAATTGTAGCATTAGGAATATACTGATTGACAGGTATGTCCATCTCAATGGTGCAATGTTCAGAAGTGTCTATATATTCACAGACCTTGGGCTTGACAATAGCTGGAACATTTGTGAATATGAGGTCTAATTTATTACCAGAAATATGAATGTGTTCTTTAATTAGCAGTACAAAATCAGAGGATACACAGAACTCAAGAGCAGACCGGCCATGTTAATCTGTGGAATTTGAATTTAGCCACTCGCTGTGCTTTGCATTACAGTCTCCATAAATAACGAATGAAGCTTTTGAATCCTGAGACTGAACCACGCCAATCTTTTCCATGATTAGTATTTGATCTTTACCGCAGTCCAAGTATCGATGATTCTATATACGATTCCAACAGACAATCATATATAGAATCGCCGATACTTGAACTACAGTAAACATCAAATACGTACACATTGTAGAACTTACTGAAAATTTTAAAACGAAGAACTTCATGGGAACTGTACTGCATATTTTTCTGACGATAAATAGGGCGTCCTGACTTAGTGTATACAGCCATACCTTGTGCATGTGGGACGTTTCTCTCGTGAGATTAAAAAGAGAAAGTAGCCATTGCCATTTTTAGTTTATTTTTCTCGTAATATTGCCGTTTCATTATCATTAATTGGTGACTACATGTTCTGATTTCCTCTTCATAATGCACATTTATACATACGCTCACATACACAAATACAGGCATGTGCTTGTGCGTGCGCGTTTATGTGTAAACTAATTTAAATTATAGAAAGAAAAGTTGAGTGAAAAGTCTAAGTATTTATCTGGAGAGAAAGTTGTGAAAACGAAGTGAATTTTTAAAAACAGTTTTAAAATCTGTGATAAATTCTACAATCTTTCCTTTCCTTTTACGAATAGTTTAGAAGACTAGCCGCCAGTTTCCAGGTTCTGGATTGCACAAAGGCCAAGAGAACATATCATTATGGAAAAATTTACTTCTTAGTAATATTCTTTTTGGCATAACTTTATGGCAAGGAAGTGACAGTGCTCTCATATTCTGAATGAAACTGCAAACTTAGATCAACAATA
>NC_089742.1:76716124-76741124 GCF_040412425.1 Macrobrachium rosenbergii | reverse complement strand
TATCCTTTACAAAGGAGTAGTAGCCACTTAGAAAATACTCAATGTTCACCCTTCTTTACCCAATCGCAAATTATATTCTCCCATCTTCCCCTATTACAAAAAAAAAATAAAAAAATATATATATATATATATATATATATATATATATATATATATATATATATATATATATATATATATATATATATATATATATATATATATATATATATATATATATATATATATATATATATATATATATATATTGTTACAAGCGTTGGTTTCATAGCAGGTTCTTACCTTGAAGTTAACCCATCTAACTGGAAACCAACACTTCGTGCAAGAAATAAATGCTAGGAGAATTATGATCCAAGTAAATGGAAGAACTCAGGAGAGAAACTCCAGGTCTAAGGTAGTTGAATGTATTTTTTACATTAATAAACCAGAAGATCAATTACAAAGAGCCGTAAACACTGGGCTCTTGGCACCTCTCAAGTTAAGTATATCTTATTTTTACAGACCACTGAGCTGATTAACAGCTCTCCTAGGGCTGACCCGAAGGGTTGGACTTATTTTACTTGGCTAAGTACCAACTGGTTACTTAGCAATGGGACCTACAGCTTATTGTGGAATCCGAACCACATTATAGCGAGAAATGAGTTTCTATCACCAGAAATAAATTCCTCTAATTCTTCATTAGCCGGCCGGAGACTCGAACTCGGGCCTAGCGAGTGCTAGCCCACAATTCTACCTACTCTCCCAACGAGGAATTATATGAAATGATGCAAGATTAAAGAGCGAAAGTGCCACAAAATGAATAATGAGACATAATTAAATTCAGCTTGAATGCTTGATTGATGGACATAGGGGCACAGAAGGAAACAGATATTCTACTGTGTTTCACACACCCCTTCTGTAATGTATGGATAAAGGGACATGACCACTGGGTGAGCCAAAACAGAGTCTAATTATTACATGGGAATGCTGAAGGCTCAAGGAATAATGTCAAGATATGTTCAGTTAAATTATTCTGTTAAAAAATTCAGGATGTAGCACAATGCAAGTGGAAAATGAGATCGAAATGAGATAAGAGTAATAGGTAAATGACCAAACACCCTCCACCATACATTGCCTTTATTCCTTAAGCGAAGCTCCTTGGCTGCAGAATAAAACAGCTCTCAGATAAGGGAGACCTTCTACACATGGCATGTCAGGCAGAACTTGGATGGCAAGGTGAACGGCCAGACAAAAGAGTCGACGATGGTTTGGAGGTCACACCGATAGCGTGTTACTGGGTCAGTCCTCTGTCTGCATCTGTTTGCTGATGCTGGTGTCAGCTCTTACTAGACCTAGTGTTCTCGCCAGCTTTCATAGCCCCCAGCAATTCAGGTGTCCTGGCTGAGGAGGGTGATTCCTGTTAATTCCTGCTTCAGGCATTTTCCTGTTTCAGCCTGGGAACATGGATTCTGTGTAGGAAGAAGAGGGATTGGCCAAAGAACAAGTGTCTTGGGAAAAACAGCTTAAGTTAAGTGCTTTGCAGAGGCTTAGTGAGGGAAAGTGCCGACACTGATTCATTTAATGGGAAAAACTTAATTTACAGAGAGCCACTCCTTAAAATCTCCCTGGTTCTCTTTGCTGTTTCTCTGCAGTTAAGCATGGAGGGCTGCAAAAAAGTGAATACTTCTAGCAGCTCCCCCTAAAGGTAGACATTGTACACTTCTTTCAAGTGTGAATGTCTGCAAATCAGCCCGAAAATGCTTACCATTGACTGTTCCCTCCTCAAGCCTTTGCAAAACATGTTAAACTAAACTTAGACTAAACTTATCAAGGTGACTGAGGTTAAGTGATTAGGCACAGGGATTAAATTTGAAATTGGCTCAATGTTTGGGATGGACGGAGCACAGCACTGCTCAGGGCGCTCAAGTGGCACTGCCAGGGATTTGAGTCAAGTCTGGGATCTCCTGAAGGGAAAGCTATGGGGTGCTCTGGCACTAGCACTAAGGGAGGGCCGGGTGTAGAAATTAAATTTGGTAAGGGCTCAACGTTCGAGATGGACAGAGCCTGGCACTGCTCAGGGTGCTCAGGTGGCAATGACAGTGGTTCTGAAGCAGGTTTGTGAGGACTTTTAGTGCCTGACAGAGACTGTGAGGGGGCAGGACCACTGGGTCATCTTGAGTTAGGTGGGGACAGAGAGTCCTGTCCCAGTGGGGGGGGGGTTCATAGCCTCCATGGAGGTAACTGGCTACTGCACGTGTGCAGATCTTGGTTCTGTGGGGCCTGGTGGCCCTCAAACGAACTGTTGGGAGAATCAATTTGACAAGATTGGTGCTTTCTATGGTGATGAGGTCATGTTTCTCAATTTTAACCACATAGGGAACCTTGTCTTCCTGTATCAGAGAGATTTGCACGCCAGTGTCTTCAAATGCCTTGACCTGGCATGTGGGGTGGCTACCTTGAGGAGGTGCCACAAATATGGGGCCATGGGCTGGAGGGCCTAATGGTGGGTGATTAGTAACCACCAGAGCAATGGCAGGTGTAACTGCTTTGGC
This sequence comes from Macrobrachium rosenbergii, assembly GCF_040412425.1. Lineage (NCBI taxonomy): Eukaryota > Metazoa > Arthropoda > Malacostraca > Decapoda > Palaemonidae > Macrobrachium > Macrobrachium rosenbergii. The sequence goes on along the minus strand of NC_089742.1, from coordinate 76,738,593 downwards.
AGGGCAATCCTTCCAGTGGATGGGGTGCCCATAGCCCTTGCAGGCAATGCAATAGATTTTGCAAGGTGAACGGCTAGACAAAAGAGTCAAGCAATGGCTCGGAGATCACGTCAATAGCGTGTTGCTGGGTCAGTCCTCTGTCTGTGTTTGATTGCTGACAGTGGTGTCAGCTCTTACTGGACCTAGCTTTCTCGCCGGCTTTCATAGCCTCAATCAATTCAGGTATCCAGGCTGAGAAGGACGATTCCTGTTAATTCCTGCTTCAGGCATTTTCCTGTTTCAGCCTGGGAACACAGATCCTATGTGGAAAGAGGGATCGGCCGAAGAACGAGCGTCTTGGGAAAACAGCTTAAATTAAGTTCTTTGCGGAGGCTTAGTGAGGGAAAGTGCTGACCCTGACTCATTTAATGGGCGAAATTTAATTTATAGAGAGCCGCTCCTTAAACACTCCCTATTTCTCTACAATTAAGCATAGAGGGCTGCAAAGAAGTGAATACTTCTTAGAGATATATATATATATATATATATATATATATATATATATATATATATATATATATATATATATATATATATATATATATATATGTATGTATAATATATATATATATATATATATATATATATATATATATATATATATATATATATATATATATATATATATAATATATATATATATATATATATATATATATATATATATATATATATATATATATATATATATATATATATATATATATATATATATATATATATATATATATATATATATATATATATATATATATATATATATATATATATATATATATATATTATATATATATATATATATATATTTATATATATATATATATATATATATATATATATATATATATATATATATATATATATATATATATATATATATATATATATCTGACATAAATAAAGCAGAAGGAAGAGTTTTCTTTATATATCAATGGTAAGGTCAAAGAAGCATGAGTATTAATCCTATGAACAAGTCTAAATAATCCTTTTGTTTAGAGAATGATTGCACTGCAAGATTCATTCTGGATCAACATTAAATAGCAAAACTATTTAATAAACTTGAATGCTATCTTTCATTATTATGAAGAGCAAAAATACATAAACTTCATCGCTACAAGGCTTATGCTTTTCTTTGGAATTGTAACCTTGTCTATTTTAACGGAGAGAGAGAGAGAGAGAGAGAGAGAGAGAGAGAGAGAGAGAGAGAGAGAGAGAGAGAGAGAGAGAGAGAGAGAGCTATATTGGATTTAGGAACGACAGTAATGTAGTTTTCTGAGTGTAATTCGGGGATGAGCATTGGAGCTGAAGTTTGTTCGCCATGTCCAGTGTTTCCATGTAAATATGCAGAGCTGTTCAGCCACCGATCCACTAGCATGATGTCCAGAATCCTAGCAAGTCGTGCATACCCATTTGCATTGCTGAAGCCGCCAGCAGATTGGGCCTAAAGTGACGTGAGGAGCATTGATTTATTCTTGATTTACGGATTTATTTTGGCATAGCATAACAGTGCGCATTCGGAAAGTAACTTGCATCGGGAATCAATACTGATGTCGCCCTATCTACATCATACCAAATCTAACCAAACCAAGTAAGATTAGTCTAATAACTGGCCCGCACAATTAAGCATGAATAAATTAACTAATATAAATTTTCCTTCGGCTAGACTACTTTTTGGAAACTATTTGTGCAAAGAAAAGTGTGACTGTAAGTAGGGTACATCTTAAAAAATGAAATCAATGGATCAGTCCCTGTATCCTTTACTAAAAGGACTATCATTTGATCAAAATGTATATAGAAGACGAAAACAAATTTCCTTTGAATATGCCAGATGCAATGTCAGGCATCTTTATAGTATTTACATGGGACCCTAATATTTCCGTTTTGTTTTTTTACCCGAAATAGTCAGTTCAACAAGAAAGGCATCCGTGTTTAGTTTTCTGTGAAAGAAAATATTGAGATGGCTTTGCCTGTCCGTTCGCATTAATTCTGTCTGCACTTTTTCTGCCCGCCCTCAGATCTTAAAAACTACTGAGGCTAGAAGGCTGCAAATTACTATGTTGATCATCCACCCTCCAATCATCAAACATACCAAATTGCAGCCCTCTAGCCTCAATAGTTTTTTTTTTTTTTATTTAGGGTTAAAGTCAGCCATAATCGTGCGTCTGGCAACGATATAGGGTAGGCCACCACCAGACCGTGGTTCATACAGCATTATACCGAAACACCGAAAGACAGGTCTTTTTCCGGTGACCTTGATTATAAGCTATACAGAAAACTCGACTGCATTTTTTACTTGTTGTTTTCTGATATCAAAATTTCCCTGAAAATTTCGAGTAAACTTTTTCTTTTAGATATGGGAATCCCTACTTCTGACAGCAAACGTAAAACATGTCTAATAATAGTTTTATTCTCGTTGAACGTTCGTTATATATTTCTTTCATAAAAACCAAATTTTTCTTTCAAGAAATTTTTGCATGTGGAAGCATACTTGAGGGCTGAGTGCACCTCTGATATGAATGTCACAAAACAAAACAAAAGACTGTGTCTTTGGCGAACTCAATAAACAGGTTAACGCTGGTTCGTTACGTCTTGAAACCTTTGAATACCATCAAGGACCACAATGATAGAATTCATGATGGGAAAACTTTCCAATAAGGATTATATACATTGCATCAGAGTGGGAAATTATGATGCAATGCTTGTCTATTTCAAGACAAGGTCTACGTGAATAACCCAATACTTGTCTATTTCAAGATCTACGTGAATAATCCAATACTTGTCTATTTCAAGACAAGGTCTGCGTGAATAACCCAATACTTGTCTGCTTCAAGACAATAACCTAATGCTTGTCTGCTTCAAGACAAGGTCTACATAAATAGCCCAATACTTGCCTATTTCAAGACAAGGTCTACGTGAATAACCCATTACTTGCCTATTTCAAGACAAGGTCTACTTGAATAACCCAATACTTGTCTCTATACCAAGACAAGGTTACGTGAATAACATCGAGGTTCGAGTTACAATGGAGTAATTGATTGTTAGTTGGATCTATCTCAAGAGGTTCCACATTCAAACATTCTACATACTGTATAGAAAAAATATCTTTCTCAAAATAAACGCACTTATTATGATAGAACTCGTCTTCTGTAGCTCAAGTTCCTCCTCATTATATTACTTCCAACTTCTCTCCAAATCTTTCTGGATTTTTTTTTTTTTGTGATTCTTCTGTTGCCTTTATTACATCCATCACCTCTCTTGTAATTCATCCCTTCTATTACTAATACTGAATAGCAATTCAATGAAGAAAAGAAATGAAGAAATGAAAGACGTTCCTATGAAATATTACAAAAAAGCGTAATTTCACTTAATTTCATATGATTTAATTCATACACGATAAGTAATTGCGCTGAGTAACACATTAAAGAGAAATGTAATATTTCTTTCCTTAAGCTCACAGCTTTTTTTGGAGAGAAACTGAAGTTTCTTTATACATTAACTGCAAACACAAATTTGCTTTCTCTCCATCTGTCACTACTACTAGGAATGGATATCTCGCCTGAGAACAAGCGTCTTACTCAGTTATTCCACACACAGCGTCGACGGTGGAATGTGAACTGAGCTGTAGTCGCCCCCCTCATAAAATGATTAATAATTTATTCCAATTCTTGAGCTCTAATGGGTTTCCAGGAGCGATTTCCAGCATACAGTTCACGGAATGAAGTGAGAGAGCTCAGGCAAGGAGCAGGAACATTGCGGTGTTGCAAGAGTTCATGCTGTTGCAACTTCATTGTGGGCTTAATTGCATGCTGCATGACTGGAATGCTAATCGCTGGTAACAACAGCCTGAAACTCATGAACTCTAATAAATGGAAATCTGTTCTGTTTTCATTAAGCCTCTTTTCCTTCTAATTGTCTTGCCTCTTATAACAAGGCACAGAGACGGGTATTGTCCTGCCTCCAATAAAGAATCAGTTTCTAAACCTCTATTTTGGTGTTTGTTTGGTTTATGAAAATGTTTATAGATAATCATTAACCTTGCCTCAGTGCAATCATATCACAACATCTTAAAACAAAATAAAATTATCGTATTTTTACTTTTGAACGAACAGGAAAAACCGAATCCACTATTACTACAGCGATTTGCAAACAACCTATTTAAACTGTAATCATCCTTGACATGCCGTGCCAAAATCCTAAATAAATGACTCTTAATGAAGTCACGAGTATATTTTGGATTGAAACTTCAAGGTATTCAGTCCTCGCTGAGCGCGAGCGCGCGCGAGAGAGAGAGAGAGAGAGAGAGACCCTTGCCCCATCGCAGCAGACGCGGAAAGATACGCTATGAAACTCATACTTCAGGCAATTGCTGGTCCTAATCTCACCTTAAAGTCTCTGTCAATACTAAACTGAAAATGTTACGACCCGGAGCATTGTAGGTGAGAAGCAACGAGGCTGTAAATATTAAGAAAAAATCCCTTAACTTCCGTTCGGTCGCAATTTATGCCTGAACCGGATGTCGCTGTAAACTTTTATTTCGCGAGACAAGGCACAAGGAAAGGCCCTGATGCTATTTTGGCAATCATTACGTCCCAGAACTTTCATAAAAGCGACTCTGCATTGATAACAGGATCTAGAGTGTTTTGTACATCGTGAGTCTGCGCAAAGGAAGTTTTTCTCTCTATCAGCGCATATTTCTTTCTTCTCAACATTTGTTTTCTTTACGTTAAAAATAAGGAATTGAAGAAATGGGATAAAGGTTACTTCGGAATGTTTCCATAATTAGAAACATTAGGTTTTTGTAAATTGTTTTTAGTGGGAATAATCAAGGATGTGATCATATGCATATGTATATATACATACATATAAATATATATATATATATATATATATATATATATATATATATATATATATATATATATATATATACATATATATATATATATATATATATATATATATATATATATATATATATATATATATATATATATATATATATATATATATATATATATATATATATATATATATGTATGTATGTATGTATATGTATATATATAAATACACACATACACGCACACACACATATATATATATATACATATATGATCAAATTCTTGATTATTCTCACTAAAAATAATTTTTTAAAATCTTACTAAATGTTTCTTAATTATGGAAAAATTCCGAGCGACTGACCATTATTATCATATAATAACAACGATCATCTAAAAAAAAAAAGGAAAATGAAAGTGCAAAGCACTAGTTTATGAAAATTTTGATACTTTTTGTGAAGAATCTTGTAAAAATTGGTACATGAAACATAAAAATTGCAGATTTACCGTCCAAAACATGTATTTCCCATAGAGGTTATTTTGCATATTAAGTAATATCTCTTATAGTCATTACTTGTTTTTTTTTAACTAATAATGAATAGCATCTATATTACCAGTCTAAAATTAATGACGAATGATACTTGAAAAAAGAAAGTCAATGTCTGAGGAGGGAAGAGAAATGAAACGAATAAAGAAAATCTGTAGAAGTGGAGGGATAAAATAACTTTGATCCAGCCAGTCATGGAAGACAGAGACAAAATGACACTTTGAAATTAGATGCCACCGAATTGATATTGCCTCCTGCTGCCTTCTTCTCGAGAGATGGGTTGGAGTGGTGTGGGATTCCTTTTAGCCTTGGAAATGCACTTTGGATCAGGAACTAATGCCGAATTCCCTTTCTTGTGAAGATGATGGAGGTTGCATTTTCTCCGAATGATTTCTTCGAATTTCGTGGGGGAGAGAGAGAGAGAGAGAGAGAGAGAGAGAGAGAGAGAGAGAGAGAGAGAGAGCACCCCCATATCGTGTTCTTAACATCTTAACATTGGAATTCAAAACTTTCTCTTTGATATTGTCTTTATAGCGATTGGTGCCGAACTAGGGTTCGGTATCTGTTCAAAATTCAGTTAATATATCTAACGTATGATTGTAAATAAAGACGAAAAAATTTTGACAGAGAGAGAGAGAGAGAGAGAGAGAGAGAGAGAGAGAGAGCAGAGAGAGAGGGATTCTTTTATGGATATCACTTTGATATTTTGCCCTAAGAGAAAAACAAGAATTTATAGATGATTTTATTCAGTCGAGGCTACCACAACAGCATCTCAATAAAAGTCGAAGGAAAGCAAGGCAGTGATGAAACATAGACATATTTTTACTACTGAGTGAGGTAGCCCTGAAAATTTTAATGAGATGCAAAGTTTAGAAGAGGATGAAAATAAGTGCCAAAGGGATAATTGTACTTCAGTTTTAGGTTTCCTTTTTCAGTTCTGTTCGGGAAATTTATGAAATCAACAAGATATAGGACACAATAATAACAACTGCATTGATGCCCATGAAGGGCCTGATTATTGGAATTTTATGTCCTCTCCATTCATAAAAGGGGAAAGTCATATAAATTATTGCCAGGAAAATCCTGTTATTAATAAAAGTTGTTTTATAGCTTTCAACTCTCAATTTTTCAGGAGTACAATAATTTTTAGTAACCATCAATGGTAACTTTAGAGCTAAAATACTTAATTCAAGGTTTCTAAAGTCATCACTTTTTTGTGGTGTAATATTATACACATTTGTTAAAAACACATACACACATTTCTTATTAAAGGATATGGTTTAACTGGAGAAAAAATGCACATATTTACATCAGATATCTTCTCATTTACCACCAGCTTCCTTATATTCCTCATTCTCAGATATTTTAAGTCCTCACAGAACTCAAAACATTTCTTGTTATTTCTCTATCTCGGATTGTTTCGTACTTAGATAATTGATAAATATGGCTTCCCGAACCCCCCTGGCCCAATCTCTCTCTCTCTCTCTCTCTCATTCAAATTCACAAATATACATACTCGTGTTCCGCATACAGAATTTATGTCACGAGTTCTTTTACTCCCTCTATCTCTCTCTCTCACCTTCCTTCCGTAACTCCTTCTACATTATGAAACCACAGGTCAGCCTCAGCGTTGCTAAAGTGAGGGATAGTTTATTTAGCCTATCAATCCCTCAGGCTTCCGAGAGGAGTCCTATGAAAACCTCCGGCTCTGTGTTACAATGTTCGGTTATGGACTCTCAATGGCCATAGTGCGAATTTGAAAATGAAAGAGAGAGAGAGAGAGAAGAGAGAGAGAGAGAGAGAGAGAGAGAGAGAGAGAGAGAGAGAGAGGAGGTAACGAGTGAAAGTAAGAGAAAAGGAGAGTAAGAGGCGTGTGATTCATTTATTTCATTCCATAATTTCTTTACATATGAGGACGACACTTAACAAATATTATGTACCATTCTTTTATTCAGAAATGAGATATTATCAAGAAAAATTTCACTTAAGGTAAAATTAATATGTACAATATATGAGACAAACAGACAGAGAGACAGAGAGGTGGGTGGGGTACAGGTTAGAGAGAAAATATCTCAGGTGCTATTTCCTGAAATAAATTAATTATAGTTCCTGTAAATCTCTTTCGCCTGCTTAACCTAAATAATAATAATAATAATAATAATAATAATAATAATAATAATAAATAATAATAATAATAATAATAATAATAATAATACAAGCCTTATTACTGTAGATCTGAACTGCCCACCAAGGAGGAGTCTCCCATCATTGTATTTTTAAGTGTTAATAATTCTAATAATAATAATGATAATAGCAATATTCAGCTCTAACTTTACCGTGTATTTCATTTTATATTTAAAATGTGCATGGTATCAAATATTTTGACATGTTCGTTTTGATTTCATGAAAAGCTAGCTCTCTTCATTTGTGCATAAATGTAAATCTTTGGCTTAACACTATCTACCCCGTCAAAGTACGATTACTTTTCACTTTAGCGCAGCCTTGATCACGAATTAATACTCGTATTTCTCTTCTCATTCAATTATTAACTATTAATATCTTTTCACACCCATAAAACAGACCAGACTGCAGTTCAGTATAACAATGATTGAAAGAGACTGGGGTAAGATAATCAACGTTTAATTTACACTAATTATGAATAAAGGAAAATTTTGCACTGCTTATAATCGCTTAATAATTAATAGCTGACTTTTTAGATTTATCTGAAGAAGGAAGAAAATTATTCTATGAACAGATATGACAGAGCGTTTATCAGTGAATAAACGTGTCAAAAAATCCAGTCGAATGCAGATCAAATCCTGACGTCGACCTGAATCTTCTGATGTTTGTTATAGCAGTCGTCCCAGTGTACCGCAGGTTACTGTATATTTTGGTGTTGAAATGGTGTGCCTCTCGTTGTTAATTGGACAACCCGCTCTTGATTGGATTGAATTGAATTGAATATAGAATTTAGGCCAAAGGCCAAGCACTGGGACGTATGAGGTCCTTCAGCGGTGAAGCGGAAATTGACAGTAAAAGGCTTGAAATGTAACAGGAGGAAAATCTCGCATCTGCACTATGAATTAATTGTTAGGAGAGGATGGAAAGTAAGATGGAAGAAAGAGAATATGAAAGGAGATGCAGTAAAAGGATGAAAGGGGTTGCAGCTAGGGGCCGAAGGCACACTGTAAATAACCTTAAGTAATGCCTACAATGCACCGCATGAGGTGCACTGGCGGCACTACCCCTCCTAAGGGGGACAACCTGCTCTTAAACCGACGATTACGCTGGAGACAATAAAAGTAAAAAAAAAAAAAAAAAAAAAAAAATTAAGTCCTCTCGGATTTTTTTATTTTTGGTATTCATGGAGAAATGCACACACCTGAGTGACTTGTAATTTCATTTTTATCATTTTAGTAATCGTGTTATGAATGCTGTTCATTTCTTTATTCTCTTGCATTCGTTATTACGTAAATTATGTTTTCTTTTTTATATTTTATTAGCGATTCGATTCATTAGCTTACATTCTGTTAATTATTTTAATTGATTACTTTCGTTTTTACTCGATACTATTTTCCTTGATATGTTATTGCGTTTTAGGCTACTACCACCATAATAATCAAGACGGTGGTAAATCCCTTATACTAATTGCTGTAGCTGTTACTTATAATTCTTTTACTTTCGAAATGCTGTTTTAATTTTACTACCAAAGCTCACGCTTGCGTCTGTAGATCCAAGCACAAATGAAATACTATGCCCTCTTATGCCTCAGTAACCTCAAGGTTAACGTTCTAGTGTTGCAATTTTTGTGATTTGGAAGACAATTAGCGAGGGACGACTGACAAGCCTCCTGGGAAAGGAATGGCTGGCGAGCAGCCACAGTTAAAAGTTCATTGCATTTTCGGTTCATCTAAATAGCTAATGGTGTACTGGGCAGTTAAATGGTTGTGGCGATCGTAACCAGCGCTTAAAAGGAACAATGCTAGAACCTCTTCCCGCCAAGACTTCATGAATACCCTTTCACACACACACACACTACACTGTGTCGCACAATGAGACGAAAACGAAGATAAAAATCCCAGTTACTGTTAACTAAGCTTATATGATATGCCATTGTTTTCCACAGAGTATCTCTCAGTTCTGGCACTATCTGGGGACGTGATCGATTATGGCTGTTTTTGCTCGGTCAGCCGCACCGGCTACGTGACTCGAAATCAATAACGAATGTTTTACTCTGAAAATATTTTCCTTGACAATAAGCGCCGGTTTCATGTTAAATATATAACATGCATGAATCCCCTTAAAGAATCGTGTTTACATCGTGTTTCCTTTTACTATAGCACCTATGTATCATTTCATACATCCTTTCATTTGGTATCAGTTCGAGTGAATGACATTACATTCTTATATATTAACATTATATATATATATATATATATATATATATATATATATATATATATATATATATATATATATATATATATATATATATATATATATATATATATATATATATATATATATATATATACATATATATATATACACAACACAGTACGGAAACACATCCTCATCATCACACATATATTATTTATATAGAATCCATAATTATCAAGAAGACTGTATATATCCTTAAATACTCAATCGTCCTCAGTGAAATTGTTTATAGCCTAGTTTGGGCAACTTTTTTGCCAACGTTTCACGATTTTTACTTATTTATATTAAAGATACAAACGAACTTAAGTCTTGTTCATTAAAATTTCCTTCATTTATGAACAGGTAGGTTGTTTTAAGATTTTAAAACTAGGAAATTATACTAAACATTAAAAATTTACAAAATATATTATAAGATTCTTGTCTTTAAAAAATATTTTTGTTTTTAAATATTTTTACTTATCCTCAGAAAGAGCTGTTTCATAAAAACATTAATTTGTTATTGGTGTTGCATATTTAAAGACGGAACTATATTTTATTTTATAGGGACTTGAGAAAGGTCGTTTTCTTGAAATTATAGGTGAAACGTCGGCATTGAAAAATAAATCTGTAGATGATGATAGGATGTCTTTAAATATGCAATCCTCCTTCAGTTGATGCCTAGGTGCGTTGTTTGAGCCTCAGTGTCCTTTTATATACAGAATAGCCATATATTTTAGTGTTTTAAATGTTTTAAATATTTTTAAATATTTTACTGTTTTTAGAATCTTATAGATATTTATATATTTTTATATTTATATAATTTATGTTTTAAGATGTTCATATATATTATAGCTATATATATATGATATATATAAATTTGATTAAATATTGCGTAATTATATATATATACTGTTTTATCGTTTATATGTATATTATATATGGCAAAATAAATGAGTACGATATATATATATATATATATATATATACTGTATATATATGTATATATATATATATATATATATATATATATATATATATATATATATATATATATATATATATATATATATATATATATAAGAATGTTAGAATGGGATGTTGCACTTCAATGGTACATTGGTGCTATAGTAAAAAGAGATGCGATGTAAACATGATTCTTGAAAGGAGTTCATACATGTTATGTTTTAATATGAAACCGGCACTTGTTGGTAAGAAAAATATTTTCAGAGTAAAACATTCGTTTTTAATTTCGAGTCACGTAGCCGGTGCGGCTGACCGAGCAAAAACAGCCATAATCGATCACGTCCCCAGATAGCGCCAGAATTGAGAGAGATACTCTGTGGAAAACAATGGCAAATCATATATGCTTAGTTATCAGTGACAGTAACGACGATTTTTATCTTCGTTTTCGACACATTATCCGACACAGTGTAGCTTTAATAATGAGAACAATGAGTATATTGAAATTGTACTAATGGTATCTCAATATACTACCACAGCCGCAAAATACTGTTGAAAAACATAGTAATACGTTGCATTATTGAATCATCTTGAGATACTGCTGTAATGACTGACCAGCATGAATTAGCTTATGTTTCGGTGTAAAAGACAGGATTGAACCTTTCAAAAATCTCAAATCTGCGGTTGCAATATAACGTAAAACTCTTACCCCAGAATTTTCTACTGAACTTCCAAGTATGTTTTGAATTCTTGGTTAATAGTAAGTTTATTTTACAACCATAATGCATTATCAATCTGTACAACCACCCCTTAAAATAAGAGCGCAATTGAATCCAGCAACAACCAAAAACATTCTCTTGTCTTTCTCTCTCAATGTTATAGTTTTTTAATTACTGCTATTTAATGTTTTGCGAAGATATTTACGAAATATATTATCATTTTTGTTATATAACAGACTAGCATTAACTCGCATCAATACACCGTACAGAACACAACGAAGACTACTTGAAATTTCAAACTCGTTTGGAACATCTGTCTGTGCTTAAGCCCTACACTCTCTCTCTCTCTCTCTCTCTCTCTCTCTCTCTCTCTCTCTCTCTCTCTCTCTCTTACAAACACATACTCACACACATGCACATACATAATATATAGCAAATACTATGATTTCAAGACTATTAACGCTATTTACGACATTAAGACGAGTAAAGTTAGATATATGGTACAGTAATAAGATATAAGTTTTCTGTAAAAGAAAACCACTGAGATGACTATTTCTCTGTCCGTCCACACTTTTTCTGTCCACCCTCAGATCTTAAAACTACTGAGGCTAGAGGACCGTAAATTGGTATGTTGATCATCCACCCTCCAATCATCAAACGTACCAAATTGCAGCCCTCTAGCCTCTTTGGATTTTATTATATTTGGTTAAAGTTAGTTATTATCGTGCGTCTGGCACCGCTATAGGTGCCATAAACAGGCCACCAGCGGGCCGTGAGTGAAAGTTTCATGGGCCGCGGCTGAGAGTTTCATGGTTCGTGGTTGAGAGTTTCATACAGTGTTAGAAAACTGTGCACCGAAGAAACCTCAGCGCATGTTTTACTTGTTTCTTATTGTGTACTCAAAAGCCACATGAAAGGGGAGCCGCCAGTGACATCACAGGCACAAATCCACGCAAGTCGCTTAGTTATCGTTTCAAAAGTAATTGGAACATTTTAGATGTGCGTACTTTTAACCCAATATAAAGATGAATAACGATATATTTGGAACATTGAAAGAACGTAAAGCTATTTTGTAATACTAGGGAAATATTAATTAAGAGAGTAAAAAAGAGAAATCGTGGATTAGTTCCCTTTAAGAGAGAGAGAGAGAGAGAGAGAGAGAGTCTGCTCTTCACATTCTGGCATATACAGTATTCGTGGATAAACAACCTCCGTTACTTCCATAAAAGACGTTTTATTCTTTCGATCAACATTATACCTCTCTCTCTCTCTCTCTCTCTCTCTCTCTCTCTCTCTCTCTCTCTCTCTCTCTCTCATATCAGATAGCTACTAGGTGACACATTTGATCAAGAAATTCTTCCAAGTTTCTATAAACTCTTCTTAAATTGCATTCGTAGCATGTTTTTTTTTTTTTTTATCGCAATATTTATTCATTTAGTTTTCGTATTTCTCTAAAGTTTTAATAATTCCCATTTTCATCCGTGTTTTTATCTACAATCATCTGTCTTATTTAATTTATGCTGAAATCTCTTTAATGTCTTAATAACATTTAATTCTTCATTTTATTTATTTCGGATTAAATTAATCGATATTTTCACTAAAGATCTTAACACATATCCGTGGAATTTCCAATCAGGAAATAGTTCTCATTAATTTTCTATTCCAAAATTTTATAAATTCTAGACTCTGCGTTTTACACTGAACAGCTGTATCTTTCTTCATGTGGGAATTTAATTCATTCCCTTATTTATCTAAATTGTACTTCTGTTTTCTCATACAGGGACGTTAGTACCGTCAGTGCGCCTCACGCGGAGCACTGAAGGCATTACTAAAGGGTGTCTGTAGTGTTCCCTTGGCCACGTAACTGCCCCTTCTTTCTAGCCTTTCATTTTACATACACTGGCGCTGCCTTCTTTCAGTCTTCCTGTCCAACTCTCTGACTATTATTTCTTGGTGCAAAGGTGGAGTTTCATCCAGGTTCCAGCTCCTCATTGGTGGGTCGATATCGTACTCGGCTAGCACTCTCCTAGGCCCGCGTTCAATTCTCCGGCTGCCAATGAAGAATTAGAGGAATTTATTTCTGGTGACAGAAATTCATTCCGCAATAAGCTGTAGGCCCCGTTGCTAGGTAACCAATTGGTTCTTAGCCACGTAAAATAAGTCTAATCCTTCGGGCCAGCCATAGGAGAGCTGTTAATCAGCTCAGTGGTCTTGTAAAGTCCCCGTTAAGCAGGTCTTCTGTGATGGCGACCCATTTTCTATGCCGCTCCTGTGATAACGGGTCACGCAGAATCAGCCATACTCAATCACTCAAACTTATCTATGTAAATGTATACCTGTTATTAATTTATTTTGCATATGTTTCTTTTGCTCATGTGTCAGAATGTTGTCAATTTGATCACTGTCTATTTTTGCAACCAGAGTGTATTTATTTGTTGTATTTATTGTCAAGAGTAATTGACCTCAGGTCACCCTGGTTCTTATTGTATTCCTCGGCACGACGTCAGTCCACCGCTATATAAACCACCTGTGTCCTCAATAAACCAGCAGTAACTTTTCTCCTGCTCTTTCTTTAGCACCTCTTAATGTGGTGACCCCAGAATGGTTCCCAGAGCCATTAGCGAACTCACACGGCGACTTAGTCTTGGCTCCAGGAACTGCCCACGCCCCTAGTGGACTAATCACGGTGCTGTAACCAGCGTTCGGGCGTGCTGAATCTCGTCGGCAAATCACCAGCGTCATTAACGGACTCACAACGTGCTCCCAAGTGCGTATTGACGCGAGTATTCCACTCCAATTAAAAGGGCTAGAGTGAGCATGGACACTGACATTCCCTCCCACGTTCAGTTAACCGCAAACCTCGCGGACTCAGACGTTTACCTCCCGCTCATATCACCCGTGCCCTCCCCCACGCCAAGACTCATGTGCTCCTCCACACTGCTACCCAGGCCCCGCATGCTGCCCTACCTGGCGGGACAAACAAAAACCGCCCTCGCCATAAAGCTGCTGCCCTTCACACAGGGAAACCCATCAGCGTGGCTTTTCAGGGTCGAGGGTCAGTTCAGGCTAGCAGGACTCACAGACGAGGTACTGCAAGCTGACGCAGTAATCAACGCTCTGCCGGAGGAGGTCTACAGGAAACTCCTCCCGTGGGTGTCCGCCACACGCCCCCTCACCTACCGCCACACGCCCCCTCACCTACCGCCACCTAAAAACATCCCTCATCGAGACCTGCTCCTTGCCGCTCGCCAAGAGGGCCGCCCACGCCCTCAACCTCGTCACCAACCCGGGGCATGACCAGAGCATCATGGAATCGTGGGCGTGATCCAGGACCTCCTCACCCTCCCCGGCACTGACAGCAGCGGCAAGCAGTCCGAAATCAGACTGTCAAGGGAGATCCTCCTCCGTCAGCTCCTCCTGGAGGTCTGGACTCAGGTCCTCGAGCCCTACACCATGCCTCTTGAGGACTTGATTAGAACGAGCACAGCAGCTGACCAACTCTGCAAGGGCAGCGAAGTGGGCATCAGCACCCGCACACCCCATCAGTCCCATTCAGCAGGAGGAGGGCGCAGAGGAGGAGATAAGTGTCATCACCAAAAGGCGGCCAGCATATCATCACAGGAGGAGCCCACCGGGCCCTTGCTACTACCACCAGCGGTACAGCAAGGACGCCTGGAACTGCCAACCCCCTTGCTCATTCGCCCATCCAAAAAAACGGGGGAGGCGGCGGCCAACAGAAGAGGCCGCCATGGCAGCAGAGGAACCCAGGAGCCCAAAACCAGTAGGCTTCTACGTCTGCAACACCATCTCCGGCAGGATGACGTTGGTCGACACCGGGGCCGTTTGATCAATATTTCCACCATCCAGGGAGGACCGCAAGCGCCCACCGGACCTGGCTGACGGCCGCCAACGGGTCCTCCATCCTCTCCTACAGCACCAGGCTCCTGTTGATCTCCATCCTTGGCCGGAGATACTCGTGGAACTTCGTCATCGTGGATGTAAGGACCCCGCTCCTGTGTGCCGATTCCCTCGCCCACTTCGGGCTGGCAGTCGACATTGGTCGCAAGCGTCTCCTCGACACCAACTCCTGCCAGTCCATCCCACTGGCACCGGGACCCAACGTGCCTACCATCTGCTCCGTCGTCCCCCACCAGTATGCCCAGCTGCTGAAGGAGTTCCCTGACGTATTCAAGCCCGAGCTCCGTCAGGCACCCGGGACCCCAGCAAAACATGGCATCTACCACCACATAAAGACGAAGGGCCCCCCTGCACATGCGAGGTTCCGGAGGCTTCCCCCTAGGTGCCTTCAGGAGGCCAAGGACGCCTTCGCCGAGATGCAGCGGATGGGCATATGCAAGAAGGCCTCCAGCCCATGGACCTCTCCCCTCCACATGGTGCAGAAACTGGATGGCTCCTGGAGACCCTGCGGTGACTACAGGCGGCTCAACCTCGCAACTGAACCTGACCATTACCCCCTACCGAACATGCAGGATCTCACAGCCTCATTCCACGGGGCCAAGATATTCTCTAAATTGGATCTTTTAAAATCTTAATTTCAGGTGCCAGTTACTCCGGAGGATATCCCGAAAACCGCCATCATCACGCCTTCGGGTCCTATGTCTTCGCCTTCTCCACCTTCGGCCTGAGGAACACAGGGGCAACTTTCCAGAGGCTGATGGACAGCATCCTGGGGGACCTGAAGTTCTGCGTCTGCTATGTTGATGATATCCTTATATTTTCCAGGTCCCACAAAGAGCACCAGAGGCACATCCAGGTGGTCCTGCAGCGCCTGCAGGAGAAATGCCTCGTCGTCAGATTTGACAAATGCACCTTTGGCGTCAAGAAAGCTGACTTCCTAGGCCACGAGATATCCCCAGATGGCGTCCACCCGCTCTCATCAAAGGTTGCAGCCGTCACCAGGTTCCCCGCCCCTACCTCCGTCAAGGCCGTCCAGGAGTTCCTCAGGATGGTAAATTACTACAGGAGGTTCATCCCAGGGATTGCACACACCACGGCCCCCTGACGGAGATCCTGAAGGGCCAACCAAAATCCTTAGTGTGGGGACCCAGCCAGCAGCAGGCCTTCTCCCTGACGAAGGTCGCCCCCACCGAGGCAACTGCCTTGGCTCATCTCCAACTGACGACGGATGTCCAGCAGCATCGCCTGCGGAGCCGTCCTGGGGCAGATCGTCGACGGCATCCCCCAGCCCATCGCCTTCTTCAGCAAAATGTTCAGCCCCGTGGAGGCCCGCTACAGCACTTTCGACAGGGAACTCTGTGCAGTGTACTGGGCAGTCCGGCACTTCAAGTTCCTCCTGGAGAGTACGCCCTTCACAATCTACACAGACCACCAGCTGCTGGTCCACGCCTTCACCAAGCAGGGGGACGCATGGTCTTCTAGGCAGCAGCGGCACCTCACGGCCGTCGCAGAGTTTACCTGCTCAATCAAGTACCTCCCCGGCAGGAAGAGCCCTGTAGCAGACGCCCTCTCCAGAATCGAGCTCAACGTGGTGCAGCTCGGGATCAACTAAGGGGACCTCACCTGGGAACAGGCCGCCAACCCGGAGACTCCAGCCTACCACACCACCATCATGTCCCTAAAGTGGAGGGACGTGGCCCTCACCCCCGGGGGACCAAAACTCCTGTGTGATGTCAGCACCGGCAGCCTCGCCCCCTGGTGCCCACCTCCCACTGCTGCCAGATATTCGACGTCATCCACGGGTTGTCCCACCCCTCTGGCAGGATGATGGCCAAGCTGCTGACAGAAAAGTTTGTCTGGCACGGGATGCGGAAGGACACGAGGACTTGGGAGAGACAGTGTCTTCAGTGCCAAACCAGCAAGATAGGTCATCACACCGAGTCCGGGGTAGGCAAGTTTCCACAGCCAGGGAGGCGATTCGGTCACATACACATCGACATCGTCGGCCCTCTTCCCCCGTCAGGCAGGGCCAGATATCTCCTGATGATCATCGACCGCTCAACCAGGTGGCCTGAAGCGTCGCCCATGCAGGAAGCCACTGCCAGTGCATGTGCTGAGGCCCTCCTCTCCAGCTGGATCAGCCAGTTCGGCATCCCGGACCACATAACCACCGACAGGGGACCCGCCTTCCTGTCCGAGTTGTGGTCCACCCTGGCACACCTGCTGGGGACAACCCACCACACCACCACCGCTTACAACCCCACAGCCAATGGCTTGGTCGAGAGATTCCACAGGTCCTTGAAAGCATCCCTCATGGCCCGCTGCACCGCTGAAGATTGGAAATACCAGCTGCCGTGGGTCCTCCTCGGGCTGAGAACCGCCCCCAGAGCCAACGGCGACCCGTCCGCAGTGGAGAAAATCTACAGGGAGCCCCTCGTAGTCCCGGGCGAACTAGTCATGGAAGATTGGCACAACCCATCAGTCCAGAGGCTTCGCGACATAGTTGGCAAGTTGGCCCCCTGTAAGCAGATTTACACCGACAGGTCAGCCATTTTTACGCCTCCTGGAATTGTCCTCCACCACTCACATCTTTGTCAGGGATGACGCCATCCACCCCTCGCTAACCAGGCCCTACAGGGGCCCTTCCGTGTGCTGGAGAGGAACAGCAAGGCTTTCCGCCTCACCCTCCACGGAAAGGACGACTGGTCGATCGACCGCATCAAGCCCGCCCTCTTGGAGGAGGAAGCAGACATCACTGCACCACACCCTCTGCCAGAACAGTCACCTCCGCAGCCGAGCCGCCGCAGAAGGAGGTCACGGGGCCACCCCTGGAAACATCCGCTCACACCCGCAGCCAGCCGCTCCCACGCACAGTGCAAACCCCAGCTCACTTTGCGAAGCCGCGGCGCTCTTCAGCGCCCCAGCAGATACATGGATTAATCAGACGTTACCCATGTTTTCTATGCTGCTCCTGTAATAATGGGTCACACAGGATCAGCCATACTCAATCACTCAAACTTATCTATGTAAATGTATACCTGCTACTAATTTATTTTGCATATGTTTCTTTTGCTCGTGTGTCAGAATGTTGTCAATTTGATCATTGTCTATTTTTGCAACTCAGAGTGTATTTATTCATTGTATTTATTGTCAAGAGTAATTGACCTCAGGTCACCCTGGTTCTCATTGTATTCCTCGGCGCGACGTCAGTCCGTAGCTATATAAACCGCCTGTGTCCTCAATGAACCAGCAGTAACTTTTCTCCTGCTCTTTCTTTAGCATCTCTTAAAGTCTGATTAAATTAAGGTATACTTTTAACTCATCCAGGTTCCACTTGTAGTTTCATGTCTTCTTCTTTCTCTGCAACTTCTCCCACTTCTATGAGGGGTCGATATTTCTGACAGCTTTCCTCCACCTGGTTTGCTCAAACACATCGTCCTCTGACAATTGTTTCTCTCTCAGGTCTTCTCTGACTACATGCATCTACCTTAGCTTCTGTCTTCCTCTTGCTCTCCCACCAGGCACCTACATCTGCATCACTCTCCTCTCTTCTCAACATAGGCCTTACCACTGCAGTCTTCTTTCCTGGGCCTTCTTTGATAGTTCTGCGAATTTAGTGGTTCCTCTTACTCTTTAATTTTTTATCCTGTCCATTTTTGTTACTCCACACATCCACCAGAGCATTTTCATCTCTACTGCATCCAATTTCTTCGCTTGCACTCTCTTTACTGGCCATGTTTCTGCTCCATACATCAAAGCTAGTCTCACTACTGTGTTATACACTCTTCCTTTAACCTTTATGTTGATTCTGCGGTTGCACAAGACACCTGACATCTTTTCCAATTTTTCCATCCAGCCTGCACTCTGTGTGTTATTTCTACATCCAAATTTCCATCATCAGCTACTGTTGAACCAAGACACCTAAATTTTTCTACTCGGTTCAACCTTGTCCCTTCCATACTAATCTCGGAGTCTTGATCTTCATTAAAACTTAGGTATTCAGTCTTCTTCCTACTGATCTTTAATCCTCTGCCTTTCAATACCTTACTGTAGGTTCATGTATACCTTTTTTATTGTTTGGATCTTATTTAACTGCCCAGCCACTCTAACTCCCTCTCTTCAGTCTTAAGCACTGAATGGCTGAAAGTGCCTGGTGCTAGGCTTCGCAGGCTAAATATCACAAAATCAAAGACAACTTCTCTGTTTCTTTTCAATCGGTAATTGAAAGTAAATTAACATTATGTCGTTCGTTCCGAAAACATCTAAAGTTTCTAAAGTAAACGTCTACTGCATGAACTTAAGGGAATCTTACGTGCGAAGCTGTTTGACGCAAATACCCACGAGGATTTCAAAGCCTCGCCGAGTCCTTTCGAGATTTTTATTTTTGTAAAGATTTTATCAAAGATTTATATTTATATTTATATTTTATGATAATGAAATTTGTGTTGCCATGAAATAGAAGTATATAAGTCTCTTTCACATACACTCACTAATACATTGCGCGTCTAGATGTATCGCCTTCTTTCCTAATGCTTTTAAAAGTTAGGAGAAGTGATTTTGTGGGGAAATTACTCTTTGGATTAAAATAAAGTACTTTATGATATAGAATAGGAGAAAATGTACGAAGGGAATAAAAAGAAACGAGAAACTGATGCAAACCGGATGAAACATTCATGTTTACATCAGTAAAAAAAAATATGCTTTCATTTCGTTAAGAAATTGAAGACTGTCCGTGAAGAGGAAAACTCTATGTGTTCTCTTCTTTTCCATACGTAGAACTTTTAATTCAATCCTCATTTTAGCATAATAATACAATAAAACTAAGTTTTTATGTCATTATTATTATTATTATTATTATTATTATTATTATTATTATTATTATTATTATTATTATTATTATTATTATTATTATTATTATCAAACTAAGCAAAAATACTGATTTAAGGTAAAAACAAACATATAGACCAATATGACAATAATATATTATACTTTTAACATATTCATCACTGTAAAAGGAGCGTTCATATTGCCCTACTTACAGTAAATCTAAAAGTGTAAATTTATCACTGAAAATTTCTAAAATATGCAGCAGAATGTCTGTAAATCAAGCGTCAAATAGTAATGAAATATGCATAAGAAGGGAGACAGTTAATATGACAAAATAAATTACTTCATATAAGAAGAAATAGTATACAAAAAAAAAAAAAAATAGAAAGTAAAGCGGAAGCATTCTGTGGCGGGTATACCAACGCCAATTAGTACCCAGCTGTGAGGTACATCTCTTTTATAATCGTTGAGATGTTCCCCATGGCGACAAATTGAAAACTCTGCATTTTCTCCTTAAAGTTATTCATTACTAAAAAAGTCACCTCACAGACAAAGGTTCCAGTTTTCATCAAGAACTCTTCATACTCTCTTGAGATCATTTGCTAAAACTCATATTTAACTCATAAACTAAGCATGGTCTTCATCTTCATCCAAAATCGTTGGTGCAGACAGTGAGAACAAGTAAAAAATGCGCCGAAGTTTCTTCGGTGCAATCGAGTTTTCTGTACAGCGTATAATGCTGTATGAAACCCCCCAGCCACGGCTGGTGGTGGCCTGTGTTGTTGGCATCTATAGCGGTCACAGACGCACGACCATGGCTAACTTTAACCTTAAATAAAATTTAAAAACTATTGAGGCTAGAGGGCTGCAATTTGGTATGTTTGATGATTGGAGAGTGGATGATCAACTTGCCAATTTTCAGCCCTCTAGCCTCAGTAGTTTTTAAGATTTGAGGGCGGACAGAAAAAGTGCGGGCGAACAGACAAATAGCCATTTCAATAGTTTTCTTTCACTGAAAACTAAAAAGTAGATATCCTCTGTCATGAATTGCAAAGAATGGAGTTAAAGACTCTTGATCCTCCCCGATTGCATACGAAATAAGAATTATACATCATTCCTGTATTACCTGTATTGCTACGTGAACATGACTCAGGGAATGACAATGAAACTATATTGAAAAAATTGTCTTTTCAGCTATACAGCCTCAAGAAGAGTATTAAAAGTCCCATGGAAGGGCATAGTGAGAAAAGATACTATAACTAAAATTATGCCAATGAGATAACAGTGGAAGGGAGATGCAGATGGCGTGGGTATATCCTTCTCACCACCCTAGGTAGAATAGTACGTAATAGTGTTAACTGGGCTTCTGAAGGCACAAAGACATAGAAAATCTCATATCTAATTGGATGAGGACTATGAGATAGGAGGCTTGGGTTAAGTGGGTACTTGTGGAAGAAAAAAGACATAGGAAGGCCAAGACTGGCCGAATTTCGCAGAAAATTAGGAGGTGAAAACGATGATTAGTGCGGAGAAGACAGAGGTTGGTTGGTTTTTAGCATTACTCCTATTAAATCATGCTGTGACAGTGAAGTGGATATTTCTATGTTAGCCCCTTTATATTGTAGTTGGTACTTGTGAGCAGTGATGTTTTGTTTTATTGGGCGAAAGAGACGGAGGCACAGACAAAATGAGAGAGAGAGAGAGATGGGGGCCGGTTGGCAAACTTAGTAGCGACGTCTCCGGGAAGTGAAGAGCAAGGAACGAAATAATCATTGCATGATCTCTAGCAAGTCGAGAAGAGCACCTGAAATCAATATTCTGCTTCAGGGTCTTGCCACTGCAAATGACAGCCAGCCTATGAACGTTCTCGTCCTAAAGGTGCCGTATTTCACATCTCTCTTGCATCACACTTAACTTAACGAATCGGAGACTGAGAGACCTTCAAAACGAGAAGGTTTCTCTGAGGAAGCGGCAAGCTCCAATCCCTTTTTTAAACCCATGTTGCGACCACCAGAGTCGCCTGGCGATCAAGTACTTAATTTCCCGTTTAGGAGGACAATAGAGACATGCCCATCTGGTAGCTTTCGCACAGGACTGTTGGTGCTGCATTTTTTAGGCTATTTTTTTACAGAGTATCTTATTTTGAATAAAAAGATCAATGAAAAAACTCTAAAAAGATCTTTTAAATATAATTATGAACATTAA
>NC_089742.1:76681124-76711124 GCF_040412425.1 Macrobrachium rosenbergii | reverse complement strand
TGCAAAAGAGATCAAGGCCACTGTAGCGAGGGAGCTAAGGGGCCTCAGAGAAGGAGGACTTTGCCGAGTGCTTGCATGGGTGGAAGACGCGAATGCAGAAGTGCATTAACTGGGGGTGGGATTACATTGAAGGGGATAATGCATAATTTCTCTGTAGATTTTGTAATCAAACTATTTTGAGATAAGTCTCGTTTATATATATATATATATATATATATATATATATATATATATATATATATATATATATATATATATATATATATATATATATATATATATATATATATTTTATCATAGAAGTGACAAGTATATATATATTATCACACAACTAGTCACAAAATCCAAAAATTTACCTCACTTCAGCCAGATACCTGAAGCCTCATAACAATAAAATTACGACTGAACACTCTAAAGGTAACAGTGATCTCTTAAAACTTGTTTATCACTTGAAAAATCAAATTAAGTTTATCAAGTTATGTGTGAGGTAGTGAGATATACTAGATAAAAAAGAGCATCACTCCATCAAACAACTATAATTGTGTATATATATATGGTCACGAAGTGACCAAGTGCCTGGTTATCACACAACTAGTCACAAAATCCAAAAAATTTACCTCACTTCAGCCAGATACCTGAAGCCTCATAACAATAAAATTATGACTGAACACTCTAAAAGGTAACAGTGATCTCTTAAACTTGCTTATCACTTGAAAAATCAAATTAAGTTTATCAAGTTATGTGTGAGGTATTGAGATATACTAGATAAAGAAAGGACATCACTCCATCAAACAACTATAATTGTTTCTCTGGTCTTCATTCCCTTCCATTCAGGAGAGGAGAACAGAACATGTCTATCACTTACCTTGTGCATACACAAATAACCCTATCCACTGGTGGTCAAAAATGAACCACTGTGTTTTTAAAACTTTAAATAAAAAAATTTATTTTTAATTTCAAAAGTTATAATTAAAATTCACAATCTGAAAAAATTTACCATTACTTGAAAACAATATAAGATTTAATTAATTCTTAAGATTAATTCACAAAGTTTAATTCATCAAGAAATTACATTAACTAAGCAAAATTCAAATTGTTAAGATTTACTCAAGAATTGAAAAAGAAATCTTAACAAATGTAAATCAAACCATGAATGCAATGTTAAAGTATCAACATAGGTAAAATGTTAAGTAAATAAATGTTAAATCACCAACACAAAAGTTTAGATAACACTCTGAAATTGCAAACACAAGAACACAAAAAATGTAAAATCAAGAATACACAATAATGTAAAAACAAGAACATACAAAAACGCATAAAAAAATTATCAAGAGTAATTTTACTACGTCAAAATCTGACTCTTTTATTTTATATTTTACCATGGTAAAAATAAGTAAAACAACTTTACCATACACAAGTTTCTGAACACTAGTAAATCCCTTGCTGCAGCTCAAAACACTGTTTTTATATGGTGCTGTTACACTAACAGTTTCACTAAACTCATATCTTGAATTATATGTCTGGAGGGTTACCGAAAATTTTACTCTCTTCTGAAGGAAGAGGGGATAAGTGAGAGAGAGAGAGAGACAAAACCTAACTCTTCAGAGTCTCTGTCTTAACTGATCAGCTTCCCAAAATTCTACTATAAGATTAAACCTGTGTTGCCAGTTAGGCCTTTTTAGAAATGGGTCACTCTGGAAGTATTCCCTGGGGAAAAAAAACAGGAATAAACAGTTTCTTCCTCTGGAGAAGGGAAAATAAACAAGATAATTTATTTTCTGGCTCAGAGAGCTATATAGGCCTGTCCTCTTATCTGTATGATTGACAGGGGTTTCCTGTCTGTACACTTGTTCAAAAAGAAGGTTTCTGGATCAGGCAGCTTATCTGAACCTGTCATCCCACATCTCTTTATCTAATAGAGGATTTCCTGTCTTCACACTTGTGCAAACAACAAACTTTTAAACCAGCCATGGTTATCTAACTTGTCATCTCATCTCCCTTTAACTGACAACTTAAGTGGTTTAGCGTCTCTCTACCATAAAGGATTTCCTGTGGTCACCCACTTGACACCTGAACAAACATTCAGCTGTGCACACAAGAGCTACACACCAATTGGGTATGCAAACCTCTCAAAGAACTGATCTTATCACACAGTACGTGACAAATACAACAGAGAATATATCAAAATTACAAAAAAATATTAATTTTACAGAAAACACACATATCATAAGACATATCATTATATTCCTCCCCCCCAGAAGATTAATTATCCTGGGTTTGAATACAATGATTTGGAACGGGATAAATAATTTACCATTACATTGCTCTCTCCAGAAATGTTCCCTCTCTCTCTCTACACAGTATGGTTACACATTGATACAATCCAAAAGAAATAATGAAAACTGACAGTAACTTGGCATACTCATCTAAGGGAATTTGATAATATCCTTTCAACAAGTCTATTTTGGAAACAAACTAGGCTTGCCAAATATTATCAAGTAATTGATCAATAAGAGGTAAGGGATAATTGACAGCTACACTGATGGAATTCAGTTTCCTATAATCATTACACATCCTAAATGAGCCATCTTGTTTCTTCACTAACAAACAAGGAGAACTGTAATGACTTGAACTGGGTTCTGCTAATCCATACTGCAATAAATATTCAACTTCTTTTCTCAAAACATCTCGATGAAAAGGCGATACATGGTAAGCTCTTTGTTTAAAAGGTTTTCCAACTGCTCTGATCTTTATCTCATGCTTTGTCAAATCAGTACACCTAGGTAATACATCTGCAAAAATTTCAGGAAAACTTTGACTCATTTCATTTAATTCATTGCTTTGTTCAACACTCAGATGTTTTAGTTCATTCTCCAAATTTTCCAATATTGAAGAATTGTTCATATTGTTTTCAGCTCCCAGTTCGTAGCCATCATCGTCCTCTGTAGATGAAGTTGTTTGGGCTATAGACACTGTTTCAGTTCTAGTCTCTGAGAAGTAAGGTTTCAAAAGGTTCACATGTATCTTCCTCTGTCGTTTCCTTCTCCCTGGTGTTTTAATCACATAAGTTCAATCACTTAACTTCTCTATTATCCTATAAGGACCTTGAAACTTATTTGTAAGGGGAAATCCTTTCAACGGTAAAAACACTAGAACTTGCTGTCCAACACAAAAATTTCTTAGCTTAGTCTTAGCATCATATTTCCTTTTCATTTTCTCTTGAGTTATTTTCAAATTTTCTTAAGAGAATTTTCTAATTTCTCTTAAACTTTTCCTCAAGTTCTTCACGTATTCTCCTTGAACTTCCTCTTGATTTTCTTCCCAATTCTCTATAAGAATCTTCAATGGACCTCTCACATCTCACCCAAAAATAATTTCATTTGGTGAACATCTCATACTTTCTTGATAAGCATTCCCAACTTCAAATAACATCAAAAGTAAACCAGCATCCTATTCTCTTCCTGATTCATTACAGTACTTGGTTAACATACTTTTCAAAGTTTGGTGGAACCTTTCCAAGCCTCCTTGAGTCTCTGGATGGTAAGCAGTTGATAACTGTTGTTTCACTCCTAACAAGTTCATCATATCCTGGAATAATTTTGAAGTAAAGTTCATTCCTCTATCGCTTTGCACAATTTCTGGTATTTCAAACTTGGAGAAAAACTCCACCAACTTTGCACTTATACTTCTTACAGGAATCGCCTCAGGATACCTTGTTACTGGACACATTAATGTAAATAGAAATTCATTTCCTTTCTTCATTTTTGGAAGCAGTCCAACCACATCTATAATCACCTTGCTCAAGGATTCTCCTCCAACTTCTATGGGTTGCAGGGGAGCTTTCTGAATAGTTTCATTCAGTTTTCCAGCTATCTGTCATGTGTGATACTCTCTGCAAAATTTGTTATCATTCTTGTGAAGTCCAGGCCAGAAAAAATATTTCATAATCTTCTCAACTGCCTTCCTGATTCCCATATGCCCAGACTCATGTGCTACTACTACCACTTGCTTCCTGAATAGATATGGATTCAAAGTTCGACGATATTCCCCCCATTCAGCATTTCCTGGAATATCTGCAGGTCGATGCTTCCTCATTAGCAATCCTTCCTTTAGATAATAACAGGTAGGAGTTTGTTGCATCTCCTCTTGATCAACAACTCTGAAGAACAAATCAGCCAACGTTGTATCCTTCTGCAGTTCTGTTAACTTCTCTCTAGTCACTTGACCAACTTCAAAGGCTGAACCCTCAATATCTACTAATACTGCTACTGTAGTTTCACTACTATCTTCAGGAACACTTTGACTATGCTGAGTCTCTTCGATAACAACTGGATCCTCTTCTGCTTGGATACTTTCTTCATTACTAACACTAGGGAAACCTTCACTTTCCTGGAATAGTTCTTCTAAGCTCAAAGATCCTTCTGGTACAGGTAATTCCTCAGTTTCTTCACTTACAAATGTAGTTTTCTTCATACTCCTGGTAGTTATACAACTTGGAAACAGGTGGAGGTTTTTCTTCTCTATCTTTACTGCAGGGCTAATCCTCAATGGTTTGTCTGTCACTATACAAGGAATGAAGGGTACACCACCAATTCATTACCCAGTAAAACATGTACACCTTCAATAGCTAGTGAGTCCTTTACAGCAAAATCAATACTTCCTGTCACCAATTCACATGACAGATGTAAGCGGCATATTGGAGTACTTCCTCTCTTCCTATACCCTTCAAAATAACTGAATCTCCGGTGAGATTCTTCTCCAACTGTGAGTGAGCATCATGAACTACCACACTATGGTTACTCCCTGCATCATGTAATATCTTGACTGGTACTTGCACACTCAAGGAGGGAGTTGTCAGCATACCTTTATAGATGTATGGCTTAAAAGCCTCCACACTGCTCAGCCACTCACTGCCTGAGGTTACATTCCCACAGGTTGCTAACACTCTGCTTGTCTAGTCTCAGTGTTTAGTGCAGGGAACACTTGCTTCACCTGGTTACCTTTTACCACTTGTCCAGCTGGCTTGGTCTGTTGTTGCGTCTTATAGCAATCTCGACTGTAGTGTTCTACTCTTCCACACTTGTAACAGACAACATTAGTCTTCTGTATCTGTCTAGATAAACTGGAAGGTGAGGGTTTACCATTCAATTGCTGAGGGGTATATCCTGGCTTTGTACTGGCATAGCCACTAGAAGGGTTTCTTACATCAATGTTCCTAAAATTTGATTGGGACCTATAACCTGTGAATTGTTGGTTCTGGTACTTGACATTATAATTCCTTCTGCTACTGATGGTATTATAATCTTCACTCAGTATAGCAGCTTTGTCAAGTTTCTTAACCTCTCTCTCTCTTAAATAAGCTCTTATGTGTTCAGGAATTCCTCTAAGACATTGCTCTAGGACTACTAAGGCCTCAAGTTCTCCCATAGTTTTAACTTTAGCGGCCTCCAACAATCGTCTGAAACATCTTATTTTGTAGGCATAATCTAAGACAGTCATCTTGTCATCCTTTCTCAAAGATCTGAGTCTTCCACTGTAATATTCAGGGGTCATCTGGTAAACTTGTAACACATTGTGTTTCAGTACACCATACTCTTTACACTGATCAGCTGATAGGGCTCAATAGGCACTTCTTCCTTTTCCAATGAGAACACTCTGTAACAAGACTGGCCATTTATCCTCTGGCCATCCCATACCTGTAGCTACTTTTTCAAAGTGCTCAGAAAACTCATCTGGGGCTTCTTCTGTAAACTTTGAAATTAACTTCTCCACTCTTACTACATCAAACATAGGGTCTTTTTCTCTTTCAGCCTGCATCTGCAGCTTAATCAACTTTTCTTCTGATTCTAGCACCTTCAGTCTACACAAATTTTCTTCTGTTTCTAAATGTCTAAGCTCTGCCTCTGCTTCACTATTCTCATTCTCTTGCCCTTGCTTATGTGTAAATTCTATCTCAGCTGCATTCAGTGATTCATATGCCTCATTTAACTCTCTATCTACTTTACCAGAGCCTATCAATGCTTGAAGATTTATGCCTCAATCATATCTCTAGTCACATTACCCCTACAAATGACTGCTAAAGCAATCCACTATTCCTTAGTTAGGTTAGATTCAGATAAATTTCTGATGGATGGAGCGTCTAAAAACTCCTGAACTTCGAACAGAGCCATTCTCTCTAATTTACTCAACTGAATATTTTACAGTACAATTAAAAATAACTATGTGGTCACTCTCCTCTCAAAATATATCCCTACAACCACAAGTATAAACCATAAATCAGAGTGATATTTTGTTTTGTTCTTCCAGCTTTGGGCACCAAAATAATATTGTCATGAAGTGACCAAGTTCCTGGTTATCATACAACTAGTCCCAAAATCCAAACATTTACCTCACTTCAGCCAGATACCTGAAGCCTCATAATAATAAAATTACAACTGAACACTTTAAAGGTAACAGTGATCCCTTAAAACTTGCTTATCACTTGAAAAATCAAATTAAGTTTATCAAGTTATGTGTGAGGTATTGAGATATACAAGATAAAAAAGGGCATCACTCCATCAAACAACTATAATTGTTTCCCTGGTCTTCGTTCACTTCCATTTAGGAGAGGAGAACAAAACATATCTATCACTTACCTTGTGCATACACAAATAACCCTATTCACTGGTGGTCAAAAATGAAACACTGTGATTTTAAAACTTTAAATACAAAAATTCATTTCTAACTTCAAAAGTTATAATTAGAATTCAGAATCTGAAAAAATTTACTATTACTTGAAAACAATATAAGATTTAATTAATTCTTAAATAAGATTAATTCACAAACTTTAATTTATCAAGAAATTATGTTAACTAAGCAAAATTCAAACTATCAAGATTTACTCAAGATTTTGA
This sequence comes from Macrobrachium rosenbergii, assembly GCF_040412425.1. Lineage (NCBI taxonomy): Eukaryota > Metazoa > Arthropoda > Malacostraca > Decapoda > Palaemonidae > Macrobrachium > Macrobrachium rosenbergii. Next base: position 76,704,231 of record NC_089742.1, on the reverse strand, counting down.
AAAAGAAATCTTAAGAAGTGTAAATCAAACCATATATGCAATGTTAAAGTATCAACATAGGTAAAATGTTAAGTAAATAAATGTTAAACCACCAACACAAAAGTTTGGGTAACATTATGAAATTGCAAACACAAGAACACAAAAAATGTAAAATCAAGAATACACAAAAATGCAAAAAACAAGAACATACAAAAATGCAAAAAAAATCTATCAAGAGTAGTTTCACTAAGTCAAAATCTGTCTGAATCTTTTATTTTATATTTTACCATGGTAAAAATAAGTAAAACCACTTTACCTTATACAAGTTTCTGAACACTTTAGTAAACCCCTTGCTGCAGCTCAAAAACACTTTTTATATGGTGTCGTTACACTAACAGTTTCACTAAACTCACATCTTAAGTTATATGTCTGGAGGGTGACCACAAATTTTACTCTTTTCTGAAGGAAGAGGGGATAAGTGAGAGAAACAAAACCTAACACTACAGAGTCTCTGTCTTAACTGATTAGCTTCCCAAAATTCTGCTATAAGATTAAACCTGTGTTGCCAGTTGGGCCTTTTTAGAAATGGGTCACTCTGGAAGCCTTCCCTGGGAAAAAACAGGAATAAACAGAGTTTCTTCCTCTGGAGAAGGGAAAATAAACAAGAAGATTTATTTTCTGGCTCAGAGAGCTATATAGGTCTGTCCTCTTATTTGTATGATTGACAGGTGTTTCCTGTCTGTACACTTGTTCAAACAGAAGGCTTCTAGATCAGGCAGCTTATCTGAACCTGTCATCCCATATCTCTTTAGCTAACAGAGGATTTCCTGTCTTAACACTTGTGCAAACAGCAAACTTTTAAACCAGCTATGGTTATCTAACTTGTCATCTCATCTCCCTTTAGCTGACAACTTAACCCCTTCGCCACCGGGACGTACACATGTACGTCTTTTTACGGTACAGTAATAAAGAGACATGACGTACACCTATACGTCTTTCATCCTCCTCGAAAAACAAAGCTGTTTTCTTCAGCTTGATGGGTTTCAGGCGTAGTATTGTGTACTAGAGAGGTGCAGAAGCTCCACCCACTATTCATTCTAGCCAATGAATGTCCGATGGTCGTCGTGACGTCATATTCATATGGGATATTATAAGGGGTATCGTCCAGCAGCACATGCCAGTGTGCCTCAAGCTTTTATGTATGAAACACTGTCACGATCTTGTGAGTAAATCATTTGGATTCGAATGCTAAACTTTTTTCCCTTTTGATTGCAGTTATTTTACAGGTTTTTTTTTTTCCAGTATCATGATGTCGGATGATAGTATTTCAGATTCTGGGTCTGAATACCTGCCAGATCTGTCAGATGATTATAGTGATAGTGGTGATAGTTGTTTAGAGGATGACAGCGACACCGAGTATTTAGAAGACATTGAACCCATTGTCGATGAAGGTTGGCGGTTCATAACAGATCCATTTTGTGACGTGTGCCCAGACCCACCCCCTGATTTCACGGAGGGTGACAATGGGATCTCTGTTTGCACACCAGACTTCACCTGCCCACGAGATGCATTTTGTTTCTTTTTTGTAATGATGTTATTGACAGACTGTGTGAATGGATGAATGCTCGTGCAGAGGAGTATTTTCGGTCAACAGGAAAGCGGAAGGTAAATGGACTTTGTGGAGGGCTGTCACCGTGATGAGATGTATGTTTTTCAGAGCTTGCTGATGATAATGGGGGGTGAATAAAATGCCCCTGTATGTATATGTATTGTCACGAGATGCCATGGTAGGGGGTCCAAGGATCTTTTGTAAAGAAGTGATGTCTCGAGCAAGATTTCTTTGCTTGCTGAAATTCCTGAGGTTTGCTCCATTAGACCAAGTGGATAAGAAACGGCCTAAGACTCGGATTGAACCATTTTTTGACTTACTGCGCCAATGTAGCCAGAATCTGCTCACACCAGGAAGGATATTGCTGTAGATGAGGCACTGATGCTTTGGAAAGGAGGCTGATTCAAGCAATTTATCCGAACAAAAAGATCCAGATTTGGAATAAAGGTTTTATACTATGCCCTTCAGATCCAAATTGGAATGGCTATTCGTGGAATTTCGAAGTGTATTATGGCAAGGACACGAGTTTTTTCTACCTGACCCAGTTGCTGCTAACCTATCTATATCGGAGATCATCGTAGTTCATCTAATGAAGAAATTGCTTGACAAGGGACGTCATGTAGTTACGGATAATTGGTATACCAGTTATCGCCTTGTAATTACTTACTCACCAGGGACACAACACTTATTGAGTTGTACGAGCTGGCAGGGGACCCCCTAAGAAACTTGTGAATGAAAAACTCTCCAGACACCAGTCAACTTTTGCAAGGAGGGGCAACACTCTCGTTGTCAAGTATATGGACAAAAAGGAGGTCAATGTACTGACAACTCTGTATACAGCTGGCATGGTAGAGAAGTGCAAAACATACTTCGGGGATAAAACTGTTTTTTATAACAAGCCACTCCATATTGAAAAATATAATAGTCTGATGGGCAGCATTGACATGGCAGACCAGCTGCTCGAACCATATGCCTTTGGAAAGAAATCCCTTGCCTGGTTCAAAAAACTTGGTATACATTTTATCTTTCGTATACTGCTGAACTCCTATTTGGCCTACAAGAACCAAAAATGTTACAAGAAGGACTTCATGGCATTCATCCTTGAAGTCAGTAAGGGCTTGGTATTTCGACATAGTCCCGGTGGTAGGGCCATGCTCGAGGCAGAAGAGGAGGCGAAGTCACAGAAACCCACAAAGATGCCTAATATGGACGTCATACATTCCTGGGTTCGATTTCAACCCAAGAAACAGAAGAAATGTCGCATCTGCACCAGGGACTTCAAGAAGAGGAAGGATACCACTTACCACTGCCCTGGATGCCCCGGGGAGCCTGGACTATGCTCGAAGGAACACTTTATAGCTTGGCACTCTCATGCACATAAAAAACGAGGTTCCGAAGCCCCAAGGGCTGGGTCTTCGAGGCAGTAAAAATCAACCCTTCCAACCCAAGCACAGCAGAGGATATATTTTTGGTGTTATATACGTACTATGTTTTTTGAAAACTTCTTTCATTTTTTTTTACACTAACGTAATTTTTATTATCATATTTTTTCTACTACAAGTTGTAGTAGTAGTGGTATTACTGTTGAATTTTTTTATTATTATTATTGTTATTATCATTATTATTATTATTATTATTATTATTATTATTATTATTATTATTATTATTATTATTATTATTATTATTATTATTATTATTACCAATGCCATAAACATTCATTGATGTATACGCTGTTTCTGTATGAACCTAGACTAACTGTTTCCGTAAGAAAACTACTATATACTGTTATTACTACTAGTACTATTTTACTAATACTTTACTACTTTTTCTGCTACTTTATTTCTATTACTTTACTACTACTTCTACCACTTTATAGCTGTTTCTATTTCTGCAATTACTTTTTCCACTAAATGTTCCTCTATTTTCGATATATATATATATATATATATATATATATATATATATATATATATATATATATATATATATATATATATATATATATATATATATAATACAATCACAACAGAGCCACTGCTCAAATCCACATCGACAGGGTAACGAGGGAAAGCACAGAGCATTTTTCATGATTTATTGTGCCGACGTTTCACAAACCATCTCGGTTGCATTTTCAAGGCTGCAAATATTTGAACGCCATATTACTCGTAATACTCTTAGAATATTTCGACAAAATACATATTTACTACATTGACATCCTCAGTAAAAGCAAAATATAGCAGAATAGTGAAATTTAAAACAAATCAGAATACAAAAAGATATAAAAGAACGTAAACTTAAAAAACTTAAAAAATGTAAAAAAGACGTAAAATAATCTTGACACCACTGGTTACATCAATATATTTAAAAGTGAGACAAAATAAAATTAGTAAAAACCAGCAAAAAAAGAACGAAAAAATTGAAGGTCAAAATAAAATTAATACTGCCAAAGAAGAAACATAAAAGCGCAAAAAACACTACGGAGTAAAACACCCACCAGACGGCAGTATCAGAGAAACTAAACAGAAGAACCTTCAGAGACCGAGAAACGAGACGAAGTGCAACGGGCCATTACGCCAATGTACAATTGGATGGAGGAATTCTGCGAGTTTAACGACGGAACTAGCTTTTTATCATTATGGACTCTAAGACGTGAAGTTCGTTTTCATTTTGTACGTGTCCTATGATTTGGAAATCTTTGCAGCCTCTATGTGTTTTTACAGATCTTTGAGTGATTCCAGAATATTTGATTGTTCTGGATTGGACAGTCTACCCCTGTCCTAAAACTTACTCCTCTATGAGAGTCCAGCGTACTTTTAGTAGCCTTTTTGTACATCCAACATGGGTCCCTCGACTGCATCTAGAGGGCAAATATTTTTGTATACAACGTTGGATGTAAACATTGGACTCAGCTTGTCTTTGTATATGAACAGAGAACCAATGGTGACTGGGTTCTTAGGAATAAGTTTCAAGTTTAGGGCTGTAGTTCTTTGTGTATTATATCAATTAGCTTTTTCTGAAATTGTCATCATGAAGAAACGGAAAACTTCGCATACCATTTTTAATTTGGGAACAGTGCTGATAGAGATGGGAGGAACCATTTTCGGTAGAGTATTTTATTTAAGTACCTGAGAAAAAGAGTTTACAGGAAAACAGTTGTTTTCCAAAATAAATACCTAATTTAATGATTTCTCGTGGAAACTAAACCAGGAAGATGTGTCAATGCCCTGTGGAGGAGCATTGACACATACATCTTCCTGGTTTAGTTTCACGAGGAAATCATTAAATTAGGTATTTATTTTGAAAACAACTGTTTTCTCGTAAACTCTTTCTCAGGTACTTAAATAAAATACTCTACCGGAAAATGGTTCCTCCTATCTCTATCAGCACTGTTCCCAAATTAAAAATGTATGAGTTTTCCGTTTCTTCATGATGACAATTTCAGAAAAAGCTAATTGATATAATACACAAAGAACTACCAGCCCTAAACTTGAAACTTATTCCTAAGAACCCAGTCACCATTGGTTCTCTGTTCATATACAAAGACAAGCTGAGTCCAATGTTTACATCCAACGTTGTATACAAATATATTTGCCTCTAGATGTAGTCGAGGGACCTATGTTGATGTACAAAAAGGCTACTAAAAGTACGCTTGGACTCTCATAGAGGAGTAAGTTTTAGGACAGGGGTAGACTGTCCAATCCAGAACAATCAAATATTCGGAATCACTCAAAGATCTGTAAAACACACATAGAGGCCAAAGATTTCCAAATCATAGGACACGTACAAAATGAAAACGAACTTCACGTCTTAGAGTCCATAATGATAAAAAGCTAGTTCCGTTAAACTCCGCAGAATTCCCTCCATCCAATTGTACATTACGTAATGGCCCGCTGCACTTCGTCTTTCTCGGTCTCTGAAGGTTCTTCTGTTTAGTTTCTTGATACTGCCCGCTGGTGGGTGTTTACTCCGAGTGTTTTTGCGCTTTTATGTTTCTTCTTTGGCAGTATTAATTTTATTTTGACCTTCAATTTTTTCGTTCTTTTTTTTGCTGGTTTTACTAATTTTATTTTGTCTCACTTTAAATATATTGATGTAACCAGTGGTGCCAAGATTATTTTACGTTTTTTTACATTTTTTAAGTTTTTTTTAAGTTTACGTTCTTTTTATATCTTTTGTATTCTGATTTGTTTTTAAATTTCTACTATTCTGCTATATTTTGCTTTTACTGAGGATGTCAATGTAGTAAATATGTATTTTGTCGAAATATTCTAAGAGTATTACGAGTAATATGGTGTTCAAATATTTGCAGCCTTGAAAATGCAACCGAGATGGTTTGTAAACGTCGGCACAATAAATCATGAAAATGCTCTGTGCTTTCCTCACAGTTCCCTTGTATATATATATATATATATATATATATATATATATATTTATATATATAGCCAATGTGGATAAAATTTTTCATTGATATACACAATGTTTTCACACAAGAATATAAACGAAAAATATGAATAACAGAAAGTTTAGTGGGAGCAAATGATGATGATATATACGCGGTCGACGGGTCTCATGCATATATAAGCGTTATCGGCAGTGCAACAGGCCGGTGGCGAAGGGGTGAAATTGATTTAGGCTCTCTCTTCCTGTGGTCAACCTCTTGACACCTGAACAAACATTCAGCTGTGTACACAAGAGCTACTCACCAACTGAGTATACAAACCTCTCAAAGAACTGATCTTATCACATAGTACATGACAAATACAACAGAGAATATATAAAAATTACAAAAACATAATAATTTTACAGAAGACACATATCATAAGACATATCATTATATATATATATATATATATATATATATATATATATATATATATATATATATATATATATTATATATATATATATATATATATATATATATATATATATATATATATATATATATATATATATATATATATATATATATATATATATATATATATATATGAATTCTAGGCAGAATTATTTGTCACAGTAAAGAAAAAGCATTTTCAATGATAGTACACGTGCTTTACACGACAAAAAGAATTCAAAGGAGATGCAGGATAATTTTTCTAAGTGTAACCACAATTCCAGTCGCGTTACTCGGCCTGACACTGAGCAAATCACATCGGCCAGCTGCCACTGCAGAGCCCCATTCTTGCTAGTTTGCACAGTTGATAAGAAAGTGTACAAACCTACATTACTGACCATGTTTCACACCAGTCCAAAATGTTATCCCATGGGTGGGTCTTTGCCAGAACCCACAGTAAATATGGTACCCTGGATGGCGGGGGAACGAGTTTGAAACCTATGCAAAATCTTCCTTGGGTCAAATGATGGCCACATGCAAAATTTTTTGTCTAGATCAGTTAAGCGGTTATTTCTATAGAGAGCAAGTTTACGTACAAGTTTAGTTACATTCACATTCATATATATATATATATATATATATATATATATATATATATATATATATATATATATATATATATATATATATATATATATATATGTGTGTGTGTGTGTGTGTGTGTGTGTGTGTGTGTATGTGACATGTGTATACATTATTTAGAATGCTTTTTTACTAAGCCCACACAAATTCAAAATATAAAATGTACGGATGATTTATTGATAAAAGTTCGACCTACATTATTTACGTGGAAATGCCATTTATAAAATTAACAGAGAATTAATCAAACGAATCGCCAGTCATACAAAGACTGAACAAAAACGTGAAGACGGAAAGATGTACTTTCTAATTATAATGTTACCCAATTGACCAGATTTTGATTTTTCTATTATCTATTTGTCATTTCTCCTGTTTTGTCGCTTGTAAAAAATCTCATCTTGAAGCGGTTGTTTATTCTTAGCATTTCCACAGTTTTTCCCGGACTTGTTTTTGGTAAAGCTTTTGCCGTTGCAGCTGCAACTTTTGTTCTGTTGAGAGAGCTACTGATGCATCTTTTATTTTTATTTCACATAGTATTTTGAGTTGCTTATTTAGCTTTATTATTCCTCATTTTCTACTGAGCGTAAAATTTTTCAATCGTGCTTTGTATTCTTTGGCTCTTCTACTTAACCTTATATTTTATACTTTATTGTAAAGCATCCATGCCTAGTCTTTCGGTCTATTTTGTTCTGGTACTCGGCATTTAGCTGTGTTCAAATTTTAATCGTTCCCTTCGTGGGTGTATGGCTCCTATCTCTGGTCATTATGACTTGGAAAATTTCTTCGAGCTCTAAGTGTCGTATTTTTGAAATTATATTTTAGTTATCATTTTTCCTCTTCGTTCCTTCATCCATTACTGTTTAACCTTGATAGCTTCGGTGCACCATCCATCCACCAGACACGATTCGAATCCCATAATAGACCTTAATTACTGAATTCAAGGAGTTTCACGTAAGCAACTTCAGGACTCCGATGGCCTTCATCCTTGGTTTCCGGATGGCTGGTCAAAGGACTAGAATTGGTTTGACTGTGAGCTCTCTCTCTCTCTCTCTCTCTCTCTTCTCTCTCTCACATCAACTGAAACCTAAATTCATATGAGCTGATGCTGACTTTAACGCAGCTTTGGCCAGCAATGAGTTACTAGTTTTAATATCCGTCTGCATTAGAAATCATTGCAATCTTCAGTACCTTTACCATGCAGTACCATTACTCTATACTCAAACAATATTTCCGTCTTTTGCACTTGGCCATGCAGATAATCTTTACCCAACAAAGTGGCAAAATCGCTTAAATGCATTGTTCTAAATAAACAGTGAAGGTTTCTGAATGTCACATTTTCTTTTCTTCCGTCATTTATTATTGCCATGCGTTGTCACAGACCGTCCCTTTATGGAAAAATTGTTCTTAGATTTCGGGAGCTCCTTCTGCGTTTTCCAGTAAGAATGTATCTCAGGTTGTTTCGTTATTAAACACACCCTTATCACTTCTCTCGATCCTGTTTCTCCACACGAAAAGCTCCCCGTAAGGCCTGACGGACCACCTCTTCAAACGTGTGCCCAACGCATATTAGTAACCAAAGAATTTCCCGGTTCCTTGATGGTTTTGTCCTTCACTATATAGCTCCAGAATTCTTCTTCTCCCGTACTCCCAGGCCCTTATTTGATTCCATTCTTCAAGGATAGGTATTTCGGTTCCTTCTGGGTTGAGCTTAGTTCTTCATCGGAGGAGTCGATATCGTACTCGACTAGCACTCTCCTAGGCCCGCGTTCGATTCTCCGACCGGCCAATGAAGAATTAGAGAAATTTATTTCTGGTGATAGAAATACATTTCTCGTCATAATGTGGTTCGGATTCCACAATAAGCTGTAGGTCCCGTTGCTAGGTAACCAATTGGTTCTTAGCCACGTAAAATAAGTCTAATTCTTCGGGCCAGTCCTAGGAAAGCTGTTAATCGGCTCAGTGGTCTGGTTAAACTAAGGTATACTTAACTTAATTTTTCTGGGTTGAGCCCAACCATAATTCCTTTTATTTTCCTCCCTTGTTTTCTTTAAGAGCGAGATTAAGGCACTGGGCTGATGTCCCTTTGGCCTCGTTTTTAAAGACAAACAAAATAATGATCCAGTCTGGTTAAATTTATTTCTTCAAATGTAAACCTTGGCCGGCTCAAGACTCAAAGTGCACTTTTAATAATAATAATAATAATAATAATAATAATAATAATAATAATAATAATAATAATAATAATAATAATAATGATGATGATGATGATGATGATGATAATTTTATTTTATTTTACCATTCAGCTTTTTCATTTTTAGAGAGGTTAGCGATGATAATAGACATGAAAATAAACAGTATCAACACCAATGTTAATAACAATAATAATAGAAGCAATGGTAGTAATTGTTATATTGGTCGAGATGATGATAGCACTGATAATATAGGTGGCGATAAAAATAAGTCATTAGAATAAAGCAGTCGAATCATTTCCAACCTTCATTTAGTCTTTCGCTTTCCCATTGACAATGAGTGAAGAAAATTCAGGCAAACGCAAAGCAGAATTTCATTCTGCTCATCTGAGAATTAATTTCTGGTAATCTTGGCTCAAGCTAATTAGCTAAGGGAATACTGAGCTTTAACCCGGGAGAATAAAGACGCCATGCTTGCGTTACTTATTAAGGAGTTTTCGTCTTTGGGATAATTTGCTATTCATGAGAACCACAGAGGTTGGGAATTTGCTCAGTATACTATAATTAACATAATTTTTAAGGTTGTTAGCTGAGAGTTAAAGGCTGAACATATAACTAAATGTTTTCCCACTTTTGTTTCGAAAAATTGAACCTTATGTTTAAACGGTTAACTTTTATTCTACTGAATATATATATATATATATATATATATATATATATATATATATATATATATATATATATATATATATATTTATTTATATACATATACATATATATATTTTATATATACATATACATATATATATTTATATATATATATATATATATATATATATATATATATATATATATATATATGTATATATTGTGTGTGTGTGTGTGTGTGTGTGTGTATGTATGTGTGTATAACTGAATCACGAAAATATGGAACGTGATGAATATATAAATAAAGGTAAAATCCACGAAGGAAAGGGAAACACTGGAGTTCTGCGAGGCCTTTCGACTGTCTGTTTCCTTTACTTAGCAGACTGAAGAAATATAAAGGTAAGTTTACAAAGAAAGTTCATATAAATGACAGATAGGGATTACAAAGGTAAAAATATGTACCTGGAATCCAACACAACTGAAGAATTAGTAGAAGTGCCAAAACAGGGTTAAATATTTAAGAGGTTTTACAAAGAATTAGGATCAACCATTCAGAAGCAAGGACAGGGCAATTAAAAGATTATACAAGGGGGAAACTGACCACCAAAAAATATTTTAGTACAACAAAATAATTCCCTTTTTTTGTAAACAATAACAACTTTTGCAAGATGAACATTTTTACAAATAAAAAATTATATTAAATACATGAATACATAAAAAAATATATATAAGGTAACTGATTTGTAATTAAGTCAGTGATTTTATATTTTAGGTCACTCTTGAACATTTTTCTAATGCAGGGGTCCAAATAATACATGCCAGGGCTAAGTTAAAACTACAGCTGGAAGTAAGCTGGATAATAGTGGACTCCAAAAGATTTCTTGAAGAGAAATCTTTCGATCTGGCAATCACTGAAACCCCTAAGAACATTCTTAGCCTGCCTTATTTTAGTGATTTTGAAAACATAAAATCATTAACAAAATCTTTTAATGTCAACCTCGTTTTTTTCCTATATTAACACATTAAAAGGAATGTTAATAAAAAGTAGCCCCCAAGAAAACAACAACATAATATATAATATTCCTCTTTTTAGATGCACGTATTAAGCAACATAAGTATTCAGTCAGAACTGGACAAGCATCCAATGCTATATTCATTTATTTAAGTGAAAAATCTCACAGGATAAATTGGACAGAAGTTCAGTGACTGCCAGATCGAAAGATTTCTCTTCAAGAAATCTTTTGGAATGTGCTATTATCCAGCTTACTTCCAGCTATAATTTTAACCTTAGCCCTGGTATGTATTATTTGGACCCTTGTATTAGAAAAATGTTCAATAATGATCTAAAGGATAAAATTAGTTACCTTATATATATTTTCTATGTATTCATATGTTTAATATAATTTTTCATTTGTAAAAATGCTCATCAAGCAAAAATTGTTATTGTTTACAAAAAAAGGGAATTATTTTGTTGTACTAAAATATTTTTTGGTGGTCAGTCACCCCCCATGTATTATCTTTTACTTGTCCTGTCCCTGCTTCTGAATGGTTGATCCTAATCCTTTGTAAAACCTCTTAAATATTTAACCCTGTTTTGGCAGTTCTGCTAATTCTTCAATTGTGTTGGATTCCAGGTACATATTTTTTTCCTTTGTAATCCCCATCTGTCATTTATATGAGCCTTCTTTCTCTTCAAGGGTGAATACGAGGCTGATCTCTTCCTCGACTACGTGAATGCTTTACACCCGAACATGAAATTTACTATAGAAAAAGAGGAGAACAACTGCCTGTCATTCCTGGACGTTCAAGTTTATAGACAAGACAATTCTTTTAACACCACGATTTCTAGAAAGAAAAACTTTTACAGGACTCGGATCTAATTTTTATAGCAGCTGTTATTTTAATTTCAAGATTAATTCCATTTTTACTTCTTCTTAATAGAGCACTGGTCCTCACATCTAACTGGAATGCCTTTCATAATGAGATTTTTATCTCTAGTTAACTTCTTTAGAGGTAACTGTTTTCCCCAGGCTAGTATATAGAAAGTTAAATCAGTTACTAAATAAGCATTTCTCTAAAAGACCTGAAGTCCTAACAGTACAAAAATGAATTTCTTTGCAACCTTTCCATATATCAGTGACTTAACCTTTCAAAAAGATTTATGAAAATTATCCATGAATATTTCCCAGCCATTTCAGCCAAATTAATTCCCAAAAATCCTCTGAGTATTGGCTCTTTGTTTAAGGTAAAGGATCAGCTGTGTCCTTATATGTCTTCTGGTGTCATCTATAAATACACTTGCCCTAAATGTATTTCAGGGATTTACGTGGGATCCACCAGTAGGCTTCTTAAGGTGCGCATTGATTCACATCGGGGAATTAGTTTCCGCACAGGTAGCAGAATCTCGAACCCAGAGCACTCCAACATCAGGAACCATTCAAAACAATGTAAAACCTACATTGAGAACAAAGATTTTAGCGTCATCGGTCATACTGCCAACCCTCAAGACTCAACAATCTTAGAGTCGTTATTTATAAAACAACTCGTACCGTCATTAAATACTCATACATCCGCTGGTCAATTGTATTTAGCCTAACTCCTTACTGTGGTGGCTTCTTTCCATTTAGTTCCTTACTGTTTCACCTCTAGGTTGGTTGTGTTTTTTTTTTATTCTTATTTATTTAATTTTTACTGTAACATTTTAAGTGTATTCTAAGACTGTACTTATAACTGTTTTTATGTTTTTATCTTTTCTTGTGCACAGCCCTGAAGATGTAATTCAGTACAAAATTACGAAACGTTGGTTTTAAAATAAATAAGACAGCCTAGTGATGTGGTGTTTTCGTCCGTCTTCTCTGGATATGCTTCCTGGAGTATTTCCTGTTTCCTAAATAATATATATATATATATATATATATATATATATATATATATATATATATATATATATATATATATATATATATATATATATATTATATATTATATATTGGAATAGAATAAATATATTATATATATATATATTATTTATATATATATATATATATATATATATAATCAATACACAATCAATGGAACAGAATAAATATTTGATGTGAGCCAGAAATTTATATATATATATATATATATATATATATATATATATATATATATATATATATATATATACTGTACATATATATAAAGGAAAAATCCACGTAGGAAAGAGAAACAATGGAGTGCTGCCAGGCCTTTCGACTTGTCGTCCTTTACTTAGCAGTCTTCTTGGATTTTGTCTTTATTTATATATATTCATCAAGTTCCATATTTTCGTGATTCAGTTATACACACACACACACACACACACACACACACACACACACACACACACACACACACACACACATATATATATATATATATATATATATATATATATATATATATATATACATAATATATTATATGGTTTTGTAGCATAGGTTTTCCCCTAACAATTTCGTTGAAAGCAATTGGTTTAATGGCATCTGTGCTCAGAGAATCATCCTTATCTAAATAAGTACCTAAATATTTAAACTTATCCACACGCTTTACAACCAAGATTTCAATTAGATAATCGTATGCATTTTCAATATTCATATTCGTGATTTCAGTTTTTCCAATATTAATAACCAAACCAACCTTTCGACCTTCACTCACTAGACAATCCAACACCCTCTGGATTTTTCTGGTCCCTCGCAGATCAAAATCATATCATCAGCATAATCCAAGCCAAGAAGTTTCCCATTTTCTCCTTAGAGTATACCTGCATTCGTTTCCCTTTTGGCACTTCTCATATCGTAATCTACGACCAATACAAAGAACAGAGGAGAAAGAATGCCACACTGAATCACACCAGACTTGACTTCAAATGGATCACTCAAACACCCATCAACCATCACTTTACAAGATGTGCCCTCATGCATGTTCATAATAACCCTCACAAACCTTTCCGGTATTCCATAATGTTCCCATAGTCCGTCCCGAAAGACTATCAAAGGCCTTTTCAAAATCAACAAAACAAAGACTTAACGGAGTTTTCATTTCATTAGCTTGCTGCATTAATTGCCTAACTATCGGCCTGTTCATCCCTCAGAGTACCATCAGCCACTGGCTCCAACCTATCCAACAATACTGTACTGAAAATTTTCAAGGCTACATGTGATAAAGGATATATATATATATATATATATATATATATATATATATATATATATATATATATATATATATATATATATATATATATATATATATATATATATATATATATATACATAATATATTCATAATAAATATTATAATCTATCATATATATATATATATATATGATATATATATATATAGAAAGAGATATATATATATATATTGTTGATATATATATAAAGACATAACATAGTTTAATGGCTATAATACAACGGTTATTTGTTATAGGATGATATATAACAATACAAACGTGATATTCTAGAGCAATATAGGATATAGAGGTTATATAATAAACACTTGCAAACCCTACTATAGAATATATATATATTGGAGAACAGATAACATATACTCCAAAACATATATATACATATATATAACAGATACAACAGTATACATATTATATATAACAATATATATATACATTTCAAACCATGATAATATAGTCACCAGCAAAACATTATAAAAGGGAGAAAGAAGGAAAAGGAGGATATAAGAGCAAAATCACGAGCAGACATATACATACATATATATACATATTTGCATAATATATATATACATATACATATGTTGCCCATATATATCGGTAACTGGATATAGAATTTTACCATATCTCTATATATATATATTTACAAGTACAGGTTTCACTTATAGTATTTAGTAGTCCATATATTCCCTAATATATATATATAATATAGACACTTTATAATTAAAAGGGGATATATAAATAAACATTTGGCCGTTGTTTTCTATATATTTGTCTTTATTGAAACCAACTTGTTATATATAACATATATAAATATATATATATGACAACTATATACATAATACTATATATAATATATATATATAGATATATATATATATATATATATATATATATATATATATATATATATATATATATATATATATATATATATATATATATATATATATATATGATACATATTGGGTATATATATATAGAAATGTAAGTGTAGAATTAATCAAGAATATTTATTACAAGAATAAAAAAGACATATTGAAAGAATAATAAAAGGTCTGAATCTGGAGTAATCAAAAATATGATAAAAATTGACAAAACCAAAATGAGTTAGAAAGACAGCCTGCAGAAACAATAGCCAGTTTTGTTGAGGGACCACAAAGACAAAAGCCTAATATTTACATGGCACTCGAAACATGGTTTTGTTGCCGGATAAAAAACAAGCAAACTCCCCCCATTCAGGAGCAATAAGGAAAGTGGCGTTAAGGTTACAAAAGGCTCCCAAAAATCTAGCTCTAGTTGGTTGGGAAACGTTGTGTTCTTCGTTACCTGTGAAGTCTGTCATACCTTCAGTGGAGTTTGAACTCGGCTCCTTGTAATGTCCAGGTGAAACATATGGAAATAAACATTATATGAAATACTCAAAAAGGGCTAGATGTAGAGTCAAGAATCAAATTGGAAGTTATTTCAAAAGTGAATCACTTAAGAGAAGAGCGACACAAGGGATATATAAAAGATATCAACTAAAATACAGAAAAACACATAACAAATAATGAAAGGAAAAAATGGTTAATAAAGCCTAATGAGGGAGAAGAGAAAATTAAATAGAACAATTATGATAATGGAGTTTATTATTAGAAGTTAAGAATGTGTTTATTATTCTTTAATTTGCAACGATTGATTTCATTTAAAGATAAAACAAATAAGGAGAAGGAAAAACAAATTACTTTTGCTGATAATGCACCATATTTATGTAATAAACATGGAAGATAAAATGGAAAGCCACGTAAGGTAATTATCAGAAAAAAAGCAAGGAAATAAATGCATAATATGCCAGTCCTCTATTCAAGAAAAAAATATAAAGAAACGTAAAAGAAAGAAATGTAACTTCTTGCAAAAGTCACCGAAAAGCAACTTTTAGCAGATAAGCAACAACATAATTTCTTTCTCAGTGTCACAGGTTCCCCGAGTACGTCACTGAGAAGACATTGGAAGTTAGGTTAATGAAGAAGGAGACATATGAGTAACATCTCAGAGAGAGAGAGAGAGAGAGAGAGAGAGAGAGAGAGAGAGAGAGAGAGAGAGAATTATGGCAATATGCTTTCTTGATATATAGGAATGGAATGGAATATAGAGTTTAGGCCAAAGGTCGAGCACTGAGACCTATGAGGTCATTCAGCACTGGAAAGTAAATTGAGAGTGGGTAGGTTTAATGGTGTAACAGGAGGAAAACCTCGCTGTTGAACTATGAAATAATTGTTAGGAGAGAGTGGATAGTAAGATGGAAAAAAGATATGAGTGGAGGTACAGTAAAATGAATGAAAGGAGCTCCAGCTAGGGGATGAGGGGACGCTGCAAAGAACCTTTAGTAATGCCTACAGTGCACCCTGTGAGGTGCACTGACGGCATTACCCCCTCAAGGTTTTTATATATATATAAAAATAACGAAAGCGCATGGAAATTGAAAGAAGAAAGAATGTCCATCGCGCAAACCAATAAAGATGTTTTATCAGATCTGTTGTTACGAGAAGGGATGAGCCTGGTAACACTTCCAAGAAAATATGCGCTCCTATAAAAATATTAGAAACTGACGTTACATATGAGATAGAATATATTTTACCTCTTCACGTCAAGATAATTATTATGTAGATCATGATTATAATGTAATAATTAATAAAAAATAAAATAAAATTCAGGACAATGTAAAAATGGTTCCATTATGATGCGAACATTAAATATGCTATCAAATCTAAATAAGGAGATGTATTTTTATTATACATAATTTGATATATGAAACTACAGAAAACTAATTCATGCCATCAGCAACGTCTAATACTCTACCCAAAAAAGGAATCAATGTAGAAACGTGTTCATTATATACTTCCGGAAATAAATGAACAAAAAGTACTTATAATGTTTCCCTACTATAAAGAATCCGTCATACAACCCCTCATCCCCTCCAAAAAAAAAAGAAAAAAGAAAAAACAGTACAAAATAAATCCAAGTATAGAAAACCTTAAAGATAAAAAAACAATAAACAATACATATAAAGCATTCCCACACCAAATAAAATTTCATAAGCAACCATTTCACTTCTCCTGTCTCTCTCCCCACAAAAAATGGAATTAGAAAAAAAAAAAAATCCTGCAGAAAGCACGTTTTTGCCAAAAGAAACGACTCATCGCGGCAAAAAGGGGAATCAGTAATGAATATACTGTAGATAAACATAAGATAAATTCTGATTCAAAGCAAGAAAAAGGAATAAACAACAAAATATTCATAAAACTAGATAAAATTTTAACCACAATAAACTCTTTATATAATACAAATGAAATGAATCACCTACATAAAAAGACGTTTCTCTTACTAGAAATGGCTCGTACAGCCCATAAACAAGAGAGCAATTAAGAAAATGTGTAAACAGATGAAAATGTATTTATTCCAAAATAAAAAAAAAAAAATTATAAAATTTAAAAATGCAGAAAACGTTTCTTATCAGTAAAAATGACCCTTTACACAACATATGGGAATACAATTAACAATGAATCCATGAACTACAGGAAACGCTTTATACAACACAAATGAAAGAAATCAACTGCATAAAAGACGTTTCAAAAACGTCTATGTAAAGACCATAAAAACGTCCAATAAAGAAAACGTATAACCAGATGATAATGAATATCTTATTTCATAAATTTTTCAAACAGATAAACATCATTCATATAAAAAAATAAAACAAATTGCAGAAAACGAATTCTTATCGCTAAAAATTATAAATACACCCCATATGAAAATATAATTAATAATAATCCATGAACTGCAGGAAACACTGTCATACACATAAAAACAAATTTTGAGTGTAAAAGCAAAGGAAGCAATACTAGAAATGAGCTATAAGTGCCAAAAAAAAAAAAAAAAAATTCTTTCACAAGAGTTTCAGACACCCGACTGCATATTCGGTTCGGGACCATCCCTGAAAAAAGTGGGACGCCATATCTTAAAATTAACCATAGAATCTTCTTGAAAATAATCTCAGTATGGCTACCACGCCCAAAATACATGGGCAATATTCTTGAACTGTCCTAATTAACCTAACCTAACCTAACCTAACCTAGAGGCATGGTAAGGAAAAAAAAAACCGAGGCGCCCACTTGTCTGGCCGAACCATAATACAGTTGGAGAATATGCCACCCAGCTCCTGGGGCGTAATCCTGCAGAAAACTCCTCTGTTACGTCCAAGTGAAAGGACTTAGAATAGGAAAAATAAATTTCAAAAATCATGTGTTGATCTCTTCTAGAATCTCAAATAGCAAATCCCAGCTCACAGCCACTCACGATTAAAAAGAAAATTCATTAGATGAAATATGTAAATTGCAGGAAACACGTTTCTACCCTCGGCAATGACCTCATATAGCCAAAAATAGGAAAGGGTGTTATCAGTGATGGGGAAAGAATAAAAAAAAAAAAAAATCTGCCCACAAATTCGTTTTATAGAGAAAATATATATGTAAAAACTCTATTTATTCAAATAAATACATTACAAAAAAAATATGTTCGTGCATACGTAAAACTTTCCAACTCCCAGAAATGCCCCAGAAACGATTCATCACATCAAATTAGTTGACCTCTTTTGTGTAAACTGTACTAGACTTGCATATATATATATATCATATATATATATATATATATATATATATATATAATACATCAAATTATATATATATAATATATATATATAAATTATATCAGACTATATATATATTATATATATATATATATATATATATATATATATATATATATATATATATATATATATATATATATATATATATATATATATATATATATATATATATATATATATGTATGTATGTATATATATGTATATATATGTGTGTGTGTGTGTGTGTGTGTGTGTGTGTGTGTGTGTGTGTGTGTTTATGAGGTCTTAGTCTCAGAAAAGAATAATATCATTTATAAGACAGAATCGATAAAAAAACAACTGACGATCCTGATTACAGAAAACTTCTCATCTAGCACAAGTATGTAATAAAAATAGATAAACTGAAGAAAACATGGAGAATTGAATACACTTCAAAGGGTCTCTCTCCCCCCAACTCACCAACCCACCAAACGGTGTAAAATTAGAAAATTTACATAGAATGCATCTCAAAAAGATCAGCGAGAAAAGAAACTCGTTTCTAAGTACAATTTACAGAGCCCAAAGAATACTGACAGAGAAAATTGTAAGAAAAACATATGTGCAACCACCTAGAGGAAGGAATAAGTAATAGAGAAATAAAGTAAAAAAAAAAAAAGCCTTTCTAGACTCATGGAAGTTTCCTATAGCCCATATAAAAAGAATCACCACCAGAAATTCGCTAAATTATAAAAAAAATGCTTTTATACCTATAGAGATGTCTTATAATTTCATCCCTTCCTTATAAATGAATTAAGCCAAGAAATTATTATAACGTATAAAAAAAGTGTCTGTCTCCGGAACTGTCGCGCATCTCGTTAATAAAACACCTAGCAAAGCGCAAAATACCTACACTGAAGCAAAGTTTTTACCTACAGAAAAATGTAACATTCACCAGAATAAAGTGATGAAAATAAAATGGAAGGAAATGCGTTCCTTCATCAGAAATGTATAATGCAACCCTTCACCAAGCTATAAAAAAAAAAAAAACTATATTTTATGGAAGACAAATTTCTGAAGCATATTTCTAACCCGAGCAACGTCTCGTATAATATAAAATAGTCAGCTGCGGAAAATAAATAAGCATTAGAAATGTATGTTCATTCCAAAACCAACTCACACTCGCCAGAAATACAAGGAACCAATCATAGAAAATAAATAAACTCTGGAAATTGTGTTTTAATACCCCAGGCACGTCTCATACACCCAAAGAAAGGGGATTTAGGAACAGTGAATAAGAGTATCAAAGAAGTGTTTCCATCCATATATACGACTAATATATCTCAGAAATTTCTTTTGTAGAGGCTGAAATATCTAACAAAATGAGAGCTAGAATTTGGTAACCGAAATTGGGTTTGGTAAAACGTTTTATCAGCGTGAGAATCTGAACACGAAAAATGTATATCATATTAAGAGTAAGTCATATAAAGATTGCCGATCTTTAACATCTCTCTCCCCTTTACTCACGGCCGGTTGTACTAATACAGGAGTGTTGCTTTCTATTGAGAGGTCAAAATTATGTTATAACAGTTGGATCTATTCCAGTTATTTTTATTACTTTCTTATCAAGCAAGTGTCTAATATCTTTGATTTCAAAATGGTATATTCTAATTGCAATATGGATGTTAAAGAACAAAATGCTATTTGGTGAATTTACCTGTACTGATGAGTAAGAGATTCAAGGTTATGTGGAGTTGATCATGAAGGGTATTAACTAAATTATTTTTTCTAATATTCAATGTATTTTCAGATTATTTTCCTTCGACAACTCATATTGGAAGTTAGGCAGAGATCATACTAATAAATGAAGTTTGCTGAACAATTTCACAAAAAAAAAGCTAATTTAATATTTTCTAATGAATATTTTATATTAAACAAAGTAATAATCAGTTCCATTCTATGCTTATTCTCTTCATTCAAATATATATATATATATATATATATATATATATATATATATATATATATATATATATATATATATATATATATTATGAATGAAGAGAAAAATATAGAATGGAAACTATGATAATATTAATATAATATATATATATATATTATAATATATAGAGAAATATATATAGAATGGATACTGATATGATATATATATATATATAATATTATATATATATGTATGTGTGTGTGTGTGTGTGTGTGTGAGTGTGTGTAAATATAGAGTGGATGTGCGAGGACATTATTTATATGTAAAGAATATAGCTAACATACAGTACTGTAAACAAACTATGCCTGCAGGAAGAATTTTTTTTATTTGTATTTTAATTTCATATTCTTCATTTTGTACCCTGTACTTTTCTGTTTCCATTCTTTTCTATATTTGGTATCCCCTGTTGCTTTTATTTTCATTATTCGCTCCAGCGCCTCGTTTACACCTCGTTAACCCGGCGCATCCTTTTACCACGGGTTATAACTTCTCCTTCCGGACCTTACTTTGGTACAACTTCTTTTGCAGGAGGATGAAATAGAGGAGAGGAAAAATCGGATGCCCATTGAGTGGGATTCCGATGTTTCCATTTTTCCTCCTCTCCTTTTACTCCGTTTGACTCTCAGGTCAAAAGGAATTTAGACTCAGGCCTTTATCTCCCATCATTCGATTTCATCTTATCTTTCGACGTCTTTGGGGCTGGAATGGATTCGAGGTGTTTAAAGTAAGAGATTTTCTCACAATTAGCAAATTGGATTTGGCACTTGGAATTGTAATTTTGCTACTTCTGATTTCTATTCTTATGGCCCTTTCTCCCTCTCTCTCTCTCTCTCTCTCTCTCTCTCTCTGTTTGTCTGTCTGTCTGTCTGACTCTCTCTCCTTCTACTTCTAGGTAGTTCCTCGTTGGACAAGTCGGTAGAGTTCTCGGCTAGCACTCTGCCAGGCCCGAATTCGAGTCTCCGGCCGCCAATGAAGAATTAGAAGAATTTATTTCTGGTGATAGAAATTCATTTCTCGTCATAATGTGGTTCGGATTCCACAATAAGCTGTAGGTCTCGTTGCTAGGTAACCAGTTGGTCCTTAGCCACGTAAAATAAATCTAATCGTTCGGGCCAGCCCTAGGAGAGCTGTTAATCAGCTCAGTGGTCTGGTTAAACTAAGGTATACTTAACTCTCTCTATCTGTCTGTCTGACTCTCTCTCCTTCTACTTTTAGGTTGATGTTTATTTTTGTGTCCCTGTTAGCTTAGTACCCACATAACAACCCCAAGTGATATCACCGGTGTAGAAGGCCTTTCACACAACTGCAGCTAATGAGACAAGCAATTCCCAGAGCTTCATCACAGTCCAGCCCAGAGTATGTTGATAAACCAGGGTAACAACGACGCGCTACTAAAGCTTCTAAGAAGCGTCCATCTTGTTGCTGTTTTGCTCTTTAGCATATATTGCGGCAAAATGTGGATATAATCTTGCATAATACCAAAGCATTCAATTCAATCTAAATGAGTACACTTATTTTATATATATATATATATATATATATATATATATATATATATATATATATATATATATATATATATATATATATATATATATATATATATATATATATATGTATATATGAATCTACTGGTCACTTTTACCAGACATATGTAATTGCGTTACAATGCCCTCTTAACATCTTCGAATTCTTCGCTTTTTTCGGATATGCTTGTAACTACGAAGCCATAACATCCAAACACAAGAAATTGAAGAGACTGTGATTTGCCGGTCGCGGGAGACGAACCCGAGACACCATAACCAAAGGGAGGTTATGGCTTCGTAGTCACAAGCATATACAAAAAAGCGCGAAGAATTCGAGAAGTTAAGAGGGCATTGTGGCTATTAGAATTACATTATATATATATATATATATATATATATATATATATATATATATATATATATATATATATATATATATATATATATATATATATATATATATATATATATATATATAATATAAATTTTTATCACATCACCGTGATTCATAAACAAAGCATTCAGCTACAAACGTCCTTTGATATCCAATTTGCTGATACCTGAAATAATATATTTTATATGTTACTTCGAAGAGAATTTTTTAGTTGATAATAAGTTCGTCGTCTCGTGGGCTCGAACCACGGAAAACAAGAGCTCAGGACTACACTGACGCGATTTTATAAAATCTCGTCAATGTAGTCTTGAGTTCTTGTCCTCCGTGGTTCGAACCCACGAGACGACGAACTCATTATCAACTAAAAATTACCCCTTCGGGCAAACATATGAAAATGTATTATTTCCCAGGTAGAGCGAATTGATATTAAAGGAG
>NC_089742.1:76661124-76676124 GCF_040412425.1 Macrobrachium rosenbergii | reverse complement strand
CCTTGGGTGCAAAATTTTGTCTACATTGGTCAAGCAATTTGAGTTCTGCACAATTTCAAGTTTATAGAGTACAAGTTTACATACACATAGTATTAGCTACATACATATATACACACACACACACACACACACACATATATATATATATATATATATATATATATATATATATATATATATATATATATATATATATATATATATATATATATATATATTTTATAAATATTACTGCTGTTCGCCCTCGATGTATTTATGTGTAGTAATATTAGTCAGATTGACCTCGACAGAGAACATCTCTGTCCCGCAGGTAGGCCAGGCAATTCAAAATAACGATCACAGCAGAGACAGACGGCGTCCTCACATAGGCAGGAATAGGTTGGGTAGTTCAAAAAACAAAATATGCTGATGGCATTAGGGACCTAAACATCAGAGTGGGTTTTTACTCAATAATCTCTAGTAATGGTGGTCTTAAGCTGTCTTTCCCTTTACCCTACGTATTCGGCGATGTCTTTGTCAAGGTCGGAGTGCCTGGGGCGTCGTGTGAAGATGCAGCCAGTCACTTTGCGGGAACCAGAGCGAGGTCAGAGAGAGACAGGCCGTGAACAAGAGCGTACGCCGTGTAGCGTGCCGGAACGGTGTCCTTTGTCCCTTTACACCACTTTTGCTCCTACGTCTATATTAATTAGTGAATTGGGAAGACTGCTAGTATCAAGACTTCTGAATGTCCGTTGTATGCGCAAACGACTTGACGTTCAAGGTAAGTCCGATTCTTGTTCAAGCTTTGTCGATTGACTAATAACTTTTCTGTATTTCCGTTTCCTTTGTTTCATCCTCCAGCCACCAATTACGGGATATGCTATTACGAAGTCTAAGATTAAGCCAAATTATTATATTGTTTAGCGTTAGCCGAATTATCACAGTAAGTCTTGGAGATTTAGGCAAGCAAGTCATTTTGATACTCTGGTATTCGTTATGCCTAGCGTTCGCTGTTTGGAAGGCTGTTGTGCTTTTTGTATTTAATACCATCTTAACGAGTAGGGATTTTTCTGCGTCCGCAGTTGGTGACGTTTATCATAAAGTCTTTATTCCTTGAATATTCTTTGTTAAGGTTAATTACCCTAAACTGGCGACCTTTGGTTAATTAACATCTGTCTTTGAGGTTAATTCGTGGCTTCAAGTGGCAGGTTACGTTTATTCTTGGCATGCAGGGCCGTGAAAAAATTACGTAAATTAAACAATCACTGATCAGCCAAGATGCGACGTAACAATATATATATATATATATATATATATATATATATATATATATATATATATATATATATATATATATATATATATATATTTATATATTTATATATATGAATTTATCACATCACTTTGATTTATATACACATCACTGTGATTTTATAGTCATTAAGCTGCATGTGTTCAATATCCAATTCCCACTACTTCAGAAATATCACTGAAGGGAAATTATAAGTGATATATGGATTGGTACTGAAGTTTCTCGAACACTCGACAGTACCCTCCAACGACTCCAATTGACGTTCAAGCAATTGAGCCATCAAGAGAAGTATAAGTTCATGCCGAATCTGCCGTACTTGTTTACCAGTCAAGAGTGGGTAAAATGTACTTTGTGTCGGCATTAACCCACCTCCACCATTCAGTACCAATCCATTTATCACTTATAATATCCCTTCGGTAATATTCCTGAAGTAGCGTGAATTGGATATTAAACAACATTTGTAGCTTAATGATTGCATATAAATTACCGTGAAAAGACCTTCGCTATCATGGTAGAGATGGTTTAATGCCGACACTGAGTGCAATTTCCTCGCTCTCGATGGGTCAACTAGTACGGGAGATTCGACATTTATTTATACCTCTCTACTAAGTGATTCAGAGCCGATGAAACACGGTTTTTCGGCAACACTTTTTTATCAAAGCATCGCATAAAGGTGAAAGTTGGGAAGTGTATGTTTTATAACCCTATCTAATTTATGCAAGTATTGTTTAGT
Organism: Macrobrachium rosenbergii; assembly: GCF_040412425.1. Classification (NCBI taxonomy): domain Eukaryota; kingdom Metazoa; phylum Arthropoda; class Malacostraca; order Decapoda; family Palaemonidae; genus Macrobrachium; species Macrobrachium rosenbergii. Next base: position 76,674,100 of record NC_089742.1, on the reverse strand, counting down.
ACCTAAGTTCGATAGTTTTGATATTTATAGAGTAAAATGAAGTTGCTGATGACAGAACCGAGAAAATCACAGACAAGGATCTAAAGCCATTCGTGACGTAAACATAATATGACGTCATGAGGCTCAGCCCATCCACCAGATAGGCAGTAAGTCACTAATACTTACACAGTCTAGGCTTCAATAAATTCGATAATGGCCAGCATTTGTGCTACGGCTTGCCATTTTGTATACAAGCGAGAAGACTTGTGGCAAGATCTACTCTAATGTGAATAGGTAATTATTTCTATAGTGGGTAATAGTTACTTGGCCATCCGAGAGGTGTGGGCAGGAACTGTTAGACAATCCCCTCACTCTGAGGAGGAGTACTGAAGTCGGACAATATCCATGAGGCGTGGAACCAGTCATCATTGACATCGCTAGCGACGATGAGGACCTCTTTCTCGAGCATGACGATGAAGACATTTTATAAATAAATTATGTATAGTGTTAGACGTTTTATTTGTACATCTAAAACATATTTATTAAAACAATGATTATAACAATATGTTCCTCACCCAGACCGATTTCAATATATTTTCCTTTCCATGCATATTGATATAAATTGTGTTACATTTGATTGATATTAAGTAAGTAAATAATAGCTTGCCCTTAAAATCTTGAATCCTACCATTGCAGCGAATATACGAGTGCTGTTTGGGGTGCTGTATGATACAAATAAAAAAAAATGAAATAAAACAATGGCGTTAACCTTTACACCTCTGACAATTAAGGGTATTATTGTTTTTCATTTGAATTCTACTTCTCGTAACCGCTCTTGGCTTGCTGCAAATGAAAGGCTATAGTGTCGAAACCTGGGGTGAAACAAAACAGATTGTCTTTTTGTATTTCTGCTCTGAATAGATGTAGATCTAACAAATAAGCGATAGACTGGTTCATTATGTGGATGAATTACATACTCTGAATTATTTGTAAAGGAGAAACAATACGAATATCAAGAAAATGTAAGAATTCCAAGCTAACAGCTTAGTCCCAACAACTGCTGTGGAAGTTGCGATGAAACCTCCACAAAATAATAATAATAATAATAATAATAATAATAATAATAATAATAATAATAATAATAATAAAATTATTGAAAATGATAACGCACTCAAGGGGATGATGACAAATTAGGTTTGTCATCACTGACATCGCTTAAGCCTAGGATGGCTACTAACAAGGCCAAGAGAAAGAGGTCTGCTCACTTACCCCCAAAATCCCCCATGTAGGCAGAGCTTTGTCTACCTCCTTATTGCGTCAACAAGTGAATTGCCGTAATGAGCAGGTACCTCTAATATACATCATCGCCTACGTAGTTACCCTAGGTGGGAGGCGACTCCACCCAACTGGGTAGTGGCCTTGGGCACTAATATCAATTAGTGAATATGTCATTGGCAAGTGGGCAAAGCCACAGTGAAGAGACGTTTTCCCAATATGTAAACTTCTCTTCACTGTGGGTGGAGCCTCGTGACGTCATAGGTTAACGTCACTATTGTGTTCAAAACCCTTACCTGCGATTTTGATGGCTCTGGCGCAGGAAACACACTTTTACTCTGGTAAGTACCAGAAGTATTGAACGTAGGTACTAAATAGTACTTGCAAAAATTAGTTAGGGTTATAAAATACACACTTGCCAACTTCCACCTTTATCCGATGCTTTGATAAAAAGGTGTTGCCGAAAAACCGGGTTTCATCGGCTCTGAATCCCTTAATAGATAGTTTATTTAATGTAAAACATTCGTTTTCAATCCCAATAAACTAAGGACGTGCGAGTATGAGTACCGACAGTACAGGGAAAACAGTTACTGGCCTCATATGGCCAAAAATGTAGAGGGTAGGGGGGGGGGATAAAGTTTAAAACTAAGAACAGAACCCTCAAAATAGTTTTGTAAAATGAGACATCTTGACTACACACAAAAGATAATAACTAACTTTCTTTATAACTAGACTCTCTCTCTCTCTCTCTCTCTCTCTCTCTCTCTCTCTCCACAATACCTCTGACCGTCAGAATTTAATTGGTATTTGATGCAAATGAGCGAGGTTGGATTCCCTTTGCTTTTGATGGACCTCGTGGTACCCAGCTGCTCTTAATAATTTTGAAGTCATTGATAAAAAAAAAATTCTGAACCTTCCGAATCTTCGACGTAGTTGCATTTCCGTTGCAGGACTGCTATCGAGTTCCAGACAAAAAAAGATAAAAAAAAAAATAATAATGGCAATGTGACTGATTGCCCAGTATGTATCGAACGATGTTGTTTGCTTAAAGATACGATTGCTCAACAAAGCCATTTGACGTTCTCTCTCTCTCTCTCTCTCTTACACACACACACACACACACACTTTACACACACACACACACAAATATATATATATATATATATATATATATATATATATATATATATATATATATATATATATATATATATATATATATATATATATATATATATATATATATTATATATATATATATATATATATATATATATATATATATATATATATATATATATATATATATATATATATATATATATATATATATATATATATATATATATATATATATATATATATATATATATATATATATATATATATATATATATATATATATATATATATATATATATATATATATATATATATATATATATATATATATATATATATATATATATATATATATATATATATATATATATATATATATATATATATATATATATATATATATATACATTATATATAACCTTTAACAAACACATATGCACAATAATTTCTTATCTCCCAGTCGCCATTATAAAACTATAAATTCATTCAGTAAGTAGTGTATCGATAACATAAAAAAAGATGGCAATATAGAATTAGAGGGTCGAGACGACAAGTACCAGCTCTGCGACATCACGTGCCATCCCGAAGCTGATACCAAGGTACTTTCATTTTGCACGCTTATATAAACGCCATTGGTGAGTGAGGCCATCCCCGCCTGTGCGACGACACGTCTGAACTCTGTTGTGCAATGAATACTGATTATATGCTGTAATTCAGGCATAAATAAAAAAAAAAAATTCTGCATGCTGAAAGTTTTCACACGACACATTTTATAGAGCTCTTTCGACTTCAGTACAATTGTCATATTATTTATTCTATTACATTAGTCGAAGCGTGTGCTATATCATAACCCTTAGTTAAGTTCTTGTATGTTCAAAAGCAGTCTACTCTTCTGTCTAGTATATACGTTATCTAGTACATATTATTCAACAAAATTTAGCAAAACTGGGGTACGCCCTCCTAAAAAGAACTAAAAGTACCAAAGCCCTTTGAACTGGGCGGCTGCTTTTTATAAAACAATAAAACGAGGACTTTTTTTGCCAGATTAAACGACAGGGGGAAGATCTGTGAATGGACTATTTGTTACATTTTAACAGAAACAGATGAACGTCCATTAGCGAGAATAGAAAACGACAATTTTTTTCTCATAGTTTAAAAAATAAAAATGAAAAAAAAAAAACAGGTACGTTATATTACTAAAAAGAATGAGAGACGATGCTTGATACTGTGATAATTAAGTTCCATTTTATGCTGCTGTGAAGGGCTTCATTTCGAGTGCCTTTTCAAAATAAAAGGGAGGTTAGGTGATAATTGTATTCTAATAGCTGTACTGTCTCAAACAATTTACAGAGGACTAAAAAACTGCTGTTTTATTTATTTATTTGTCTATTTTATATTTATATATATATATATATATATATATATATATATATATATATATATATATATATATATATATATATATATATATATATATATATATATATATATATATATATATATATATATATATTTTTTTTTTATATTTTTTTATTTATATTTTGCCTAATTCAACAGCTACAAGAGAAATATAGTGGATCTTTTGGTAATGAGGAAAAGGGCTATTGAAAATATATCTTCAGTTAAGTAAGAACTCTCGATCAGTTCATCGAGCAACTGATAACTGTTTTTTCTATTTTGCCTGTCTTAATAGCCCCTCCCTCATCCCCCTCCCCACAAAAAATAGGACACGGCGGGAGCGACAATTGAAGAAGGTTTTCAAATATCAGTAACCACCGTCTTTTATATTTTTGGCAACCATAATCGTAACTTCCTAACAAACTTCAGGTAGAGAGAAGAGACAGATGGTGAATGTTTTCAGGTCACTATGGACCGTTATTTACCTAATCTTAATTGCAAACAGAGAAAATAATGAAGGAATTATTCATCAGGTAGGTAGCTAACGTTCTCAACAATGCCTCATGCATATTCATGGTTTCGCAAGAAAAAAAATATCAAATATAAAAGCCGACGGGGGATATCATGCTAAGAATGGTCTCCTCATTGACTAAACGTCAACACGCGACACGAATTGGCAGAAAACCAATATTTCAAAGGTCAAATGTAAAGCAACATAAACTCGATCCGGGATTAGTGACGCGTACGCCCAGTTCTCTATGATAAAACCTTTCGCATGGAAAACAGCAGTTTGTGTTCAATTAATTTATTTAATAATGCCCTCTTTTTACATAATATGATACAAGCGCAGGTGCACACACACACATGCACACACACGCACACATGCACACACACACACACATATATATATATATATATATATATATATATATATATATATATATATATATATATATATATATATATATATATATAATCATGAAGTTTAACGTGATTTGTTTATCACACATTACCACAGGTGAGAAATAATAATAAATAAATCACGAGTTAAAGGGATTGTCATGATTATGTATATACATACACACACACACACACGGGGATATTATATATATATATATATATATATATATATATATATATATATATATATATATATATATAACTATATATATATATATATATATATATATATATACGAGTCTCGATCCCACGACACACTAGTTGACGCGCATCCAGCTGAATGACCTGATCGACGCTAACCACTGAGCTTATCGGTGAAATCCATTTATCATATTATAACGATCTCGCTTCGAGATCGACAGGTTCTTTAAAATAAACAAGCAATTGGGCTGTAATGACTATGAGAGGTCAAACAAAGGAGGGAGGAGCAGAACAAATACAAAAGTTACCTTAATATTAGTTTATTTCAAAATCGTAAGTAAGTCAGGTGTGACAAAAAAATAAAATGACCAAATCAATAAACTAACACGTGACAGCAACATAAAATACATAATTAAATACAAAAGAATCATAAGACACATATAAAATCATAAACAACAATAGTAATATAAATAAAAACAATATATAGAGGAAAAAATCGAGAACTGTAAAACCAATATAGGACAATAAACAGATGACACGGCAATATCAATCAGAAACAGTTCTCCCAGACTGGACTGTGTGACAGTGTGTACGACAACCATGTCCAAAAGAATGTTCTCCGCTTTACTGCCGTGACCTGCTAATTTGTTTACTCGAAGTCTGACACCATCCACCACACGGTGCCAACAAAAAAAAAAACAAAAGAACAAAAAATCACAAGGGAGTTAAAACGATTGTTATGATTATCAGAAAAAAAATACAAATATTTTTTTTTACAACAAAAATACTCCCACACACCCTGCCACAAAACACAACAGGTCGTTAATATTACGACGAGATCGACAGGTTCTTTAAAATAAACAACACAATGACTGATGAGAGGTGACAAACAAAGGAGGGAGGAGCAGAACAAATACAAAAAGTTATAATATTAGTTTATTTACAAAATTTACAAGTGAGTCAGTTCCAGGAGACAAAAAAACTTAAAATGACCAAATAAACTAACACGTGACAGCAACATAAAATTCACATAATTAAATACAAAAGAATCATAAGACACATATAAAATCATAAATAATAGTAACAATAAATAAAAACAACACATAGAGGAAAAAATCGAGAACTGTAAAAACAACACTAGCAGGACAACTAAACAGATCCGGCAACCATCAAGTTCTCAGGGAAACAGTTCTCCCCAGACTGAATGACAACTGATACGACAACCATCGCGTCAAAAGAATGTTCTCCGCTCCTCCTAACGTGACCTGCTGCTGTCCTGACCTGACTGGCGAAGTTGACACCATCCACCACACGTCAACTCGCCAACAACAAAAAACAAAAAACAAAAGAACAAAAGGAGGCAATATTCAGGGAACAATCGACAAACGATTGTTACCTGAAGGGGAATTTTTTAGTTGATAATAAGTTCGTCGTCTCGTGGGCTAAACCACGGAAGAACAAGGACTTAGGACTACAGTGACGCCTTAAACCACAAGGCCATCAAGGGAGGTAAAGTTGATACCGACTCCCACCTACAAATCACTGTCGAACTCAGGTACTTGTAATTAGAATTGATATCAACCCACCTCTACCATGTTAGCCGTGTAGTGCGTTTGTCGCATGCAGCCATATTATGAACGAATTTTATTACATCACTCTTGATTCATATACTGTACAAGCATAAGCTACAAATGCCCTTTAATATCCAATTTGCTCTACCACGGAAATAGTATATTTTCATATATGTTACCTGAAGGGGAATCTTTTTTAGTTGATAATAAGTTTGTCATCTCGTGGGCTGGAACCGTGGAAGAACAAGAACTCAGGTCTACAGTGATGCCTTAAACCACAAGGTCATCAAAGGACGTAAAAGTTGATACCAACTACCACTCACAAATCACTGTCGAACTCAGGCATTTGTAATTAGAATCGATATCAACCCACCTCTACCATGTTAGCTGTGTAACGCATTTGTCACATGCAGCCATATTATGAATGAATTTTATCACATCACCGTGATTAATATGATTCATATACAAGCATTAAGCTACAAATGTTCTTTAATATCCAATTCTCTCCACCTCGGAAATAATATTTTGCTAGTTAATAATAAGTTCGTCGTCTCGTGGGCTCGAACCATGGAAAAACAAGAACTCAGGACTACAGTGACGTCATAAACCACAAGGTCATCAAGGAGGTAAAAGTTGATACCAACTCGCACTCACAAATCACTGTTAGACTCAGATATTTGTAATTAGAATCAATGTCAACCCACCTCTACCATGTTAGCCGTGTAGTGCGTCTGTCACATGCAGCCATATTATGAATGAATTTTATCACATCACCGTGATTAATATGCAACAAATGTCCTTTAATATCCAATTCGCTCTACCTCAGAAATAATATATTTTCATTTATGTTACCTGAAGGGGAATTCTCGAACCACGTAAGACAAAGAACTCAGGACTACAGTGACGTCTCAAACCACAAGGTCATCAAGGGAGGTATATATATATATATATATATATATATATATATATATATATATATATATATATATATATATATATATATATATATATATATATATATATACATATACATATACATATATATATATATACATATATATACATATATATATATATATATATATATATATATATATATATATATATATATATATATATATATATATATATATATATATACATATATATATATATATATATATATATATATATACATATACATGTATATATATATATATATATATACATATATATATGTATATACAGTTAATATATATAGTTATATATATATATATATATATATATATATATATATATATATATATATATATATATATATATATATATATATATATATATATATATATATATATATATATATATATATATATATATATATATATATATATATATATATATATATATATATAATATATATATATATATGTATATATATATATATATATATATATATATATATATATATATATATATATATATATATATATATATATATATAAAATTGCGTGATTATGGGCCTCCTTGAAATTCAGGCCTTTCCTGTACTTTATCTTCCACAAACTTCCACTTGTCTCTAACTTTCCTCCTCAAAGTTCTCATCCAAATAGATCCGGGTCTTCCGGTTCTTCTGGTGCCCACAGGAGCCCAGCTGGCACTATGACTTACTATACTCCCCCGGGTTGTGAGAGCGACATAGCCACGCCAACTCCATCTTGCTTTCATCTTATTCTCATCTGCCTATGGAGCTTTCGTGAATTTTTGTATGGTATCATCTCTAAATCAGTCTTGCCGTTCTTCTAAATGATTTAAGCTCAAATTATACAAAAAAAGTATTTTAGGTATACTTTCATTGTCATACTATGATTCATGCCCTTATAACAATAAGGATGGTAGTAGGCTTAATTATTAACATACACTTTGTATAGTAGTATTTAATACCAGTCTATTTGACTGCGAATTTTAATCAGCATGGTCACTGGTTTCGTTTTGCTTTTTATAGTTTTTTTTTTTTTTTGTTTTTACTAAATTTCAGCTCAATAGAACTGGTTCATGATTTCAATGTTTTAAAATATTTGAAACAGCCAACCTTATTAATCTTATCTCCATCTAGTTGTGTCATCCTTTTGTGCATGTTACTTCTGTTTTTTCCTGAATTTTGAGTTCTTTCTCTCTTTATATATGAATATTCCATTAAACAAGCGTCTATAAATGTTGTGAGTTATTACTGATTAAGACAGCATCATCTGCATAGGCGAAGCCTCTTAAGTTTATATCTTTACACTAATCTAAATTTTCTCTTTAACCTCCAACCACTTTTTTGTTTTGTTTTGCAAAATCTATATATGGGAAGGGCAAACAACAAAAGTGAAATTACATTCCCTCGCTGCAACCCACTACTTATCGCAAATTCACTTAAGAACACTCTCTTAACTTTTCTTCCACTTCGTTCATGGATTATTAATGGTTTTGCATATTTCACAGTAATGGCATAGTGACGCTAAACTTTCCATAATGTAGGACTGTGCAGACTGTAAAATGCATTCTCGCACTCAACAAAAACCATAAGAATTCTTCTATTCTATACTCTGCTGAACAGCGTCTTAACAAAAATATTTGATCTGTGAAGCTCATGTCTATTCTAAACCTGCTCGTTCATCTTTAAGCTTTTCATCAATTTCTTTCTCCAGCCCGTTGGAAATAAGTGTACTGAATATTTCTACTACACTCGGCCTAAGTGCAATGGTCAACGCTTCAGACAGGTTACCTTTCTTTGGTACATTGGCTATGATTTTGATTCATAATCTGGCTTTGCCTTTCTCTCTCTCTCTCTCTCTCTCTCTCTCTCTCTCTCTCTCGTGTATATGGATGGCTCAATTCTATTCATTTTTCATTGCTCCCATATCCAACATGTCTCGCCTAACAGCAGCTACTTTTAGCCTTTTCCTTGCCACTTGTACCTTTGGGGAGTATACCACATTTTCAGTCTCTCTTGTGAAAGGTCATCGTAATTCTTATATGATAAATAATATACAAGCTCCCAATTCAAAAACGTTTTACTGTCATTCGATTGTAGCTTTTTTTTATTAGAGCATTTATTTCTATACATTTTATCGAATTCCTGGGTAGTTTACCTGATAGCATTTATAATTCGAAATTTCACATCCATCTTATATACTGGCCAGGCAATATAGTCTTAGTATTTTAAATATACTCTCACTAAGTGAGAGTATATTCAAAATTCTAAGACTATATTGCACACACCACATATATAAGATGGATGCGAAATTATATATATATATATATATATTATATAATACTATATATAATATGATAAATATATATAATATACATACATATATATATATATATATATATATATATATATATATATATATATATATATATATATATATATGTGTATATATGTGTGTGTGTATATATGTATGTATGTATGTATATAATGTGTGTGTGTGTATAGTATGCATGCATGTATAAGCGTGTGGGTGCGTGTATTCCTGAATTAATGTTACTTATAACGAATACTGTCGATGGATGTCGCCTACGAATTAAGAATATTTATTCGAAAAGTAAAGGTCTAAATACTTTTTCTCAAGAGAGAACTGAGAATGGCAAAAAATTGTTCATGTATATGGTATAGATTTACTCCATTTCTATGAGATAAATGCTGGGATTATTTGTTAAGAGTACTTTCAACATGAGCAAAGAAAAAGAGGCACAGAATCACTAATCGAAAGACGCTATTCGCCTTAAAGGCTTTACTTTTAATAACATCAAGGTAAAAGTGGTTACTAGGGTCGACGTAAGGTAAAAAGAATTTTTCAGTGAGATAATCTCTTTCTTGGAACTGAAATCCCCTTTGTACTTTCACTAAAGGAACTTGTCTCTCTGGATCATGTCTTCTTAGCTACTAAAGACCAGCTGAGTGTTCCTTTTGGTTGTTCCTAACTTTTTCATTTCAAAGGAAAAAGCAGTTTCCCTATAAAGAGCTAATTTCTTATGTCGCTCGAATTCCATCACCTTACAACCGATAGATATGCTCTTTTCATGTCCTGTGAGACTTTAATAAGATGTGAATATAGAACTGAATTGCAAATTATTTTCCAAAACTGATGTTTTATGGCCCTTTTAGCTGATGGCGTGAAATTTCTTATGAAAACTCGTCACTCTCAGGGTTTAGTAGTACTTAATATTCCGAATCGTAGTAGTGATTTTGTGCATCATTAGCATAGTTTTGTGCATCAAATGAAGAAGATGAAAGGCCTAAAGTATATTAGATAAGTATGTACTAAATCAATAAAGTTTTAATTAATTGTAATTTTGCTTGATTACATAAGAAAAACAGACTTCAGTATAGTCTTGAATTGGATATAAATCCTTGGAAACATAAGTGGTACTCCTAACCATGTTTTAAATACAGACAGATAGGATGTTTATCGCAACTTGCACAGGACCAGATGAACAACACAAGCGACTGTGACGCAGTTCAGAGTTCGAGAAACATCACTGTCCAATTTATATGTTGATGGGTCACTCTTATTTCCTCGATGTCAAGTCCATTTCACACATTGGTGAGTCCCTTTCATTTCACTTTCATTTCCTCGAGATAACGTCCAATCCAAACAATGGTGAGTTGTTATGTTTTTCCCTAGATAAGGGTTAATTCACACATCGATGAGTCATATTCATTTCCTCATTATAAAGACTGATGATTTGCACATTGGTGGATCAATTTTAGTGTCTTAAGATGAGATCTAATTCTCATATTCATGAGTCACTTTCATATCTTCAAGATTAAAGTGAGTTCACATATTTGTGAGTTATTTACATGGCATTCAGGTAACGTGTAATTCACGCTATGCCGAGCCACTTTTATTTCCTCGAGATAATATCTTATTCACAAATTGATTTCCATCTTTCATTTCTTCGAGATAAGGTCCAGCCAACTCACACATTAGTGAGTCGCTTTCATTTCCTCAAGGTAAGGTCCAGTTAACAGCCAAGTAAGTCAATGCATTTCCTGGACATAAGGACCCCAGTTGTTCATTTGAGAGTCACTTATTTCTTCGAGATATGGTCCGATGCAGACATTCATAAGTCACTTCACTTCCAAAAGATAAGGTTCAGTTCAAAACTTGGTTAGTCACTTTCATCTCCTTGAGATAATGCTCATTTCATGCATTGATAAGTCACCTCCTTGAGATTACCTCCAGTCCATTAAGTTTTAAGTCACTTCGATTTCCTCGACACGGTTCTAATTCACTCACTGGTCGGTTACTTTCATTTCCTTGAGAAGAAAAAAAAATACACTTTAATGAGTTATTTTCTCGAGATGAGTTCCAATTCACACTTTGGTATACCACTTTCATTTCCTCGAGATAAGCCAAGTCACACATTGGTAAGTCACTCTCTTTTCCTCGAGATAGGGTTTAATTCCAATACTAATGGGTCATTTTCGTTTCCTGAAGGTTAAGTCCCATTCACACAGAAATGTCACTTCCATTTCCTTGAAATAGGCTCATGTGCACACATTAATGAGTCACTTTTGTTAAGTCAAGGTAGCACAGCTACACATGGTGATATGTAACTTCCATTTCCCTGATATAAGTCTATATTCACACGCACATTTCCACAGGAGAAAGGTCCTAATCACAGATGAATGAGTCACTTTTATTGCCCCGAAATAAGATCATATTCATGTAATAATTAATCACTTTCATCTTCCCGCAATAAATTCAATCAAGAAAATTATTGTCAGTTGAGTTTCTTAGAGACAAAGACTCATTCTTGCACGAAATTTATCACTCATTTCCTCGAGATAAGGTTCCACTCACACACTAATGAGTAAGGAGTTACTGCAATATCCTGCCAACATTAGCTGTGGGAAGATGACAGCTGAGGAGGATCTCATTGGGAGGATTAACACCTGATCCTTAATCATCATTTGTCGTTGCAGTAATGAGTCTCTTGCAATCGCGGGGAATTATGGTTTAGCAACATTGGGAAATCATGATTCAAGAGGTTACTCTGTGAACAGATTACTGGTTCGTTATGAAACGACTGAACAGGTCTTAAGTGTCTGTTATTTATATGCTTATCGCCTCTTGATCCTTATGTAAACCCATATTGTCTCTACTACAAATGCTAATATGGTCACCATCATCATCATTATTTTTCGATAAGTGTACTGTCATCCAACTATTTTAAAAATGTGGAGGCCATTTTGCAAGTTCTTTTCATAAAGGGTTTTAGTAGACTGCCAGAATATATGAATTTTTATATGAATAGGTAAGTGATGAAAGTTTGAAATAAGATATATGTCAGCCACTTTTCCCATTCTTAATTATTCATAGGGATCCTGATGGAATTAGAAAAATGGATATCCATTTTAATGAAAAAAGTACATAGCTACATTCTTTTAAAATTTCTCCTCAGAAATTAAAAATACTTTCATTTCTAGTATCCCAAACTTTTGATACGCCTACTTTATAAACTTGAATGAACGACCATATTTTCATAACTATTCATAT
>NC_089742.1:76651124-76656124 GCF_040412425.1 Macrobrachium rosenbergii | reverse complement strand
TATTTTCATTCCAATGCATGATGACACCAGCAAACAACGTATTTTCATTCTTTCTACATTATTCAACGCAGGGAAATACACTGGTATTTATTATTGCACCGAATTCTTTCATTACTGGACTGGCCAACTTAAGCATCAGCCCGAACAGACATCTAGTTGACGGTCTTCTGAAAATTTAAGTAACTAGTTGCCTATGCAGAGGAGATTGTAAACATTGTAACTAAGAAGGTCTCGGAACTCGATGTATCATTTAACGTTTACCTATTTAAATTAATTTCTGTTTTGCTAAGCTTTAATTTCTACGTATTAGGAGACATCGGGAGTTGAAGAAATAATGATGGATATTCTTCGAAAAATTTACTACTGAAGGGGGAAAATTTTTTTTTGATGTTGACCAGGATACAGACCCAAGTACTTTTACCTTCTATCTGCTCATGGGGACGTTTAAGATCAGCTTACCAAATGGTTAATTTTCATTTTGTTCATTAATCGTAACTATTTAACGAGAAAGTAGAATTCCACTGTGTAATATTCACTGGACAAAATTCTAAAGATTTTTAGAAAGAGATGAACTATTGGGATGTCAATCAAGACAAATATTAAGGTTGAAGATTTTTTCCCGCATATTTCTTCTACTTAAAATTTTTCCGTCAAAAGCTTTGCTTACCTTTACAAGGAATCAGTATCACATAAACACTCCATTACTGAACTTATCCCTAAGAACGAAACGCGAAAATCTATAATATCCAGTTTTAAAAGAAATAATCAGTGAGATTTCGATTGATAAAAAAATAACTCTCCCATCATGGAAATTTAAGATACTGTTAACAATTCAAAGGCTAGTTTCTTATAAATGATACACTGACGCAACGAAGAAATGGCTAATACACAGAGCGAGTAGCAGTGGAAAGGTGTTGGTTTTGACCAATGAAAGGAACTCTTCATACCTACAACCCATTAGCAAAAGAATGTGATGTAAAATAAGCACGTCCGGTTCTTTTACCAGTCTGAACTCTATCTAAAACGAAATAAAAACTGAGAGATGGATACGAAGAGGTCCTGCAGCTTTCGAAATGAGGAAGCTTAGAAACTGTATAACTGATGTGTAAACATTTGGTTTATGGTTGAGAACTAATAATTTGCAAGGTGGTACTAGGATCCATATCAATCTTAATTATTCGGCAAAGATTAAATGCCTAATCGAATTATTAATGTAAGGTATATTATTCTTTTTGTATGCATTAATGTTATACATAGTAAAAGTGTAATGTTTTCTAAATACACGCAAAATTCAGATTTAGTAAGTCAAAATTAGAAACAAACTCTGCAAATAAAAAGTCAGCTTATCACGTCAGCTCGATAAAACCGTAATTACCCGGAAATGAGATGTCTTGTAAACACAAAATTCAGATTTAGTGAATCAAAATTAGAAACAAACTCTGCAAACAAAAATGTCAGCTTAGCACGTCAGCTCGATAAAACCATCAATACCCGAAAAGCTTTCGTTTCCCATTATTATAGTCCAGTAAATTTAGAAAGGCTCGTTCCCGGAGCCTAGTCATATACCTGTCTGGGAATATCTCCGTAGGGTGGTAGTGCCATCAGCGCGCCTCACGCGGTGCACTGTAGTCATTACTTAAGGTCCTTTGCAGGGTCCCTTCGCCCCCCTAGCTGCAACCCCTTTCATTCCCTTTACTTTACCTTCTTTCATATTCTCTTTCTTCCGTCATACTTTCCACCCTCTTCCAACAATTTCCAAAGTGCAACTGAAAGGTTTTCCTCCAGTTACACCTTTCAGACCTTTCTACTCTCAATTTCCCTTTCAGCGCTAAATTCTGTATTCCATTCCATTCCATTCTATTCCATTCCTTTGGAAATATTCGAATCTGTTCTTAAGCTGACCTTTTAAATCCGTCTTTAACCTATGTTACGTGTTTTTGTTTTGCTTGTGCGTACAAAATTATTTATGGATAAGGCTACGCAACCTTATACGACGTAAACCCAAAGATATGTGAGAGCAAGAGAGAAAAACTGAGTGAATTGTTATGCATGTATTTAACTGAATGTGTCTTTTTTATTGATTGCCTCTTACCACAAATTTCACCGGCATCTCTTGCATACAGATATTTCCCAGATATATTCAAAGTAGTGGATATTGTAAGAAAATATATTTCAGTATACACTTTAACCTTGAATGTACATTTTCAATGTTAAAGCGATCTACATGAAATATTATTACGAAATAAACAAGTATAACAAATAAGATGTTAGTGTGAAAAAAATAAGCATAATAAATAAAAACAAGTAAAAAATGCGCCGATGTTTCTTAGGGGCAATAGAGTTTTCTGTACAGTGTATAATGCTGTATGAAACTCTCAGCCACGACCCGGTGGTAGCCTGTGTTGATGGAATATATAGCGGTGCCAGACGCACGATCATGGCTAACTTTAGCCTTAAATAAAATAGAAACCACTGTGGCTAGAGGGCTGCAATTTGGTATGTTTGATGATTGGAGGGCGGATGATCAACATCCAATTTGCAACCCTCAGCATTAGTAGCTTTTAAGATCTGAGGGCGGACAGAAAAAGTGCGGACGGGCAGACGAATAAACATCCCCATAGTTTTCTTTTGCAGAAAACTAAAAAAATGCAAGAAAGGACATTTTAGGTTACAAAAACAATAAAATAGAAAGAGCACTTAAGAAAAATCCTTCTCGCGGGATGTTATATTGATTGTACAGATTGTTGCGTCTTTTGTTGCCATATGCAGCTTCTGGGAATGTTTGGCGTATTTCTCTCAGTAGGAGAAGTTTTCAACTGATCGCCAGTGTCTTCTTTGATCAGCAGTTTAGGTCAGCATTTTAAAGTCATTTTTCCATGCTATATACGAACCCATTTTTTTGTTTTTGTTTTTAGAATTCACGCAATGATTCTTTGTTTTCTGTAAATTTTATATATCCTTTCTAATTCTAATATCTTTGAAGGTGTAGACATTTCTTTACTTAAGGAGAAATGTAGTGCTGTTCCTTGCGAAGCACATTTATCGAAGTTCTCTAGATGTGTCAAAGGTTTAGATGTCTTCCGTATTTCCTCCTATAAAAACACGAGTTCTATATTGTTCTCAGACTCTCCAACATACCTGCTGGTATAAGCACGTTATTAATTTTTCTTAAATGAAACACTTGCAAGTGCTGTATGCCACTTCTCGGGTTATTCCCAACAAAACATGTAGTAAAGTTGTCCATTATCACCATAATTTCAGAGTGCTGTCTATAGGACTGACTTGGTTCCCTGGTGCATGCTCTTCGAGCAGCCCATGCTTCTTAAAGAAAGAAATGTAGCGGTTGAGAAAATAACAAGGTAGTTTGAAATAAGGGGTAAAATAAGTGACTTTTGGAGGAAATAGACACAGAGTGAGGGCAAAATTCCTTTAGAATGGCTCATATACGGTCCATGTTCATTTTCATAATATGTTTATTGAGATAATGTATTTATAAATGAGTCTGGTAAAACAATAAATAACACAGAAAATACAGTTTTGCGACACAGAATTCGTGTTTTAAATTTACGATTTGCGCTCCTAAATCATAGAAGTTTGAAAATTGAATGAATTTTAAGAGACACAAGTGATTATACGAAAATAGTGTTGTTGCCATGCCAAGACAATTGAAAAATTAGAAGTCTGCAGAGGACAACAGAAAATCGCCAACAGCACACACACACACAAAAAACAGAATTGATCAATTCAATTTTGATGGTGAAAGGGGAGTAGTGTTAAACTAACCGTACAAAAAAAAAAAAAAAAAAAAAAAGAATTCGCCTTGTATATATAGAGTTTACTGTTAACGTATCCCTCCACATTCGCTTTAGCTTTTGTTGGAAAGTTTACGGAGTCGTTTATTTGTTTCTCGACATTTTTCCTTATATTTGCCGAGATATATCGAGACTGTTACTTCTGTTTTTTTTTTTTTTTTTTTTTTTGTCCCCTGAGCATGATGCAACAGCGGAAAAAATATTTTGGTGCGATACCGCAGCGACCAGATTTTTCATAGTGGCTAATCTATTGCGGCCTCGAAGGACACTTGTTTACTTTACGGTTTAGATTTTATAGTTTCTCTACCTTCTCTTTTATTTTCTTTTCATCAGGGCTTTCTGATAACCTTTCTTTACGTAGTGTTGATTTTTCAAACTCTTCCTAAGTCTCAATATACAATGAGAGAGTAACATTTAGTTCATGGTCTTTTGGCCAAACTCTTATCAAGATTAAGATCATCAGCATTGGATCTGACAGGTATAGAAACGGATTTAGAACACTCCTGTAACCCAGCCTTTATATTGATAGCCACTCTCTCTCTCTCTCTCTCTCTCTCTCTCTCTCTCTCTCTCTCTCTCTCTCTCTCTCTCTTCCTCAGACAAACTCTCTTGAAAGCTATTCTTTTGATGTTGTGGATATTTTATCTTGTGTCTGTTCTCCAAGAATCACAGTGAAACATTCCATAATGCTTCAGCTGAATTAATTTTTCATCGGATTACATTTTTGGCACAAATTACATGACCCTTGGGATCAAATTTGTCACTCACTGTTTTCCATTTGATATTTGAGGTAAAATTATTTTATCTTTGCTTGTTGGAGATTCTTATGACACACCGAATCATATCGTGGCCACCGAGAGAGAGAAGGATTGGTTATGGATCCCATTAAATCCGATACCCGGGTATTTTCCTACCTGGAAACCCAGGTCAAGTAGGTTGTAGGCAAAACAAATCAGTTTCACCCTGGAACTTGTGGAGTTAAGTATACCTTAGTTTAACCAGACCACTGAGCTGATTAACAGCTCTCCTAGAGAGGGCTGGCCTGAAGGATTAGATTTATTTTACCTGGACTAAGAACCAATTGGTTACCTAGCAACGGGACCTACAGCTTATTGTGGAATCCGAACCACACTATAACGAGAAATGAATTTCTATCACCATAAATAAATTCCTCTAATTCTTCATTGG
>NC_089742.1:76633624-76646124 GCF_040412425.1 Macrobrachium rosenbergii | reverse complement strand
TATTAATGGTATTAAGTGAACTAAGACTAGGGAGTCTGGGAGAAGCTGGGGAATTATGCACGCATTGAACAGAGCAGCCAGCAAAATGTTAATTATCGGATGGCAGAATTTGAAAGTTTCAGCAGGCAGACCATCACAGCCGGGCGATTTATTATTAGGTAGGTTGTTTATGGCATTGCTGATGTTACCTGGCGTAATACGATCGGCGAAATGAAACAGAATACTATCAGTAAGGAGGTTATTTACATTCCTGCGGGAGTCTTGATCTTCTATGCAATTCAGGATAGTGCTGCAGTGATCGCCCCACATTCTTGCGATAGCCTCGTCACCATTTTGGGATTTAGGGATTGAATCGCCAGATTCTAATTTTCCAGACATTGCATCAGCTCTTAGTTGCTTTTCATTCAGTCTGCAATGCTTAAGGGCAAGTTTGACCTGCGCTCTCGCCTGCCTCATTAGCAGTGCAAAGTGTCCTTCCCTCGGACTACCATTTTGCCTCCACAGTAAAAACATTTCTCGTGAATTAGTATATAGATCTTTAACCAAGTCGTTCCATCCAGGTATATTACGAGAGTTGCCTTGACGAGATCTAAAGGTATCCCTGCCGGAGGCAAGCATAGCGGAATATATTCGAATAGAATTCTTTCATATCTCTCCTGCGATGGTCATTTCTACATTTTGGGTTAGTGCACAGTAAGGGGTCTGCCGGTTGAGCTACTGACCGCAGCCTGGTTTCCGAGGTTTCCCTAAAGGATCTGGTTTTCTGTTGGTTTTTAAAATCCCAGTTAACAGCAGGTGGGTGATCAGCTAGAGGGTTCATGGTAGGGAGGGATGGGGTACTGAATGACACCTGTAAGGGGATGTGATCATAGCCCATTGCAAGATCGTAGCGAATGTTGCAGGTCACAATAGAATCATGAAGTTGAGGGGACGTGATGCAGTGGTCCAGCTACGAGGTTGTAACTGTGTCCGTTCTGTTTTGTACATAGGTATAGGAGGAGGGAGGTAGGTGCATTACATCGCTGATCTGGAGGGCGGGATTTTGACAGAAGCGAGTAAGCTCGTTAAAAAATTGTTTTGTGGGGTGAGGATTAAGGTCCCCAGTTATACAAATATGATCAGCTGTAGAATCGTGAATAATGCTGTGTAACTCACCTAGGCTCATGCAGTATTGATCAAAATTATTGTTCTTTTCCCAAGGCATATAAACATTAATTATTAAGATCTTAGAGTCCCCTACTGTCACTTGAAGCCCCAGCAATCTATCACTCCTATAGGTCAACACATTCACCATATTGTCTAGCGATTTGTGCCACAGGAAAGAAAGGCCCCCTTTCGGGCGACCAGCTACGATGTGATCTGTAACTTGCATCGATAAGGTCGAGAAAGCTCATACATATATGTATAATATACATATGTATATGTATATTTATATATATATATACACTTTTATATATATACATACATACACACACACACACACACACACACACACACACATACATATATATATATATATATATATATATATATATATATATATATATATATATATATATATATATATATATATATATATATATATGTAGATGTGTGTGTGTGTGTGTGTGTGTGTGTGTGTGTGTGTGTGCGTGTGTGTGTGTATGTATACACACGTACACACACACATATATATATAATAGTGTTAAGTGGTAAACCACTTCCGAAGCAATCCCAAACCTCCAAACTGTCTTGCAGCCCAAAATAACCTAATTTCATACTGATACCTAACTGAGTAGGGCGTGAGAAACTCAGCCCCTATGTAAAATTCTCTCCATGCTCCCCTTTTTGGTGCATCTGTTTATCTTTCCTAAAGACCTGGTGACTGCTTGAATTACCTCTTTTCAGATAAAAGGTGAATGGAGACAAAGCCTGCCCAAAATCTGCCAGAAAGGTTGAGTTTCCCATAAAAACTGGCGAACAATGGTTGCCAGAAGTCACGACGATTTGGGGAAGATCAGAACATAGAAAACGAGGTGGCTGAACCGCCATCTTGAGATCCCATTGACCTCTGGGAGGAGCAGGAAAATGAGCCCCCGAGGTCATATAAGGCGAGAAACAGCCAGTTAAATCTAAAACAACAACGGTCGTTGCTCTCAGAAACACCCCAGTAGAAAACCGACACACTACCCCTTTCAAGCTCTTTATTGAGCTGACCCCTCCACGTAGTCACCTTTCGACCACTCAGTCGCCTTACCTGTGCATTTTCCCATTAAACTCATCCCTCCAGAACTGGTGAAATTCGACGAGGCCCCTCCAGAGCTCAGTTATGAGGCAACGTCCTAACTAGAGGTTTTTTCAACAGCCACCTATCTTAAATCTTCCACTGCACTCTCATTTTCATCACAAAGACCTGACTCACTTGGCTCAGTGTGAATTTTAATGCAAGTATATCGTACCAGAATCGAGTTATTTTGGCACCCTCCATGCAACCCTAGATTGGCCCAAGATCGTTATAATTATCCCCGTGTAACTGCTGGCATTTTCAATTGCAGATGGCACATCAGTTGTGGAACATTGACTTGTCTTGTGCTTCTTGCAGTAAAAAGGCCATTGCAATCAATTCTTCAGTATCCCTTTCAAGAGGATTAATCATAGACTATTCAATTTTTAACAATGACAGCATAATCAACCACGTGGTAGCCCCTGTTATATTTGCCTATCATTTCCCTGTGTTCTGATTGACGTATTTCATTGAAAACATATTCCATTTAAAGTAAACCTAAGTGTTTATGTGCAAACGTCCCTTGTTGAAGTACAGACCTCAGCCTAACTGTTTTCTATTAAGGTTCCTGCCTGACCTAGGAATTGCAGTCAGAATCTCAAGGTTTATTTTTAAGCACCCCTGTTCACGAGCTAGTTCCCAGATTGGACCCCTGAACAAGGAATACAGTAGGTAGGCAAGGTAAGAACTTAAAAAAAAAAAAATATAAAAAAATACATATATATACATTATATATATATATATATATATATATATATATATATATATATATATATATATATATATTATGTGTGTGTGCGTGTGTATAAGTGTATGTGTGCAGGTTTGTAGAGTATAAACTTATATGCATAAATTTCTGAATTCAGTGATACTTCACGTTTATTTTCCAGCGCCAAATACATGTACAGTATATTTCTAGACCTTTCGCCTCCCATGAGTGAATGTTTTCACAGGTTTGTGATATACACTTCCATCCACATAATATTACGCGGGAAACCAAGTAAAAAGTGCACCGAAGTTTCTTCGTCGCAATCGAGTTTTCTGCACAGCGCATAATCAAGGCCACCGAATATAGATCTATCTTTAGGTGGTCTCGGTATAATGCTGTATGAGCTGCGGCCCATGAAACTCTCAGCCGGCCGTGGTGGCCTGTATTGTTGCGTTGCCAGAAGCACGATTATGGCTAACTTTAACTGTAAATAAAATAAAAACTACTGATGCTAGAGGGCTGCAATTTGGTATTTTTGATTATTGCTGGAGGGTGTATGATCAAGACCAATTTACAGCCCCTCTAGCGTCAGTAGTTTTTAAAATCTGAGGGTGGACAGAAAAAAGTGCGGACGGACAGACAAAGCCGGCACAACAGTTTTCTTTTCAGAAAACTAAAAAACTGGGGAAAAACTACTTTCCAAATGTAGCAGCCGCATTTACAGAAAAATGCTGCGCCTTATTTCCTGCCTAACTGTACTAGTGACCTGTCTCCTTCGACCGTGAACCCGAATCTGAAAGGCAGCGAACAGAGGAAAATCTAATGCAGGTGGCACTCGAGAAAAGTATCTTAAAAGCTCAAGATTCAGAGCAAACCTTAGATTTAATGACTTGCAGGAATTCTCAAGCAAACTTAAATTTGATAAGTGCTGGAAAATTATTCACGATGAGCAGTGTATGTTAACAACCTCTATTCCGTTATCGCCTTATCCTAAAATAGTATTTTCGGTAAGAGTAAATGATGATAAATCCATTCAAGCATATATCGGTGGCGTCCCTGTGCAAAAGTTAGTTACGTTGTACCTTCGCATGTGCATGACACAAATACTCTGGAAATAATTTTGAGTGAACTACAAAAATTCGACAGGCAAAGTAACACTGCTGCAAGCCCAGCAAAAATAATAACTTTGTTCTGTCGCTGTTATCGCTGATGAAAGACCAGTCATGCCAGTGTTTACTGCCCTGGAAATTATTTTGTGACCAATTGCGCTTAATGATCCTCAGTAACGTTAGTTATTCCCCCAGATCTTTTAATTTCTTCATTATTATACAACATGCCTCCTCGTGTACACAGATTCATTAGCGATACAAACGGCTTATTCTACCCAGTATTTCAACGATTACACGCATTTTCATACAAAGAAATTAAACTTCAGCCCGAAAATTGAACAGCTTTCTAAAAGTCTACTGGAAATGCAATGAAGAAAAGGAAGCTTTCATCTTTCTAACATAAAGTCATAACATAAATTAATATCTTGAACCGTAATTAAAATTCTCTCTCTCTCTCTCTCTCTCTCTCTCTCTCTCTCTCTCTCTCTCTCTCTCTCTCTCAGTATGAATGTGTGTATTCAGTAAATGATTAAACTTCGTTATAAAAAAATCGGTTAATTTTAGAAATACTCAGTTAAAAATATTCTAAAACATTTGTTCATTATCCCAGTTATTTACCCTAGCTGAGATGTCGGTGAGGCATAGGCCTACTAAGACGGCCATGGCCAGATGGGTGAACAGGCCTTCTCTCCCGGTGGCCACAATCATATGCTCCACATACCTGAAATAAAGAAGACATTTTCTTCTTAAACTTCTCAAAAAAATTTCATTGAAAACAACTATAACTCAAACAATGAAGCATGAAAAAATAGCACCGTCGTCTCGTAAAATTATGGCGTTATAAAACGATTTCAAGAGGAAAGTGAGAAAAGAAAGAAAATTCCCTATTTTCAGTTTTCTGTGGAAGATCCATAAGTCTTAGAAGGTCAGGTGAACTAATATTGGAAAGTTATATGTGTAGTTTCTTACGTGAAATTATTTTAGTACCTCATTTTCACAAGACTATGGCGTAACGAAGAATGTGATTTAGCAAAGGATAGATAGGAAAAGTTACCTCGTTTCAACCTTTAAGATGAGAAAATAACAAGGCCCAAGATGTTATATGGCTCCAGATTCCAAAAAATAATTACTTTCTTCATAAAAGTAGGGACGATAAAAAAAAAAAAAAGGTTTGTCTTTCCTATGGAATGTTTATACCATAAAGTTTCGAAAGCGATGTTTTATCGAAAAATTTTGAGCATAATTAAATGCCCGTATGTAAAATCCTGGTGAAGTATATATTCATTCATTCTACTCTCAAGTCCATAAAATAGTTTGATCAGTCTAAAAAATAAATAAATAAATTGCCGGTGAGGGGAGATGTGACTCACTTGCACTTCATAACCTTTCGTCAGTGCCTCACAAAAAGACTCACATGAAGAGGAAGAAGGGAAAGATCAGATGATCAAACAGGAACTTGATGTAAAGAATCTGTCTCTATAAAATTTAATCTAGTGTCATTCCCGTTGACGATGAGGATGGTAATCTTCACAAAGTGCAAGGTATATATATCAAAATACACCAGGATTTAATGCACAAGAAATAACTTTTATTTTATCCTCATCTTTAGTAAACTTGTCTGTTATTCATGGTTATCATCATCTCTTGCGTTAATCTTAATTTTCTTTTTAATTCAACAGTTTAGGTTCCGGTAAATCAAGAAATATTGATTTAAGACATTTTTAAGATGAAATTAAATTATTACAACCTTTCATTGCTGTTTTTTTAAAGCAGTGATAGACATAAACAGTATGTCAAAATAAGACAACATTTGAAAGAGGACGCGAATGTAAGTTAGTTAAACACACGTGGAGTTTAAGCTGCTTGGAAACACAGAACATGTCACGTGAGCAAAACCCTTTTAGGAGCTTCAGAAAGCAAGGCTTGTGGGATCGTTTTTTCCGAAAGGCTTAGAAAATACCTGACAGAAAAATAACTTCATGAAACATACAGAAACGTACATAGATTCTCCGTGTCACTTTTCACCAGATACGCATGTAATTGTAATGACCATAATTCCTCTTGATTGATCGAATTCCTTACACTTATTTGGATGCACTTGTCACCATAAAACCTTAGATCAAAATATTTGCAAGAATATGAAATAATTCTGATGTTTGTAGCAGGATTCGAAACCGCATCCGGTTCGAATCCTGTTATCGACATTAGAGTTACTTAATTTTCTTTCGTTTGGATCTAAGACGACTTAGTGACAAGAATATCCAAAAAAGTGTGAACAATTTTAGAAGTTAAGATGGCATTGTGATTATTATAATTACAGACAGACCCGTTTATATGAACGCAACTAAGTTGCATAATGTCTTGTATATTATGCTAAGCTTCAAAATACATTGTATTTGAAGTACCTTTGCTTAATGTCCAAAACGTAAAAATTGGTCGCGCCAGGATAAAGAGCAGTTTGTAAATTAATTTCCTTAAACTTTCTCTGTTAGTGTTCAAGACAAGTAAAAGTTAGCAGCCCAGAATCATTATTGGTCTGAAGTTTAGAGGACTATTTTTTTTTCTATTTTGAACAAAGGGAACAAACCCAAATTCATCCTCCCAATGAAATTTTGCTTTTGCTTTAGTTCACCACCCTTTAAAGGGACCACCAGCCCCCTCTCTCTCTCTCTCTCTCTCTCTGTCTCTCTCTCTCTCTCTCTGTCCCCTCTCTCTCTCTCTCTCTCGATCGATCGATCGATCGATCGATCAAGGTAAGGATGATAAGCTGTAAAATAAACTGGCACAAACTTTCCCATTTCTTTAGTGCGCAAAATTCCTTATGCCTCTCAGTTTACTGAAAACAGTCACCATACTCAACCGTTTTGCATCTTTCCTGTTAAGAAGACAATTCATGCTAATGTTAGTATTCATAGTGAAAACTAACAATACGGAGGTTCAGGATGGGAAAGTATATATAGTAAGATCTTGAAGAATGAAAAAATAATGATATTCATAAGACACTAGTAAGACAAAATTGGTATTAAACCGAGTTTATATAAAATCATAGAAAGATTGCCGACTTACAGTAGTGCAGCGGGAACGTACTGATGAGAAAACTGATTTTCATATCTTGTTTTACTTGCTTACTTATGGTAATTAAGACATTGGCCTATATATTTTGAGAGAATGAAAATTTCCAGTTAATATAAAAAGATATTGTGTTGCTAAAATTTCGCATATATCAAAATAGTTCTATGCAGCAAACTGATGAGTGAAACCTTTGTTTAAAAACCTGAATTGAAAGAAACAGTAAGAAAGATAAAATACTTACAAAGCCTAAGTCGTCTTTATATGCGCCGTGAAAATACACAAAGACGTGTAATGAAAACTTGAGGATCAACCTAATATGTCAAATGGCGATCTTTCTTGTTGTTTTTTCCTTTTTATACGATGATTCATTTTCATTCTTCTTAGATGAGGAGAGAAACAGGGAGAGAGCGAGAGAGAATACACACACAAACACACATACACATGATATATGTATATATATATATATATATATATATATATATATATATATATATATATATATATATATATATATATATATATATATATATATATAATCAGTAAGCTACAAACGTCCTTTTAATATCCAATTCGCTCTACCTCGGAAATAATATATTTTCATATATGTTACCGAAGGGAATTTTTAGTTGATAATAAGTTCGTCGTCCCGTGGGCTCGAACCAGCGAAGGACAAGAACTCATGACTACAGTGGACGCATTTAACCCACGCGGCCAGCAAGTGAGGTATAAGTGGATATCGTCTCCCATATACAAATCGCCCATCGAACTCAGGTGTTTGCATTTAGAGACGATATCCACCCACCTCTGCCATGCTAACCGGGTAGTGCGTTTGTCGCGATTTTAGCACGCAGCCATATTATGACTTTTTATCACATCATGGGCGATTTGTATACGGGAGACGATATCCACTTATACCTCACTTGCTGGCTGCGTGGGTTAAATGCGTCCACTGTAGTCCTGAGTTCTTGTCCTTAAGCTGGTTCGAGCTCATGGGACGACGAACTTGTTATCAACTAAAAATTCCCCTTTGGTAACATATATGAAAATATATTATTTCGAGGTAGAGCGAATTGGATATAAAAGGACGTTTGTAGCTTACTGATTGTATATGAATCACGGTGATGTGATAAAAAAGTCATAATATGGCTGCCTGCGACAAATGCACTACACGGTTAGCATGGCAGAGGTGGGTGGATATCGTCTCTAAATACAAACACCTGAGTTCGACGGGCGATTTGTATATGGGAGACGATATCCACTTATACCTCACTTGCTGGCCGCGCGGGTTAAATGCGTCCACTGTAGCCCTGAGTTCTTGTCCTTCGCTTGTTCGAGCCCACGGGACGACGAACTTATTATTAACTAAAAAATTCCCCTTGGGTAACATATATGAAAATATATTATTTCCGAGGTAGAGCGAATTGGATATTAAAGGACGTTTGTAGCTTACTGATTGTATATGAATCACGGTGATGTGATAAAAAGTCATATTATGGCTGCGTGCGACAAACGCACTACACGGTTAGCATGGCAGAGGTGGGTGGATATCGTCTCTAAATACAAACACCTGAGTTCGATGGGCGATTTGTATATGGGAGACGATATCCACTTATACCTCACTTGCTGGCCGCGTGGGTTAAATGCGTCCACTGTAGTCCTGAGTTCTTGTCCTTCGCTGGTTCGAGCCCACGGGATGACGAACTTATTATCACTAAAAATTCCCCTTGGTAACATATATGAAAAATATTATTTCCGAGGTAGAGTGAGGTGGATATTAAAGGACGTTTGTGGCTTACTGATTGTATATGAATCACGGTGATGTGATAAAAGTCATATTATATATATATATATATATATATATATATATATATATATATGGGTATATATATATATATAAATACAATATATATATAGTTATATATATATATGTATATATATATATATATACTTATATATCATATGCTGGCCGCGTGGGTTATATATATATATATATATCCTGTATGTTCTTGTCCTTATGTATGTATGTATGTAGCCACGGGATATATATATATATATATCAATATATATAAATATATATATATATATATAATATATATATAAATATATTATTTGTATGTATATATATATGGATATATATATATATATATAGGATATTTATATATATATATGTATTGTATATGAATACGGTGATGTATAAAATATGTATATATATATATATATATACATATATATATATATATATATATATATATATATATATATATATATATATATATATATATATATATATATATATACACACACACACACACACACACACAGGGAGATTCACTCGAAAGAAGCCCTGAATATTGTTTTGTAATGCCTGTTAGGGTGAAGCAATGTGAACCAAAATAATACGGTAAATATCTTGACGTATGTGTAATCGATCGCATCATATGTGATGCTAAAAGCGACCACCGTTTTCTGCCAGAAACATTTCGACACGGCGATCCACGTGCAAGTAACGGGAGGTGGAAGGGCCGGGAGGGTGGGGGGGGTAGCAGCAATTTCACGTTCGATGCTTTGCTTCAAATCTTCCAAAGTGGGAGGTTTGTTACGATACAGTTTTTTCTTCAGAATACAGCAAAGGAAGAAGTCTGGTCGTGTGCGATACGGTGACTGTGGTGCCCAAAGTCTCTTTGAAATTACCTTGTCGCCGAAGAAAGACTAAATTTTTGCCATACTCCTTACCAACGTGTGACACGTTGATCCATCTTGCTGGAAGTAATCTTCGTTTAACTCACGATCATCCAGCTGATTCACGAACTGTTGAAAAATGTCCATGTACACACCAGGGCACTGTGGCTTAAACATAAATGGGGTTTATGATGGGCGACCGAAAAATCGTGGACAATACACCGGGTTTTTTATTATGGACTGGTTGTTGGTGAGTGGCAAAGGGTTTTACAGCATCCCATATAGGGGTGTTTTAAGATTTAGTGTATCCCGACAAATGGACCACGCTTCATCCGAGAACCATGTGCTGTCCAACGTTAGTCGGTTGCTCATCACAAATGCCTGGAACTAGCGACAGTATGTGACTCTTTTCTCCTTTTCAGCCGATTTGAACTCTTGACGATAGTGGCAAGATATGCGTGCAATTTTGCCCTTTTTACAGATTGTTAGCATGTTGAATATGATCTGCCACCCTCCTGTGCTAGGTATCTCAAAGGTTTCGTAGGCAACATCAGCAGTGATGTTGCACATCTACTATGGTGTTCTCTGACATTTTCAGACGCCTCTGCCATGCGCCAGGATCAGTGATCCTGTTGTTTCCAGTTACCATGCCATCTACTGAATAACACTCTTTAACAGCGCGTCACGAACAAAGGAAGATTCAGCCTGGAGGGCCACCAAATATAGTGTTGTAATTCCCCTTAGGATGAAGAAATGTGAACCAAAACACGTGTAATATCCCCGGCAGTATAAGGACCTTTGAGGAGGGTGGAATGGGTATGTGTTAGAGTGATAAATTAGTGCCAAGCAGCCAGCACAGTGTCTACCCTCCGTTTGCTGGCTCTGGTAGCATATCCCCATAACCTTCAGTTAGTCATGCAAATTCTCATGACGATGGTTGTTTACAGTACTGAGCAGCATATTTTCATGTTGCGAACTTGTTGAGTCACCAGTTCGTTTAAGCAATATCAGAGTGAATTTAGTAAGAAATATGGTGTTTGTGGCATACCATCAAAGAGTGTTATTCAGAAGACTGTAAGGAAACTATGAACAAAGGGATCATTGATCCCGGTTCGTGGCGGAGGCCGTCTGAAAATATCGTATGACACCATAGCCGACATGCAACCAGTGACAGCACGTGACTCTTGTCTCCTTATCAGTTGCTTTGAGCTCCTGAGCGATGGTGACCTGATATACATGTAATTTTGCCCTTTTTGAATAAGATCTGCCACTCTCCTCCGCTGAGTGTCTTGGAGGTTTCGCAGGCAATTTCAACAGACGACGTTGCACTTCGGGTATAGTGTCCTGAGACATTTTCGTATGCCTCCACCATGAGCCGGGATCAATAATTCCATATTTCCATCTTCTGTACCATCTGCTGAATAACACTCCTTGACAGTGTGTCACAAACACCATGTTTCTTCCTAAATTCACTCTGATATTGCTTTACCGAACTGGTGACCCAATAGGTTCACATCATGAAAATGCGCTGCCCATCGTGATCAGAATTTGCATGACTGACTGGATATGCTCCTGGAGCCAGCAAACGGAGGGTAGATGTTGTGACGGGTAATTGTGAAAGGATGTTTTACAAATTGTAAGGAAATTTATGATTTTGTTGCGACTCTGTAGTGCGATTCATATGGACCTTCTTCGAATTCTTGACCCCGTTCGATCTGAAGGGGTGGCTCTCAACTGATGATTCTTTGCCAAGAAGTTTGAGTCTTTACATGACAATAATTTCTCCTTGCTATATTTGAACTCAACTTCTTTTCAAAGTTTACGCAGTGATTCTTTGCTTTCTCCAAATACTCTGTTTCCTGTTATCTCCAAATATCTTTTAAAGTGTGGGCATTTCGTTACTTGCGTAGAAAATTAATGCAATTCCTTGAAAAGCGCCGTAAATATCGAAGTCCTCTATGTGTATCAAAGGCTTTGATCTCCGTTTTTAATGGGATAACATACGAGTTGTTTATTGTTCCTCAGACACCATTGTTTGGTTGCAAGTGGAATGGACTGCTTTTGAAGAGACGTGTAAAGAACCGTTATTAATTTTTGATGAAATACATGTAAGCGTTTAGGACATTTCTCGGGCTATTCCAAGTGCAACACTTTTAGAACAGTTTTCCATGATCACCAGTACTAGAACTTGCTTTCTATAGCAATGACTGTTCTTGGGTACCTGTTCTTTGAATAGCCCATGCCGAGAAGAGTCCCTCTTTCTCGATCTTCAAATGTCGAAAGGGATCAAGCGGCCATCCTTTAATTTTATCACAGTTTAAATTACTTAACTCTCCACAAAATGACCTTTCGTATTTTTATAAGAAACTTGCCAACGTTCGTCGACATATATGCCACGTTTCTTCGTTATGATTTTCATTTTTATCGAAATGATGGCAATAGTTATCTGCATTCAAACTTTCTTTCAGCGAGACTATATATGCGTAAACATTAATTTAGGTAATATTGTATTAAAGATTAATGTCTGCAACCGGATAAGGTTACAAACTGTGACAACAGCATAATGCCTCATCGCGGCTTCCCGAGTGTTTTCATAAATTTGATGAGCTACAGCAAGGGTAATTAGCGTTAGAAAAACAGGTGAAAAGTGTAATGTGATCACTGTAGC
>NC_089742.1:76613624-76628624 GCF_040412425.1 Macrobrachium rosenbergii | reverse complement strand
GGTACGAAAACTACAGTAGTACGTAAAATTGATATCCTGATTGAAGGTCGTCACCTTACATTCTTATGTAAACCAACGCTGCGAGTGGAGGGAGGGACCAAAAGAATAGATCAGCTAAGAGGAAGAGGATGAGGAGGAGGAGGAAGAAGAAGGCGTATATAAAGAAGAATTCAAGAAAATTAATGAGAGGGGGGATTGAAGAGTCAAAAAAGTATATCTTAGTTTAACCAGACCACTGGGCTGATTAACAGCTCTCCTAGGGCTGGCCAGAAGGATTAGATTTATTTTACGTGACTAAGAACCAACTGGTTACCTAACAACGGGACCTACAGCTTATTGTGGAATCCGAACCACATTATGACGAGAAATGAATTTCTATCACCAGAAATAAATTCCTCTAATTCATCATTGGCCGGTAGGAGAGTCGAACGCTGGCCCAAAAGCGTGCTAGCCGAGAGCTCTACCCACCCCTCAAATGAATAACTAAAGAGTCAAGAGGAAAAGTAGCAAAGGCCATGAGTGGAGTAAAGCACTGATTAATTTGAAGACTGAAAGAGAAGTAAACAGAATCGCTTTAAAAAGTCTGTTCGACAGCAAAGTGCATATTTAGCATAAAAAGACGAAAGTTACCATTGAATCTTTTCATGTCAGGTTTAAAATATTGGTTTTCTTTACATTTACTATTTAATGAAAGAACTCATCTAAAAAATACCATTGAAAAAATTACGTTTTATACACTAAGACAATACGTATTTTATCTTGAACATTAAAATCTCAACAATCTAACGGGTATATCATGCTCATATCTCAAACAAAAGTTCTTCAGACAACTGCTACTGTGCTGAAGACACCATAAAGCCTTGATGGAAGAAGTGAACTGCATAACAAGAAATACTTTTCTTGAAGCTTTTGAAACTTTGGTTAACTTTTATAAATATTAGAAATATTAAGAATATATGTAAGTTCTTTATTCTTGAAATTCCTTTATCGTGTGGAACGCAAAATTAAGAGTAAACAGGCTTGATCCTCAAATAATTGAGTTTATATGCTACAATAAGTAAAAAAAAAATGAATAGGTCACTTAAGGCAGATATGTACCTGTCTTTTTATCCCATTATATATAAATAATTAGCTAAAAGGACCTCATTCAAACTGGATGGTATCTAATGGAGTATTTATTCAGAAAAAAATTACAAGCTTTCTTGGACAAACAGTTCACATTATCAAGTATCCGGATACTATCTACTATACCATCTAGTTTGAATGAGGTCCTTTTAGTAATTCTACTAATGCATAGAACAATTGTGTATGTGATAAAGTTAATAAATAATTAGCTATATATGAGAAACAATCACACAAGAAAAGAGATAATAGGATGTGGATGCCCCTAATACACTTGAAAGATTATCAAAACTTTAAGATGATCTTTTTCCCGTTCATGTCCGTAATCGTCTAAAAAAATAAAATAGTTATACCATTTCAAGACTTTATATTTTCTTTTCTAGAGAATGGTGAGAATGATTTTTTTTTTTAATTATCACCTTCATTCTTCAGATATGATTTTTATGGTGTATCTTTTGAGGTTCATAAATTTCAAATATTGTCTGCGAAATCGTTTTCAGTCCTCATCTCTCTGCGTTTACAATACGCATAATAATAGTATATTGGTTGTGCCGATATTACTAGATGTAATTCAGAACATATGTATATTTTATTTCACTTTCCCTTTCCGTTTATCCTTCTTTTTTCAAACTCTCTAGCTTCCTAACGCATAATGCCTTTTCGTTTCAATGGTAAGTCGTGTAACGGTATATTGCTTAGAATCTATGTAGAATAATATTTTCATCATACAGCCTTGAATTATGTATTCATCATCATCTGTCTTTATAATTAAGATGAGGAAAATGAATTCGGTCGTTCACAGGAAAGCGCGAAAGATAAGTAAGGGGAGCAAAAATAGAATCCCATTTAACTCGTAATTGTTTCTTTTGTAGTTTTCTGCAAAAGAAAACTACTGAGGTCGCTACTTGTCTGTCGGTCCGGACTTTTCTGTTCGCCCTAAGATCTTAAAAAATACTGAAGCAAGAGAGCTGTAAAATGGTATGTTGATCATCCACCCTCCAATCATCAAACATACCAAATTGCAGCCCTCTAGCCTCAGTAGTTTTTATTTTATTTAAGGTTAAACTTAGCCATGATCGTGCAGCTGGCACCGCTATAGGTGCCAACAACACAGGCCACCACCGGGCCGTGGCTGAAAGTTTCATGGGCCGCAGTTGAGAATTTCATGGACCGTAGCTGAGATTTTCATACAGCATTACACGCTGCACAGAAAACTCGATTGCACCGAAGAAACGTCGGCTCATATTTTACTTGTCTTTATTTTGAGTTGAAAAGTGGTTACCTTCCCTTTAAAGCCGGAACAAAGAGAACTTGGTATTCATACAAATATACTCTACGCTTGATAATGCTGTCAAAAGATTCTAATGTTTCTCTTTCTTAAGAAAATTTTGCCTCTCATTTCCGCCAGTCATTCAAGAATAAACCACGGCTCTTGTAAATGCCTAGTTTATATACAGTATATATATATATATATATATATATATATATATATATATATATATATATATATATATATATATATATATATATATATATATATATATACATATATACATATACACATACACATATATATATATATATATATATATATATATATATATATATATTACAATATATATATATATATATATATATATATATATAATATATATTACAATATATATATATATATATATATATATATATATATATATATATATATATATATGTATATATTATATATATATATGTTAGTAATTATTATAAACAAATGTGTCATTCTTACATGCTGTGAGTTCGAATTTCTCTAGAAGGATGTTTATGATATTTGGAAATTCTGATACGAAACGATAACATACCTACCGGAAATTGAGATCATACACCATAAAACATTCTGGAAACAGGAAATGATGACACACGCAGATACAGTTAGCAACAAGTGCACCCCAAGCATGCAAAATGCATGGTACCATCCCACGGCGACCTGAATACTTTTATCAGCTAATTATCATAAATGTTACATTGCTTCTATTCTATATGTTGTGATTCTGGATACATGTAATGTCATTATCTAAGAATATAAACAATTAATATATATATATATATATATATATATATATATATATATATATATATATATATATATATATATATATATATATATATATATATATATATATATATATATATTAAATTTTAATATGCTATTTTTATATATATATATTTTGATATGTATGAAAAGTACCGATGCAAGTTAGAGTTCTTAGGGAATTATTGTCGAAAAAATTTTAGAGACATTTTATGCATTTTGTTATATAGACACCTTACAAACAAGTATTTCGAGAACGATAATGCCTTGTTGATAATTCATTTTCATGAGCCCAATTGTATTTTAATTTGAGACATTTCAATAAAACAAGTGATCTTAAAATGATTTTTATGAAATTTGATGATGCAATAAATTCTGACACGCATCAATACGATAACAGTTCCTCTGGACTTGAAAAAATGGCACCTCACCATAAAAATTCTGAAAACAGGAAATGTTTTTACATACTGAAGTGTTATTGCAGTCCTAACAATCAGTATTTCAGAGAAACGGGAAACATGGCGTACTTTAAAGCATGCAAAACATATAAATTCCAATACCATCCCAACGGCGTGAATGAATAGTTTCATCAGCTAATTATCATAAATGTTACTAGGATAAAACTTCTATTCTATATGTTGTGATTCTGGATATTGTAATGTCATTATCTAAGAATATAAACCTATTATATATAATATATCACAAACATATTAGTATATTGGACATATATATATATATATATATTATATATATATATATATCATGAAAATAGTGTATATATATATATATATATATAGTCTTATATATATATATATGCAGAAAAAAATATATATAGGAAGAAATATATCTCCATTTTAATATTCGAATACAAGTGGTCTGGTGTAGAGAAATGCAGTGCAAAAGTGGATCTTCAAAAAGATATATATGATGCACTCGAGAAAGTTATTTGAATTGATGCCTGGTCAATTATGATTGTATTATGCCGACGTTTTCAAAACGACAATTACTATCCTCAATACATTTTCAAGACTGCAATGATTAAAAAACCTTCTTACAAAATGTCACATTAAAACATCGATATATACATATAAATTATGAGACAAATAACAACAGGGAGCATACACATCGATATATACATATAAATTATGAGACAAATAAAAACAGGGGGAATAGGCACAGGACATACCTAAATCGCAGAAGCAAACTTGGCAAACTTGCACTTAGCTGCTTGCTGCTGATTGGATGGACGTCCTATTGTCCGAATCTCACAGTTTTGTTTTCACGCTGTTTCAGATTTGTTTTAATGCGGTCATAGAGCGAGTTAAGGGCTAAGTTACGTAATGTTATGTAAATACCAGTTGTAATAAACGTAAGTATTAAGAACTTACATACCGAAATATTATATATATTTAACGTTATGAAACAACACATACCGAAGCCGTAGACTAGAAATGTTTCAAACGCATGGACTTAATGTTTAATTTCTAGCTAGATTTTTAGCGCAATCATGCCATTAGTGGTTTGGAAATAACCAAAATGTGTTTATTGTACATTGCTGAAGGCTCTCTAACGCCTAAGAACAAAAAAACTATCGTAGAAATTTAAGCTTGGCGGAAAAGTTGAGGGGGCGGAGTTGTGGAACAGCCCTTGGGCTGTCGTCTGCACACACCACTTACAACCAGAATTATTCAGCTTAGAATCGGCTATCGAGCAGGTGCCTCACTATCTATTTCACCTATTTCAACCATGGCCTTAAGAGACGATACAGATCAAAGCACACACGAAGGAACTTCAAACACCAGGCAAAGACGTAACTGAAAATCACCAGTTGGAGAACAGCCAATTTACTGAAATTGTATATAGCAGAGAGTAGCACACTAGCTAGAAAAAAAAAGTGTTCATAAATTCAGTGCATGACCAATTTGCCTTTATATATATACTAAAATATTCATGACATTCCGTCTGCAGAATTTTTGAAATGAAAAAAATTAGCATTATGATATATAAACATCTTAATGATTATTTTATGAACACAAGAGCACCACAACGCAGATTTGAACCTTCCACTGAGAGTACGCCAATCTTGTGTCAACCTTGTGGCTGTTCCTCCCACAACTCAGTCCCCTCAACTTTTCCGCCAAGCTTAAATTTCTATGAGAGTTTTTTGTTCTTAGGCGTTAGAGAACCTTCAGCAATGTAAGTACAATAAGCACATTTTGGTTATTTCCAAACCACTAATGGCGTGATTGCGCTAAAAATCTAGCTAGAAATGAAACATTAAAATTCATGCGTTTGAAACATATTTCTAGGCTACGGCTTAGGTTAGTGTTGTTTCATAACTTTAATATATATATATATATATATATATATATATATATATATATATATATATATATATATATATATATATATATATATAATTAAGTATGTAAGCTCTTAATACTTACGTTTATTATAACTGGTATTTACATGACATTACATATATGTATATATTAGCTCTTAACTCGCTCTATGACCATATAATCACAATTCTAAAACAGTGTGAGATTCGGACAATAGGACGTCCATCCGATCAGCGGCAAGCAGTAAGTGTAAGTTTGCCAGGTTTAAAAATTTAAACCATAGTCTTATTACTTCTGCGGTTTATGTATGTCCTGCGCCTATTCCCCCTGTTTTTATTTGTCATAATTTATGTGTATATATCGATGTTTTAATGTGACTTTTGTAAGAAGGTTTTTTAATCATTGCAGCCTTGAAAATGCAACGATAGCAATTGTCATGAACATCGGCATAATAAACTAATTGTAACAATGGTGCCCTTTCCCTTCGCCTTCGAGATTGTATCCTGAGTTGACTCACCCTGGATTGGATATACTGTGTGTGTGTGTGTATATATATATATATATATATATATATATATATATATATATATATATATATATATATATATATATATATATATATATATATGTGTGTGTGTGTGTGTGTGTGTGTGTGT
The DNA here is from genome assembly GCF_040412425.1 of Macrobrachium rosenbergii. Taxonomy (NCBI): domain Eukaryota; kingdom Metazoa; phylum Arthropoda; class Malacostraca; order Decapoda; family Palaemonidae; genus Macrobrachium; species Macrobrachium rosenbergii. Next base: position 76,622,433 of record NC_089742.1, on the reverse strand, counting down.
GAGTGTGTGTGTTTTGTGACATACATATACATATCATATATACATATATATATATATATATATATATATATATATATATATATATATATATATATATATATATATATATATATATATATATATATACACACACATATGTAACTCCTTTACAGTTCATCTTCCCTTCGATACAGTGAAAAATTCTAAGAAGTTACATTTTACCGTATATAATTTGAAATTGCCAAAGTTACTTCAAAACAAGTGTTTGAGTGTTACATTTTTATCCTGGTCATGTTAAAATACTATGCCCATTAAATTACCTGAACAAAAATTACACAAAATTTTTTCTAAATATTCGAAAATGATTTCGTCGTCGGCTGTGAACCCAGAATACTTTGGGTAATAGGTTTGACGGACGTTACTGTTATGATTTGGTAAAACCGCCGTGTTCTTTTAATCATCTATCCTTCTCCCATTACTCTGGGGAAATGGCCATAAATAACATATCATGACGAACATTACAGTCGACGTATAAATGATACTCTTATCACGTAAAAAGGTTTTCACTTTTCAGCCTTGATAGTCAAATGGATTTGCTGGATTATATGAGGAACCATATTGGTCAAATCCTATTCATGATAAATGCACAATTTGCATATAAAATCAAACTTCTTAAGCAATAGGCGCTGTCTTATAAACTCTCGCGGACACAAATGGTATAAATGAGTATGTTTTACCTTCACGCAGAGAGCAATCTACATATTTTTGTTTTCGTCCTGAATATTTAAATGCCAACACGCTCCGGAATGTTGCATTGGCCCAGCACCAAAATACATTTGTGACAAGCCAGGAGAGTGGCCGGCCTAAATGGAGTTTGCTATGTAAATTACACAGAGACGACCAGAAAAGAAACCAACATCCCACAAAGTAGGCGAGAGAGAGAGAGAGAGAGAGAGAGAGAGAGAGAGAGAGAGAGAGAGAGAGAGAGAGAGAGAGAGAGAGAGAGAGAGGCTAGAAGCTGGAGAATAGATGCTAAAAGTAAAAGATGTTGAAAATCATATCAAACAGAAGAAAAGTAACAGAATAAGAAAAAAAAATGAGAAGGTTGCCCTATGTTCCTATTACACATTGCAGCTCAATAAGAAAAAGATATATATATATATATATATATATATATATATATATATATATATATATATATATATATATATATATATATATGTATAATCAACACTCAATCACGTGTGGAACAGAAATAAATTTCCGACTCACATCAGGGTCAATCATGAGACCTAGGTTCGTTCCTGATGTGATTCAGAATATATATATATATATATATATATATATATATATATATATATATATATATATATATATATATATATATATATATATATATATATATATATATATATATATATATATATATATATATATATATATATATATATATATATATATATATATATATATATATATATATATATATATATATATATATATATATATATATATATATATTATATATATATATATATATATATATATATATATATATATATATATATATATATATATATATATATATATATATATATATATATATATATATATATATATATATATATATATATAAGACTTTTAGCAAACTATGTGCTGGCCTGTGAAAAGGGTATATCCAGTGCAGGTGGCATTTATGTTGACGTTGGTGGTTTCTGCAGTTAGATACAGCGGGTATCTGACGCGTTCATTTGTGCCTGCTGATCATGGCCAAGATGCATGGAGACAACGTGACATATTGATAGAATCGTTGTGATCCTTCAAACATTGAACCGGTGTCGTTATGCTTCCAGGGAGGGGTTATTAAGAATTCTGGGTTCGTCCTGTGAGGACGAATATTTTGTTAGTGGTGTTCTTTTAACATACTATATGACATTTATTTTGATCTAGAATAATTATGGCCTTTTTATTTTGTTTGGTGACCAGGGTGTTAGTCACTAGTCTTGGCTGGTCTTGAATCATTAATTTGATTGACTGTGAGCCTGAATTTCCTCTAGTTGTGATTTCTATTTTTAGGGGGTGTGAGTCACTCCATTTCATGGCCGTAATTCTTGCTGAAATGCTTTCGCTAAATTTGCAAATAAAGTCTAGTTTTGTATCTCGGCATTATATTCCAGTAGGCCTTTGTCTGAGGATAGATGCAGGGAGAGTAGTCGATGAGAGAGAAAGAATGTGCTGACCCAGTGCTGGCCATTGCTACCGGAGGATCTCAGGGATGTAAGATGACTTGACACTGTTCTTGAGACAGACGTAGAAAGAGGTTATGACCCTGTCTGACCTTATTCCATGGCGTAACAGTGTGGCGGCAGCATAATAGACAAAGGCAGATAGGAATAGATAGTCAAGTAGGTAAATAGATAGGGTATAGGTTACGCTTCCGAAAAGACATATCTTATTAATAGTGGTATTGGTATCTGAGAGTAGGATTTGACGGTTCAGCAATTCGGTTTAGGAAGGTGTTGTGAAATGCTTCGAGTCAGTCTTTCTCAAGCGCAAGTGTCTGCGGGTGTTTAATGATGTGTAACGGGACGCAAGGTTTTGGTATGTTTATAGGTATTTCTGGACTTTAGTTCATATTGGGGAATGTTTGGGGAAGAGGATAGTGTACGCAGTGTGCTTAATTGCTGTATCTTGACTGCTTGTGTGTGGTAAAATATGTAAAAATGTCCACGTGTTTTTTTTCTCTCTCTCTTTCTTTGGTGAGAGGATTTTGCATGTGGCTGTCAAGCCAGGGTGTACATAAGTGTGATCATTTTTTTTTTATTGTTAATTTTGGTATCAAATTTGAAGTGTACAAACTGGTTAAGGGGGGGCAGATGGCATATTGTGTTTTGATTGCACCGCAACTAGTATCGGGCATTGGCTGTAGTGACGTCACCCCCTGCGTGACATGTTGGCGACGTCATTAGTTGGGCGGAGCTTCTCACCATCCTCTATGAAGCCCATGTGAGTTATGGGTGTGGCTTATGTGTTTTGTTTTTTATATAGTAATCGGCTGTTGACATCGGCATTTAGGGTTTAATAAAAGGATTATTTAATTATTGTATTATCCCTGGGGACTGTGATTATTGGGAAATAATTTGTTTGACAGTTGTTGGGTTACTGTGAGTAAACATTTTTTATGCGAGTGTGTGTACATTTCTTAGATTTTAAACTTTTTTCTATAGTTACATACGTACATGTTTTATGTTGGGTACATACGTGTGTGTATGCAAAGGGGGAAGCTGTTGCTGTAGCTTACTCGACAATTTTTGCCTTGACGACGGGAGAGGCGGACACGTCTTCAAAGTTTTGTGCTCAGTTTTTTTTTTCCTGTGCTTCGGCAGATGTGCTGGGGAGATAGGGGGGAGATATTGCACTGAGGGGGAGATTGAATTCTTCTCCCTTCTCTTTTTGTTCTCTCTCTCGATTCCGTTTGCTCGAGCCCCATTCTCTTTACTTGAGGGTGGACTGTTTTTTTTTTTTTTGCCAGCCTGTTTTTTTTCCCATGGGATTTTGGATTTAATTGTGGGTTTAATTAGTACTTTCTTTTGAATTCTGGGGATTAATTGTTAGAGTAAAGGGAACTAATATTGTGGGTTTCTTCCTATGTGGGACTTTTTCAAGGAGAATTGTTTTTTCTTGTGTTTTTTCTTTAAGGGGTGTCCTTTCACAGGACTTGGGAAATTTTGTATTTGTGATCAGCCGAGAGTATGTTAGGGGATTTATTTGTGGAGAGGAAAGCTGTGAAAATGGCGAAAGGAAATAGTGATCAGAGATTCTTTAGGTCAGCCTATGGCTGTGTAGGGCGTGGAGATTCAGTCCGTGGTTTGAAGGGTTTTGTTGAAATTTGGAAGACCCAGAGGTCAATGGTTTGATTGAGTTCTCGGGTCCCACGGGTTTGTTGCTTTAACTGTAATATGCAGGGACACATTAAGAGATTTTTCTGCATTAAATATTGTGGCTGTTGTAGGAGTTATGGTCATCCTTGGCTGTCTTGTCCGTCTCTGAGGCAGTATAATGGTAGGCTTACATTTCAGAATTTTGGTAGCTCAGGTAAGAAAGTTCCTCAAGAGGGTTTTTCGAGGGGATCTAGTGATCGGATGTGTGTTTCTTGTGATATAGGACTTCTGGGGAACCCTCAGAGGCAAAGCCAGTGGTAAAAGGGTCGGTGCATGGGGTCAATGTACATATATTTATCAATACAGGCACCTCTATTAATTTGATGAGTTATGAGTTGCCCCAATCGATGTTTTTCTATTATTCTTTGAGACCTGCTAAAGAGACAGCATGTGATGTTCAAGCAAATAGGCTATGGGTTTTGGGATACGTAGATGTAGATTTGTCTCTCAGGGGTAGAACTTTTATAGAACCATTTCTGGTTACACGAGGGGCCGCTTTGGGGAATACATTGTTACTGGCTCATCCAGCATGTCAGAGACAGAAAATCTTGATTCATACAGGGGTATGTGGTATAACTGTTGGAGTACCTTGTGTGTTTGTGCCTATGAGGGGGTGGATCTGAATGTAGTGGATGATGAAATGGATTTGGTGTACATGAGAACATGCTGGTGGATGCTGAACACGTGTCGGTAGGTAAGAAGTGTTATGAGGGGGTTTTGTCGGATGATGTGGTTCTTGGTCCTGGTATGGTTGCTATGGGGAAAGTTCGAGTGAAAGGAGTGCATAAATCCAGACAGGTGTGCGTCGATGAGTGTAGCGAAAAGCTGAAGGGGGTAGTGTGTACGGGTTCTATAAACAAGGTATCAAGTTCAGGGGATACTTGGGTGGAATTGCTAAACTGTAATGATTCAGCTCGCAGTTATCAGAAGGGTACTTGTGCAATCAACTTTGTTGACTGGGTCGATGAAGATAATTCAGTTGCTATTGTCAGGGATTTTTGTAGTTTTTCAGAAGCAGATTTACAAGGTAGGAGGCAGGTTTTTGGGGATCATTTAGCCAATGCTGATCATAAAGTATATGTTGGGGTGTGGAAGATGTTCTGGCTGAGTTTGTGGACATAGTCGCACTTAAAGGGGATAAGTTAGTGTTAACAAATGTGTTAGAACACAAGGTTCAGTTGGAGGACAAGACTAAGCCTATTTTTTTTCCTTCATATAGGGTTCCTTTTAAGATTAGAGAACAGGTAGAGCAAGAGGTTAATAAGTGGGAGGAGGAAGGCATTGTTAGGCCCAGCTCCTCGCCTTTTAATTTCCCGTTGTTAGTAGTGCCTAAGAAGGATAGTTCAGTCTGAGTTTGTGTGGACTTTAGGAAGTTGAGCGAGAAAACCATTCCTGATCGCTACCCTGTGGCGTGTTTGCCAGATTTATTTGTTGAGATTAGGGACAAGGATATTTTTTCTTCAACTGATCTGATGCAAAGGTACTTGCAAGTGCTGCATAGCGAGGAGAGTCAAGAGTACATGGCTTTCTCTTTGCCAAAGGGACATTATGAGTTCACTCGGATGACATTTGGTTCATCAGGTAGTCCTATGACATTTACTAGGCTAATGAATACAGTTTTGCATGGTTTGTTAGGGAAGTCCACATACATTTATATGGATGACATATTAGTTGCCACTGATTCTGAAGTGGAACATTTAGAGGTTCTTGAGGAAGTTTTTAGGAGGCTTAGGTTAGCAGGTTTGAAGATAAAATTAGTTAAATGCAATTTTCTGAAGAGGCAGATAGTATATTTGGGTCATGTCATTTCTAAGGAAGATGCTAAAGTGAATGGTGATAAAGTTAGGGCAACTGTAGATATTGCTACTCCCAAGAATAAGAAACAGATTCGGTCATTCTTAGGTATGGCTGGATTTTTCCATAGGTTTGTGAAGGGTTTTTCTATTTTAGTGTCTCTCCTGATAGATGTCCTGAGGGATGATGTGCAGTTTGTATGGGGAGATGGACAGCAATTAGCTTTTCAGAAGATTAAGGATGCCTTAGTGAATCCCCTAGTGTTGAAGTTTCCTGATTTGGAACGTCCTTTCACGTTGGCTACAGACACGAGTTATGATGGTATAGGGGCATGCCTTATTCAGAAGTTTGATGGAAGACTCCATTCGATTGCATTTTATAGTAGGAAGTTTAAGACACAGGGCAGTAATGAACGGTTATGGTCTGTAGTGGACGAAGAGCCCTTTGAAGTAGTGTCTAGTTTAGTTCATTTTAAAATGTTATTGGTGGGCAATCTTCAGCCATTGCTGGATCTTTTCAATAAGATGGATCTTTCCCCTAAAAGGGCTAAGTGGTATCTGACAATCAGGGATTTTGATGCCAAGCTTAGAGGGTAGACATAATGTCGTGGCGGACACCCTTAGTAGAAGTTTTTCTGATGCAGATGGTACTCATTAGAGATTGCATAGATTAGGATATTAGTTTATTAGAGGCTAAACAGGATGAGGATGAGATTTTGGCAGATGCAAAAGCGTTTCTTAGAGGGGAATTAGTTAGGAAGGGTTGTAAGTTCCCTTTTGCGAGGCTGGAATTAGAGGGTAATTTGTTAGTTAGGAAGATTAAATACAGACTGAATAATAGTGAGGATAAGGGTGATATGACACAAATAGTTGTTCCTAGGGGTTTAGTACCTACGGTTCTGGATATTGTTCACTGTAGGTCTGGCAGTCCGCATTTGGGTATTGAGAAGACATATCAGAATATACAGGGACAATTCTTTTGGAAGAATATGCTCATGTCAGTGGAAGATTTTGTGAGAGGTTGTTCAGTTTGTAATGTGTATAAGCAATCGAGGATCATTTCTTGTGAATTGTGTTTATTTCCTATTCCCAGTAGACCATTCTCCAGGGTCCATATGGATCTCTTATCCAATTTCTGTGAATCTAGTTATGGCCCTAGGCACCTGTTGGTGGTTGTTGATGAATTAACTAGGTTTGTAGAGATTTTTCCGTTGAAGCATAAAATAGTGGAAGAGGTGGCAGTCACATTCTTTAATGGATATATTTGTCGTTATGGGGTTCCTGAGGTGCTGATTACTGATAATGGGAGAGAATTTGTGAACAAGACGTTAGGAGTGTCTTGCAGATGTTATGGGCATTTGGAAAGTCACTATTATTCCCTATAGACCAGAAGCTAATGGGCTGTGTGAACGGGCAAACAGGAAGGTTATTGAAGCTCTCAGAAAGACTGTTGGGGGGAATGAGGTGAATTGGGATCGATATATTTCACAGGTGCAGCATAGTATTAATTCCATGGTTAGTGATACCAATGAAATGTCTCCCAGTGAAGCGTTGTTTGGTTACCCATTGTGGGTATATTCGATTTGTTACCTATTCCATCAGGGGATGAGACTGAAAGGGTGCTTGTGTCCACAGCAAAAGAGAGATATGCGAGTCTTGCTAGGAATCTTGAAATGAAAACGAGGGATATGGTGGACAAGAGTAAGGAAAAGCCAGATAGTTAAAGTTGCTTTGGGAGATAGGGTTTTTGTAATAGTATGGGATAGTGAGGAGACTATGTGCCTTATGGACTGACTGTCGACATGACAGATTACGTTATAGACCACTTCCATGCAGCAGCGCCTTATGGAATGACTTCTATGAGCTTCAACTGATGCAAATTAGATATGGGGCCCAACTATGTTACATCTGCAGGTTCTATGAATGCACTTTCATGAGAAGATCCATGTTTTTTTTTGAGAGATGTCGCATGGGATATTAGGAGATGTGTCAGGTGGGATGTCTACAAGTCGCCGTCGTTGCTGGGAGACATCTGTTTGGTGCAAAGGATTTGTGGGAGCCGCATTCAACACGGGCTTATGCAGTTGCAAGCCGTTCAGGATAATTGGATTGTCAAGAATTCAAGATGTGAAGAGAAACACAGGCTTGTGCAGTCGCAAGCCGTCCAGTATAATCAGATCATCAAGAATGCAGGATGTGAAGTGATGCACTCTACAACAAACTGTTTATGGGAATAACAGTCGTGCATACGAGACAAGTGACTTTTGTATCTAGTGCATATTGTTTGCTATGATTTTTGGAGCTGGCCCCTACTGAACTTTCGTTATGGATATTTGTTGTACCTGGGCGGGGGCGCCCAGGGGTAGGTGGGCCAAGCTCCCATTAAGACTTTTAGTGAACTATGTGCTGGCCTGTGAAAAGGGTATATCCAGTGCAGGTGGCATTTATGTTGACGTTGGTGGTTTCCCCAGTTAGATACAGCGGGTATCTGACACGTTCATTTGTGCATTCTGATCATGACCAAGATGCATGGAGACATTGAACTGGTGTCGTCATGCTTCCGGGGAGGGGTTATTAAAAATTCTGTGTTCTTTTAACATACTATATGACATTTATTTTGGTCTAGAATAATTATGACCTTTTTATTTTGTTTGGTGACCAGGGTATTATTCTCTAGTATTGGTTAGTCTAGAATCACTAATTTGATTGATTGTGAGTCTGAATTTCCTCTAGTTACGATTTCCATTTTTAGGGGGTGTGAGTCACTCCACTTCATGACCATTGTTCTTGCTGAAATGCTTTCGTTAAAGTTTTGGGGAGGAGTTTGAAGCAAGCCCCTACGCCATTGACCCAGCTTGCCAGAGTCTTCAGTCATCCTTCATAGAGAGCTCATGCAAATCAACGTCTCTCGTAGACCCTTTGTTCTCCCCCTTTGTTGACCAGCCGGGGAAATTGTGATTTCAACGGACCCAGGGCCCCTGATGCAATTGATCACTGCATTATCTATTCCAGTGGTAAGTCTGAAAATGACAATTACTCCCAGTTCTCTTTCCTTTGTCTTACTCCAAAATTTCATGTTTCAAATTTCCCTCTTGT
>NC_089742.1:76566124-76608624 GCF_040412425.1 Macrobrachium rosenbergii | reverse complement strand
AATTACCCAAATAAAATCCTAAGTGACAAAACTTTATTCTGTAACTCTATACTTAAAGATATTGCGTCAGACGACTACTACACATCATAATATTCTTACATAATAACACACGGGTCTAACCTCACCACGAAATTAGCCCATGCCAATACTCCCAAAGTCATGTGAATGCGAGACTTCAGCATAAAAAAACAAAAGAAAGAATCTCTAAGATACCCGACCTCGGAACGGGAAAGAGAAAAAAACAAACAAAAAAGAAATTCATATATCTATAAAACCCTATGGTATTCTGCACTTAATTTCAACTAAGTATTGCAACACATAAGAGCAAAAACTGAACTCGGACAACTAAAGATTTGTATAACTATACGGACCAACGTCCTCCCCAGTAAAAAAAAAAACAACTACAAGTCACGTCCATTTAAACCCATTAAAAAAAAAAACAAAGAGAAAGGGAAAAGAAAGAGAGAGAGGAAAAAAAATGATCATAACCACAGTACAACCCAGGAATTAACCCAGACGATTTCATTAACCTGTCTTTAATTTTAGATATATGTGTCAACCGAGACACACCGGTATTCTCATCTAGAAAAAAAAAACACACATCAAAAACAAACAAACCCATATATCTATAAAACCCTATGGTATTTTGCACTTCATTTTAACTAAGTATCGCATCACATAAGAGCAACAAACTGAACTCGGAAAATTAAATTTGTATAACTCAATGGACCAACGTCCTCCCCAGTTAAAAAAAAAAAAAAAAAAAAAAACTACAAGCCATGCCCCTTTAAAACCCATTAAAAACAAAGAAAAAGAGGGAAAAAAAAAAAAAGAAATGATCAGAAACACAGTACAACACAGGAATTAACCCATAAGATTCCCATTAACCTGACTTTTTAATTTTAGATATACAGTATGTGTCAACCAAGACACACCTGTATTCTCATCTAGAACAACAAATCTATTCCCCTTCTTTACTTCCACAACACGAAAAGGACCTTCAAATTTAAGACCTAGCTTATAGTTCAACTGATTCCTGACATTTATTTTCACAAAAACCTTATCTAACACAGCAACTTTAATTCTATCTGACTTTTCATTGCTCCTATTAACCATATCCTGAGTTTTCACCTCAAGATTTCTCGCAAGCCGCGCATATCTCTCTTTAGCCATGGAAACAAGAGCCCTGATCATTTCATCACCCGATGGAATAGACAACAAATCGAACGCACCCTACGCTGGGTAACCAAACAGCACCTCAATGGGAGACATTCCAGTGGTATTACTAACCATTGTTATTGATACTATGTTGCACCTGTGGAATATATTGATCCCAATTCACATCACTTCCACCAACGGTCATCCGAAGAGCTTCACTGACCTTCCTATTTGCCCTTTCTCACAGCCCATTAGCTTCTAGTCTATAGGGAATAATAGTGACCTTCCTAATGCCCATTACATCCGCAAGATACTCTAATGTCTTGTTCAGAAATTCTCTACCATTATCTGAAATCAGAACTTCAGGAACTCCATAACGGCAGATATACCCGTTAAAAAATGCGATTGCCACCTCTTCCGCTGTTTTATGCTTCAACGGGAAAATCTCTACGAACCTAGTTAATTCGTCAGCAATCACCAACAGGTGCCTAGCCATTAACTAGATTCACAAAAATTGCTCAGAAGGCCCAGATGAACCCTTGAGAATGGCATACTCAGAATTGGAAATGAACCTAATTTACAAGAAACGACCCTGATGGCTTACACGCATTACAAACTGAACAACTTATCACAAAGTCTTTCACTGATGTGGGCATATTCTCCCAAGAGAATTGTCCCCGTACATTCTGATACCTTTTCTCAATCCCCGAATGCGGACTGCCAGACCTACCGTGAACAATATCCAGCACCGTAGGTATTAAACTCCTAGGAACAACTATCTGCATCGTATCTCCTTTATTCTCACTATTCTTCAGTCTGTATCTAATCTTCATAACTAACAAATTACCCTCTAATTCAAGCCCCGCAAAAGGCAGCTTATAACCCTTCCTAACTAATTCCCCTCTAAGAAACGCTTTTGCTTCACCCAGAATCTCATCTTAATCTTGTTTACCTTCTACTAAACTAATATCCCAATCAATGCAATCTCCAGATACATAACATACATGAGTACCACCTTCATCAGAAAAACTTCTACTAGGGGCGTCTGCTACAACATGATGTCTACCCTCTATATAACTAAGCTTGGCATCAAAATCCCTGATTGCCAGATACCACCGAGCTCTTTTTGGGGAAAGATCCGGCTTATTAAAAAGATCCAACAATGGCTTATGATCCATAAGAACCTCTACTTGATTGCCCAACAGCAACATTTTGAAATGCACTAAGCTAGACACTACGGCAAAGGCCTCTTTGTCTACTACCGACCATAACCGTTCATTACTACTTCGTGTCTTAAACTTCCTACTGTAAAATGCAATCGGATGGAGTCTTCCATCGAACTTCTGCATAAGGCATGCCCCTATACCATCATAACTAGCGTCTGTTACCAACGTGAAAGAACGTTCCAAATCAGAAAACTTCAACACTGGGGGATTTACTAAGGCATCCTTAATCTTCTGAAAAACTACTTGCTGTCCATCTCCCCATACAAACTGCACATCATCCCTCAGGGCATCTGTCAAGGGAGATGCTAGAACAGCAAAACCCTTCACAAATCTACGGAAAAATCCAGCCATGCCTAAGAATGACCGAATCTGCTTCTTATTCTTGGGAGTAGCAAAATCTACAGTTGCCCTAACTTTATCATTATTCACTCTAACACCCTCTTTAGAAATGACATGACCTAAATATACTATCTGCCTCTTGAGAAAGTTACACTCAGCTAACTTTACCTTCAAACCCGCTACTCTAAGCCTCCTGAAAACCTCCCTAAGAACCTCTAAATGTTCCTCTACTGAATCAATGGCAACTAAAATATCGTCCATGTAAAGGAATATAGACGTTCCCTTACAAGCCATGCAAAACTGTATTCATTAGCTTAGTAAATGTCATCGGACTGCCTGACAGACCAAACGGCATCTGAGTAAACTCTCAATGCCCCTTCAGCAAAGAGAAAGCTGTGTACTCTCGACTCTCCTCACTGCATCAAATACCCTTGCATCAGATCAATTGAGGAATAAATATTTCTTGTCCCCAATCTCAATAAATAAATCTGGCAAACACGCCACAGGTTAGCGATCACGAATGGTTTTCTCGTTCAATTTCCTAAAGACCACAGAAACTTGGACTGAACCATCCTTCTTGGGCACTGCCAACAACGGGAAATTAAAAGGCGAGGAACTGGGCCTAACAATGCCTTCTCCCTCCCACTTATTAACCTCTTGCTCTACCTGTTCTATAATCTTAAAAGAAATTTTATATGAAGGAATAAAAATAGGCTTAGTTCTGTCCTCCAACTGAACCTTGTATTCTAACACATTTGTTAATCATAACTTATCACCTCTGAGTGCGACTATGTCCGCGAACTCGGCCAGAACTCTTTTACACCCCCAGCATATCTTTATAATCAGCATTGGCTAAATGATCCCCAGAAACCTGCCTCCTACCTTGTAAATCTGCTTCTGAAAAACTACAAAAATCCTGGACAATAGCCACTGAATTATCTTCATTGACCCAGGCAACAAAGTCGATTGCATAAGTAGCCTTCTGGTAATTGCGGACTGAATCATCACAGTTTAGCAATTCCACCCAAGTATACCCTGAACCCAATACATTATTTGTAGAACCTGTACACACTACCCCCTTCAGCTTCTCGCTACCCTCATCCACACACGTCTGTCCGGATTTATGCACTCCTTTCACCCGAACTTTCACCATAGCAACCATCCCAGGACCAAGCACAACATCATCCGCCAAAACCCCCTTATAACACTTCTCCCCTGACACATGTTCAGCATCCACCCACAGATCCTCATGTACACCCAATCCATCTTCATCGTCCACCGCACTCACATCCGTCTCCTCATAAGGCACAAACACCCCAGGTACTCCCATGGGTATACCACATACCCCTGTATGAAACGAAATTTTCCGTCTTCGACATGCTGGATGACCCAGTAACAAAGTATTCCCCAAAGCACCCCCTTGTATAACCAAATGTACCCCAAAACCCGTAACCTATTTGCTTGAACATCACAGGTCTCAAAGAAACGGAAAACATCGATCGGAACAACTCATAATTCATCAGATTAATAGAGGCGCCTGTATCTATAAAAGTCCTTACTTTTATACCATGCACAGACCCTATGACAACTGGCTTCAAACCTGAGGGTTTCCCCAGAAGTTCTATCTCCCAAGAAACACCCATTCAGTTTTCCCTTACAACTGATCGGTCTTTAGACAATATCCGCCGATCACAAGATCCCCTCGAAAAATTTGCGTGAGGAACTTTCTTATCTGGGCTACCAAAATTCTGAAATGCAGGCCTACCATTATACTGTCTCTGAGACGGGCAGGACCACCAAGGATGACCATAACTGTTACAACTGCCACAATATTTAACATGGCAAAATCCCTTAATGTGTCCCTGCATATTACAATTAAAACAACGAACCCATGGGCTCCGAGAACTCAAGCCAACCATCGATCTTTGGCTATTCCGACTTTCAACAAAATCCTTTGAACCGCGGGCTGAATCTCCGTACCCTACACAACCATATAGCTGACCTAAGGAATCTCTGACCACTATTTCCTCTCCTCATTTTTGCAACTTTCTTCTTCGTAAATAAATCCATTAACTTATTCTTGGCTGATCACAAATGCAAAAATTTCCCAATTCCTGCGAAAGGACACCCCTTACAGAAAAAACAAAAGAAAAGACAATTTCTCCGGAAAGAATTCCCATAAAACAAGAAACCCAGAATGTTAATTCCCTTTACTCTAACAATTATTCCCCAAAACTCAAAAGAAAGCACTAATCCAACCCACCATTAGATCTAAAGTTAATTAAACCCACAATTAAATCCAAAGTTAATTAAACCCACAATTAAATCCAAAATCAATTAAACCCACAATTAAATTCAGAATTAATTAAACCTATAAATAAATTCAAAATTAATTAAACCCATAATTAAATTAAACCCCAAAATTAAATAAAAAAATTAATTAACCCCACAACTGAATCCAAAGTCCCATAAAAAAAAAAATAGGCTGGCCGAGTATGCAGCTGATTTGCAAAGCGGGTCAAGATGACTTCCCGTCTTTAAGGGCAAAAAAAAAAAAAAAAAAAAACAGAATTCCTGTTGAAAGAAACATATCACCATATATTAAAACCTGAAATGGTGTTAAATGTCATTCCCATTCAAAACAGAAAAATGCAACTGGAGACACAGAACAGAAAAATGCATAAGGGAGACACAGTGGGGTTTCACTGCAGCACTATTAGGTCTTTCCGGAAAAAAAATGTCTGGAAAAGAAATGAGTGTTCATGAGTTATTGTACTCACTTTCCTATGGCCCAGATAAGATATCGTCACGGTGGTGGTCTTTAAACACTCACAAGGCAACCCACACACCAGCCACCAAAACCAGAGTCCTGCTGTGAGTCACTGTTACTCTGATGATATACCATTCAGGAATGCAACACATATACACACTCACACCATCATGTCTTCCAGATATGTGACGACCTCGGGTCAATGTTCGATCATGCTGTCTCCATGGACTTAAATCATGATCAAATAGCTCTCTGTATCCAACTGTGCAAACCTGCAACGTCGACACAAATGCATCTGCAGTGGAAGTACACTGACAGGCCAGTGCATAGTTCTCCACTGCTGTCCAGAGTCAACCAAGACTTTATATATATATATATACACTATTACTAAGTGGCCAACCCAGCACTGACTGGGAAAACTCTGAATGATATTCTACGTGTAGGGGGAGGGAAAAAGGGAAAGGGGAGGGGGAGGGGGAGGGAAGAGGGAGGGAGAGGAGAATGAAAAGGGAGAGGTGGAGTGGTTTGTCTTTATGGTCAGTTCACCCTTCGAACAGTCGTGGGCGAACTGACAGGCATTTCTGTGGTGACTGTCCCATCTATCCATGTATTGCTGTGGTGATTGTCCCTTTTATCTAGAAATTACTGGGGTGACTATCCCTTTTATCCCGATATTAATATGCTCTCTTTCCCCTTTAACCAGGTATTACTGTGCTGTCTATCCCCTTTAATCAAGTATTACTGTGCTGTCTGTCCCTTTTATCCAGGTATTACTATGCTGTCTGTCTTTTTGAACCAGGTAATACTGTGCTATCTTTCCCTATTAACCAAGTGTTACTGGGCTGTCTTTACCCTTTTATTCAGATATTACTGTGGTGACTGTCCCTTTTTATCCACATACTACTATGATGTCTGTCACCTTTAACCAGGTATTACTGAGCTGTCTGTCACCTTTAACCAGGTATTACTATGCTGCCTGTCCCTTTGTCCAGGTATTACCGTGGTGACTGCCCCTTTTATCCAGAAATTACTGGGGTGACTGTCCCTTTTATCCAATTATACTGTTCTGTCCATACCTTTTATCTAGGTATTACTGTGGTGAATATCCCTTTATCCAGGTATAACTGTGCTGTCTTTCACCTTTAATCAGGCATTACTGTGCTGTCTGTCCCTATTATCCAGGTATTACTATGCTGTCTGCACCTTTAACCAGGTATTACTGTGGTAACTGTCCCTTTAATCCAGTTATTGCTGTTGTGTCTGACCCATTTATCCAAGTATTACTGTGGTGACTGTCCCTTTTATCCAGGTAATACTGTGCTGTCTGTCACCTTTAACCAGGTATTACTGTGCTGTCTGTCCCTTTTATCCAGTTATTACTGTTCTGTCTGTCCCTTTTACCCAGGTATTATTGTGGTGACTGTCACTTTTATCCATGTATTACCGTGGTGACTGTCCGTTTTATCCAGGTACTACTGTGCTGTCTGTCACCTTTAGCCAGGTATTACTGTGCTGCCTGTCCATTTTATCCATGTATTACTGTAGTGACTGTCCCTTTTATCCATGTATTACTGTGGTGACTGTCTCTTTTATCTACGTATTACTGTGGTGACTGTCCCATTTATCCATGTTCTACTGTGGTGACTGTCCCTTTTATCCATGCATTACTGTGGTGACTGTCCCTTTTATCCAGGTATTAGTGTTCTGTCTGTCCCTTTTACCCAGGCATTACTGTGGTGATTGTCCCTTTTATCCAGGTATTACGTGGTGACTGTCCGTTTTATCCAGGTACTACTGTGCTGTCTGTCACCTTTAGCCAGGTATTACTGTGCTGCCTGTCCATTTTATCCATGTATTACTGTGGTGGCTGTCCCTTTTATCCATGTATTATCGAAGTGACTGTCCCTTTTATCCATGTATTACTGTGGTGACTGTCCCTTTTACCCATGTATTACTGTGGTGGCTGTCCCTTTTATCCATGTATTACTGTGGTGACTGTCCCTTTTATCCATGTATTACCATGGTGACTGTCCCTTTTATCCATGTATTACTGTGGTGACTGTCCCTTTTATCCATGTATTACTGTGGTGACTGTCCCTTTTATCCATGTATTACTGTGGTGACTGTCCCTTTTATCCATGTATTACTGTGGTGACTGTCCTTTTTATCCATGTATTACTGTGGTGACTGTCCCTTTTTTCCATGTATTACTGTGGTGACTGTCCTTTTATCCATGTATTACCATTTCTTTTATCCATGTATTACTGTGGTGACTGTCCCTCTTATCCATGTATTAATGTGGTGACTGTCCTTTTTATCCATGTAACTGTCCCTTTTATCCATGTGGTGACTGTCCTTTTTATCCATGTATTACTGTGGTGACTGTCCTTTTCATCCATGTATTACTGTGGTGACTGTCCCTCTTATCCATGTATTAATGTGGTGACCGTCCTTTTTATCCATGTATTACTGTGGTGACTGTTCCTTTTATCCATGTATTACTGTGGTGATTGTCCCTTTTATCCATGTATTGCTGTGCTGTCTGTCCCTTTTATCCCTGTATTATGGTGGCGACTGTCCCTTTTATCCAAACATTACTGTGGTAACAGTTCTTTTATCCAGATATTACTGTGGTGACTGTCCTTTTTATCCAGGTATTGCTGTCCTGTTTGTCACCTTTAACCAGGTATTGCTGTGCTGTCTGTCCCTTTTATCCAGGTATTACTGTGGTGACTGTCTTTTATCCGGGCATTACTGTGCTGTCTGTCACTTTTAGCCAGGTATTACTGTGTTGTCTGTCCCTTTTATCTAGGCATTGCTGCAGTGACTGTCCCTTTTATCCAGACATTATTGTGTTGTCTGTCCCTTTTATCCAGGTATTACTGTGGTGACTGAAAAGCATTTTTAATAATATATTTCTATGGTTTACAAAGGGAAGGGGGACGGGATGGTGTAAATGGAAGGGGGCCGGGCTAAGGATTTGAAACCTGCTCCATTATCTAAGTTGGGTTAAATGATGGCCACCTCCCAAAATTTTGGGATAAATCAAATAGTGCGGATTTCTATAGCGCACAACCACACAAACTAACATACAAACAAACATTCATATATGTATATATATATATATATATATATATATATATATATATATATATATATATATATATATATATATATATATATATATATATATACACACACATATATATATATATATATATATATGTATAGTATATATATATATATATATATATATATATATGTATATATATATATATATTAAAATGTTTGAAAATATTTGTATTTATATATATGCAAGCATATATTTAAAATATCAATATATATATATATATATATATATATATATATATATATATATATATATATATATATATATATTATATATATAATATTTCATAGTAATTTTATTAATTGACTGATTTAGTATAAAATAAGTCATTTTAAATATGCTTTAAGTTTTCTATTCTTTTATTTATGTAAAGTGAAATTTTCTGACTGCGGAACACTTTAGGCAAAAATAATGCACTGGTGTTTAACATATAGCATTTATCTATCCATATATCTATTTGTCCATGTAGATTTTTCAACGATTTTTTAACCTGACTGGTTGATTCTTATTTCCGCTCTATGTTGTTATTTTGTATTTGAAAAAAAATCTGTTCTCATAATATATTTGGTCACACCTCCTCGCTCTTCGAAGAACGTCCCATCTACGGGCCAGTTTGCTGAAAACTGTTGATATTTTTTTTTATGTCTTGTTAGATGGAGCAGTTTTTTGTTCCTAAAATTTGGAGGCGAGGTCAATGCTTGCGAAGTTCGACTGATGTTCTTTGACATGTTTCCAAATCAGTGACCTTAGAGTCTGCCACTTAAAACAAACGAACTGTAATTTGTTAATCATTTCATGGAGGTCATAGTAGCCAGTGATTAACAGCAGATAAACGTATCAGCACAAGAACAACTGTTTTGGATCAGTCATGAACTAAAAATTTGTTTGGAAGGCATTCGCATATTCGAACAAAAGTATTTATAAACATGAAAAAATACTTTATGTCAGTTCATACACGCATATGCAGCAAATGACGTGATCACAGGCACAATAATTTTATAGCTAACGCTACTGGTAGATTTAGTAAAATAAAAATGTTAGATATGTCACTTTCTGATGTTACAATTATAATTAGATCATTTAAATTTTAACCGGGTCTGCTACACGAGGTGGTCAATTATCTTTCCTTTGAAGGGAATCCAGTACTTTTGAGACATTTTTTATAATTGGTAATTTTTTTCTAATAGGTAATTTTGCTTCTTTTTCCTTCCCTCAGTGACAAAAGGATTATATGACAATGTGGTTATGAAATATTTTGGCAATGGGTGCTGCACGGTGTTAGTAACCATCATTAACATAAAAGGACATGTAGCCCTCTGCATTTATGGTTTTTAGCAACTGGGGTTTCCAAACAGGCGACTTTTATCCCTTTGTCACCTCCCCTGTGACGCCACTTGAAGTTATAATTAAACGGTTATTAGCCACGCAACCATTTATAACATTAGGTTCTCTGAAGTAATCCTCTCTCTCTCTCTCTCTCTCTCTCTCTCTCTCTCTCTCTCTCTCTCTCTCTCTTAAAAACCTTAAAATCTAAATATCTGGGAATTCATTAGCATTCTTGAAGATGATCACCAGTCAAAAATACAGGTCCGCAGCCCATCTTTGAAATTGATTTCTCTACCCTTAGACCATTCATTTTACACTTAAAGCGGTTTTGTCAAAACGTCTTATGTTCTTCATGCTTTGTCAGTGACTGGAAGGCAAATTACAACCGCTTACTGCTAGACTGCCTTACTGGGCTTACCTTGTCTTACATAGAGTAAAATGTATATGAATTCCATGAAAATTCATAAAAAAAGTAAAGTTCAGAGAATAATCAACGTATGTGCTCAGCAAACCTAATGCCACCAGAATTTTGCACAGCTTTATCTCTTTGAAGAATGAAAGATGCATAATTATTTCTTCATCCCTTTTCTCGAAGAGAAGATGGAATAACAAATCTCCAGAGATGGCGAAACTCAGCCGGCAATCGCCACAGAATTATGGGTACTAAGTGTTGTTCGCAAAGTTATTCAGTAACCAAAGACCCACAGATTTCCTTCGAGAGAGAGAGAGAGAGAGAGAGAGAGAGAGAGAGAGAGAGAGAGAGAGAGAGAGAGAGAGAGAGAGAGATTTATCGAAGCTTATATTTTCAACAATGGGCAATAAAATTCCCTTTGTATGAGCAGGACACATGCGCAGAAACAGGATGGCGACTGTGCATTCTTTGATTATGTTATGAAGGTTTCACTATGCATTCAAATTTGATTATGTATTGTGAAAGATCATAATTATGCATCAAATTTTAGCGATATAAATATATATATATATATATATATATATATATATATATATATATATATATATATATATATATATATATATATATATATATATATATATATATATATATATATATATATATATATATATATATATATATATACATATATATATATATATATATATATATATATATATATATATATATATATATATATATATATATATATATATATATATATATATATATATCGTATTTAAAGACTTGAAATCTTAGGGAAAATAAGTGAGTATAAAATACCTGTTTACCCGTTTATGAAATACGATAAATTCCTACGCCTTTATTTTTTTTTTTATTCTACGTTTCTTTACCTCTTCCTCATTATTCACAGATATTCATAAATCATAAATCTTATACGCTTAAAGCAAAATTTTAAGAGAGTCTTCAAATAGCGACCCTCTTACTTTAATTAATCATTATTCTCAGAATATAACATAGTAAACATTGGCGGCAAAGTCATAACCAATAGGAGGCAGCCACCATTACTAGTTTATTAACGAGCAGTATCATAACCTAGTGCTCTTGGGATAAGAATCCGGTCATGTGCGAAGGTCACTCGTTGCAGAACGTGCCTCTTTAACTGCTCCATTTCACTCACACAAGCCTGAAGAGAACATCTCTTCGATACATTCTTTAGTGACTTTTGTAGAAGCAACTGGTATCTACGGCTTCCCTCTGCACACGTTTAGACTGTTTATATATCAGTTACATGAATTGAAAATAGAACTTTTAGTGATATATCCTTATGCTGACATTGGGGAAAAACAACGAGATTCCAGAAAATTCACTGGCTCGATATTGCCATTATTATTCATTAATCATTTTTTTTATTCTTCAGTTCCTCGTTGGATGAGTCGGTAGAGTTGTCGGCTAGCACTCTGCTAGGCCCGAGTTCGAGTCTCCGGCCAGCCAATGAAGAATTAGAGGAATTTATTTCTGGTAATAGAAATTTATTTCTCGATATAATGTGGTTCGGATTCCACAATAAGCTGTAGGTCCCATTGCTAGGTAACCAGTTGGTTCTTAGCCACGTATAATAAGTCTAATTCTTCGGGCCAGCCCTAGGAGAGCTGTTAATCAGCTCAGTGGTCTGGTTAAACTAAGGTAAACTTAACTTATTCATTAATTAACATTTCTAAAAACATTGTCGATAGGACAGGAATATTGTTAAGGAATAGTATTAGCATTAAATATTTCAAGAACATAGAGACAACGCTGTTAACTTCCAAGATTCACTGCTGAACCCAAGGTTTGGCAGCCTCTCACAGCCCTGTGACCACACAGATCAAGTGTAACTACTCTTTAGCCCACAGGTCATACTAAAATTGGCCACAGCCCATTCATAATGTCAGTTGTTTGCCCACAGCTCGAGTCTGACCTTGCAGCAACCTGGTAGGCTAGCATGGTTTTACACTTAGCCTCTGGCGATTTATGGAATAGATATAACCATGCCCTACCAACAAAGTAGTCACTAATGACCTAAATACAGCATCCAAGTTCTGGCTTCCCTCTCGAGAAAAGGCAGGAGGTTCTTCTCCACCACACTGGTAGACTTAGCAGTGTGTTCGTGTTAAACCCTGATTCAAAGTAACTACATACATGCTTACTTATACAAAACGTCACTAATGGACTGGATATGGCGCCTCAGCTCTGGCTTGTTTTCCTTTGAACGTCTGAGGTCATCCTAAGTGGACCCAGCATGATTTTTAATCAAATTGTGTAATTTATGGACTAAATATGGCTATGCCTACTGGTATTGAAAGTCATTAACTGTATAAATACAATTATCTTAACTCTGGCTTTACTCCCCAAGAGTTTACAATCGTCTCAATAGCAAAGTGAATCCAACACCAACCTTTAGCGACTAATGGACTAAATACAGATATGATCGGTATGGAAATCTAGTGAAAGTGTATGAGGATGAAAAGACAAGCATGAACACCATCACTCTGGTTCTGAAGGGTGGACATACAATTCTTCTCTGAAACATCACAAGTTTTTTACGGTGAGCTATGTCCTTTAATCAATTTCATCATTCGAGATGAGAGGATTGAATACAATAATTCAAGCGTGTGTTTTCCAGTAATTATCCTACCACTGGCAGCCTTTGCCCATTGTACCATCAACCTACTCACCACATCTTCCTACCAGAGTTCACAAGGTCTTCAAACCCGAGCTCAAACAAATTCATGAGATACCAGTAAAGCAAAGCATACACCAACATACAAAATCTTAAGGGCTCCTGGCCCACTCCAAATTCTGCCACCTGCCACTTGGGAAACTAGCTGACACAACAAGGTCTTCAAAGAAATGGAAAGGGTGGACCATTGCCTGAAAGCCCTCAGACCATGACCCTCCCTAGTCATTATGGTAAAAAAAAAAAAAAAAGACAAAGGCTCTTGGTGCCTCTGCAGAGACTACAGGCACCTCAGTCTACAATCAGAGGCTGATTATTATCCACGTCCAAAACATGGCTGATATCACTTTTCACAATGCAAGAATTCTCTCCAAGTTTGATCTCATGAAAGGCTTCTTTCAAGTACCAGTACACATGAGCACATATTGAACATGGTGAACATCATGCTTTTAGGCATCTATACATTTAACTACTCAGTGACATCCTTATATTCTCCAAAAACCAAGAACACCAACACCGCATCACACCCATGCTGTTCACACTCAAGGTGATGGTTTTGTTGTGTGCTAAGAAAAATTCATCACCTGGCCATTCTCTGTCGAATTACTGGGTCATGAAACGTCAAAAAGAAGCATATACCCTTGCAATGAAAACGTCAATCATCAGGAAATACTCATCTCCAGCCAGAGTCAAAGCACTAAAGGAACTGATGAGAATGGTGAACTTCTAATCCCAAACCCAAAAGAACTCTTTTCAATCTGCTAACAGATCATTAGCTACTCATGCGTGTCCTCCACAAAGACCATGATGCATACTCCAAAGTCAACAGCATTTACTCTCTTCCAACTCAGAAATCATTTGTACCATAAGCCTACACAAGGCAAGAAAAACCCAGTAGCAAATACACAACTATGAGACTGTGAAACAAATCAATGCCATGCAGCTACTACATTTTTATTATGGGAAGACCTCCCATTTGGAAATTCAAAGTCAATAATTCCCTGTAATGTTATCGCCAACCAATCACACTTTTAATGCCAACGGCTGTTTAAAGGCCATTGGCAAAGGCCACTGAGTACTGATAACGTATTCAACTCATCCACAGTCACCCTTCTGGGAGAACCAAAGCATAGTTGTTAAAAAAAAAATTCATCTGGCACAGAGCTAGGACTGATGTAAAATCATGGACCAAACATTACCTAAAGTGACAGGGGAGTAAATAACCTGCACATGGAATCTTGCACTGGTAATATCTGTGACACTAGGCAGCTGTTTTACCACTTACACATCGACACAAACACACACACACACACACACACATATATATATATATATATATATATATATATATATATATATATATATATATATATATATATATATATATATATATATATATGTGTGTGTGTGTGTGTGGTTACGGGATACAGAAAAATAAACGGATTGTTGGATATCAGTTGCTCAGTTACTCTTTTAATGTTTTAATAATAATAATAATAATAATAATAATAATAATAATAATAATAATAATAATAATAATAATAATCTTTATTTCGGCTCAGGGCCATATAGCCGTTGAATTTACAAATACAATGCACACAATCTAGATACATAAGATAACATGATAAAAATAATTATTCGCAGCATCCACACAGTTGCTGAAGAAGTAGAAAAAAAATAGAATTCATACTAACGGTAATGACAATAATTATATGGAGAATAATATAAAAAAAATGATAACAATAAAAAAGACAAACTGCAGACGATTAATTTCCAGCTGGGGACCTTAGGTGGTTACAGAAGGCAGGTCCAGAATGCTAAATACAAATACTGAAAATTGCAAAACTCTACAATGATGTTAATCACAGTAATAATAAAAAGTAAAAATATCAATAATAACAAGAAACGTAGAAAATATAATAATAATAATAATAATAATAATAATAATAATAATAATAATAATAATAATAATAATAATAATAATAACAGATTCTGGAGATGACACTTCATAATTGCAAAAATAGAGAATAAGTCATTTAAGGAACAGACGCCTCATCATCCCATCTTTCCCACAATTTAGATCGTCTTCTTGCCTCACTGCTCAGGGTGCTTTGTACAGTTTGAGTGAATTGCTGCTGTTTCTCAGTCGGGTGATCAGACTGGACATTGTTCGCCTCACAATGATTTTCAAAACAATGATTTTCAAATTATCCAGGCGGTTTTCTATGAACATCTGCGTAGCGGAGTGATAGCGAGGAGTGTTTGTGAGGCGTCTCAGAATGTCATTGCAAACAACAGTGATACGTCTCATGGTCTCTCGGGTATAGTTCGTCCAAAGGGAACACCCATATATGCTGTAGCAGTTCGAGTGGAAGAGCAGCAGTTTCGTTTCTTGGTGACAGAAGGCAAACGTCCTTGTAATCATGTTGCCAGCTGCGCATAGTTTACGACGCCTTTGCTCTATGTCTGCTGTATCTTTCAGGTTGTCCGTGATAATGTGGCCCAAATACGGAAATTCATGCACGAATTCCAGATGACGATTTCCGAGGAAAATTTGCGGTTCTGCAATATACTTAACCGATCTCGGGAGCAGCGACATACACTGGGTCTTGGTTTCGTTGTATAGGATATCACAGTCCTCTGCATATTGGCGGCAGGTGTCGATGAGTTGCTGGAGACCTTGCACTGATGGGGAAATCAGAACCATATCATTGATGTAACAGAGGTTGTTTATTGTTGTTTCGTTGATAGTGCATCCGATTGGGAGTAAGTTCAATTTGACATTCAGGGCATCTGTGTACGTGTTAAACAGGTATGGAGAGAGAATGCCCCCTTGCTGGAGCCCGTTTAGGGAGCTGAAGGTGTACGACAGTACGTTACCCCATTTGACACAGAATTGCTGTGTGGAGAACCAACAACATAAAATGCCAATTAGATATAGAGGTGTGCCTCGTTTGTGCAGCTTCAGGAGGAGCTTCAGGTAGTTTACTCTGTCTAATGCTTTTCTCACATCTACACACAGGAAAACAGGAGAGGATGATGATAGGTAATAGTTCAGCAGTTCTTTCAGAATGTAGATGCAAGTATCGGTTGAGTGGTTTGTTTTAAAGCCGAACTGGTTGTCAGTGGTGTGTAGAAAAGGGGAGAAGTCTCACTAGAAGAACAGACTCAAGTATCTTCGACGCAATTGTAGTAATTGCAATCGGGCGATAATTGCCAGGTTCAGCTGCATCCTTTAGCTTGTTGTTTTATTAATGGTATTAAGTGAACTAAGACAGTCTAGGAGAAACTGGTGAATTATGGGCGCATTGAACAGAGCAGCTAGCAAAATGTAAATTATTGGTTGGCAAAATTTGAAAGCTTCAGCAGGCAGACCATCGCAGCTGGGCGATTTATTATTAGGTAGATTGTTTATGACATCGCTGATGTTACCTGGCATAATACGATTGGCAAAATGAAACTGAATATTATCAGACGAGGTTATTTACATCCCTTCGGGAGTCTTGATCGTTTATGCAATTCAGGATAGTGCTGAAGTGATCGCCCCATTCTTGCGATTGCCTCGTCACCGAAGTTTCTCTTCCTCTCTGTGATAGCTTTTTAGTTTTGGGATTTAGGGATTGAATGTCCTTCCAAAGACGGGGGTAACCACCAGATTCTAATTTACCAGACATTGCATCAGCTCTTAGTTGCTTTTCATTCAGTCTGCAATGGTTAAGGACAAGTTTGAACTGCACTCTCGTCTACGCCATTAGCAGTGCAAAATGTCCTTCTCTCGGGCTACCATTTTGCCTCCACAGTAGAAACATTTCTCGAGAATTTGTATATAGATCTTTAACCAAGCCATTCCATCCAGGTATATTAAAAGAGTTGATCTAAAGGTATCCCTGCCGGAGGCAAGCATAGCGGAAATTATATTCGAGTAGGGTTCTGTCAGATCTCTCCTGTGACGGTCATTTCTACTTTTGGGTTAGTGCACAGTAAGGCGTCTGCCGGTTGAACTGTTGACCGCAGCCTGGTTTCCGTGGTTTCCCTAAAGGATCTGGTTTCCTGTTGGTTTTAAAATCCCCGTGAAAAGCAGGTGGGTGATCAGAATGGGTTCATGGTATTCCGGGATGGGGTCTTGAATGACACCTGCAAGGGGATGTGATTTAGCCCATTGCAAGGTTTAGCGAATGTTGCAGGTCATAACAGAATCATGAAGTTGAGGGGACGTGATGCAGTGGTCCAGCCAGAAGGTTGTAATTGTGTCAATTCTATTTTGTACATAGGTGTAGGAGGGAAGGAGGGAAGAGCATTACATCGCTAATTCGGAGAGCGTGATTTTGAAAGAAGCGAGTAAGTTTGTTATAAAATTTTTTCGTAGGGTGGGAATTAAGGTCACCAATTGTACAAATATGATAAGCAGTATAATCGTGAACAATGCTGTGTAAATCACCTAGGATCATGCAGTACTGATCAAAATTATTGTTCTTTTCCCAAGGCATTTAAACATTAATTATTAAGATCTAAGAGTCCCCTACTGTCACTTGAAGCCCCAGCAATCTATCACTCCTATAGGTCAACACACTCTCCATATTGTCTAACGATTTGTGCCACAGGAAAGGCCCCCTTTCGAGCGACCGGATACGATGTGATCTGTAACTTGCATCGATGAGGTCGAGAAAGCTCTAAAGTCTTCATGCACTGAATTGCAGATGGCAAGGTCATGAGGTCAAAGGAGCATTTCTTGTAGTGCAATGATGCCTTTGAATTTCTTGCAGAACATGTTTAAGGGAGGAATGTTCTGCTTGAGGACAAAAGTATTGCAAGAGATTATATCTAGTGTAACCATGGCAACTCATGAAGATGGGAAATGAATGAGTTGATCATTTGGGTGGATGGGGTGTTGGCCAGGGGGGGCTGGCATTCATTCACTCGGCTTGGGAGGATGGCTGGCACTTGTGGTAGAAGGCGAGTCTGCGCTTGAACCCCTACTTCGGGTGTCAGTAAGCTCCCCTTGCGGAGGTTGGTCCCGGAATAGGTTGTATCTTGAGGCTTTTATATTAGGACCGAAATTCTCGCCTTTAAGAACATCGAGGTGCTGAAATAGGCAGGTAATCCTGCAGGCCACTTTATGTTTAATTTTGCATGGGAGTTCATGGGAGATAATAATCGGAGCCCAAGAGAAACTTGACTCTCTCTACTATGGCGTCTAGCTTCACCGATGACCGTAAATTGTGAATCACAACGTGACATCTCTTCTCAGGTTTTGGGCGAGGTGATTCACGAATGTTGGGCTTCGGTTTAGCGGACAATCGAGATGTTCTTTTCTTTTTTCGACTTGTGTCCGCCAGCCCCTAATCCCCTCATGATCGATCCACCTTCATTCACGACGAGGGGTTGCGGGGGTTGAGGGGGAGGGGGGAGATAGGGTTGGAAGACTCATGAGGGCGGGTTATCATCACGGAAGATCTATCTTCCATCGGAGGCACTGGGGAGGGAGAGGAGGTTGGGGGTTCGTCGGTCCCCTCCAATAGGTCTATAGATGATGTGGGCGCTTCATCCGAGGGAGTGAGAGCAGTTCCCTTATGGGACGGTATGGCCATCTCAACTTCGCGTCACACCCTCACTTCTCTCGTGTTGTTGGGAGGTGAGGAAATAATAGATGCCTCATTCAAAGGAGTCTGATGGCTTGCTGTGCGATTGTCTAATGATTCCTGCACTCCTTTGATCGCATCCCAGATCCGTGAAAGACTGTTATTTGTTTCCACAGTTTTAAGACTGTCGAATGATTCCTGTAATCCTTTGATCACGTCCCAGATCTGTGAAAATTTGTCTTGTGCTTCCTCAATTTTTTTCTGAGGTTTTGTCAATTTTTACTGAGAGGGCATTTTCTGCCGTATGGTACACTGCAGGTAGGCTTAGATCAGCAGGCCCCTTTGGAGGCAGATAGTAAGGGCCATCGGCGTAGATTTCCACCGAGCAGGTCCTTTGTCACTTGGTGATATATGGTATTTTCTTGAGAGAGGATAAGCTTTTCGTGGGTTGCTCCTGAAGTGGTTTCTGGTATCAGGTCTTTGCATTTTGTATATGCAGCGTTAATTTCTTCATCAGAGAAGGCTGCACTGACAGACTGTATAGTAGTCTCGACATTGGAACGGTTCGATTGGTATTGTATAAAGTAAAGACAATTGTTCACGAGTACAGAACAATGGGGCAAGGTATCGTTAGGTGCCAGGGTCACTGGACGAAGTTAGGTTGGTCAGATGACATTTTTGTGGTAAAGGGATGGCCAAGCACTGACACATGCACAGTGCTCTATTACCCATTTCCCAGGCTCAGTAGGCTTCGAGAAGTTGAAACTTGAAAATTTCGAAGGCACTGATTGGGGCAGAATGTAGATTAATATATCTGCAATTACACAACACTAACCGGCTTACGTGACGAGTATTACGTAGAGACACTATTAACACATTGCCTTCTATGTGAGGTATAATCACCAAGAGCGAAAAAACCTTCTTTTTTGGTGAAAAACGTGAGAGAGACCTCCAATACGTCAGCCACGACATATAGTTCAGTCTACCTCGACATAAACGAGATGTATCGAGAACACTATCAGCTAAGAAAGAAAAAAAATGCACTTGAGAGACCAAACCAAGAACAAACTGATAGTCTCCTTGATAAATCGTGTTTATGTTGAAGACATCAAAAAAGTAACAGAGCAACTGAAATCCGACACTTTATTTTTCTCTATCCTGTAACCATTGATAGTTCGCTTACTAACATGCATGTATATGACAAACAAGCTGAAGCTGGTGTGTTTAAAGAGTATCATACAATGATAATGATATTTATATTGGGAAGACCCTCAGATTCATCTCACCAAGATTAACTGAGCATTAACGATCAGTGGGATATGTCTCAAGAACTCAGGAATATTCGTATAATAATGTATAGTATATGAGGAATACTGGACAAGACATGTACTGACCACCAGTTTTTTATTCTGGAAGTATCTCCTTGTGCAAAATGAAGGTTCTAGAATCCGCCACCATAGGTTAAATCGATATTATGAAGTGATCAGGAGGACAATGGAAATCTAACATCTCTGACAAGTTAATTTTCAGGCCTACCCTATGCAAGTGTTTCAGCAGACCTGCACACGAGACTACCCAGGTGGGAGATACAATAGAAAAGAATATGGAATTTTGGCTAAAGGCCAAGCGCTGGGACCTATGAGGCCATTCAGCGCTAAAAGGAAATGGCAGTGAGGTCTGAAAGGTGTAACAGGAGGAAAACCTCGTAGTTGTACTATGAAAAAAATGTTAGAGAGGGTGGAAAATCAGGTGGGCGGAAGAAAATATGAACGGAGGTACAGTAAAAGGAATGGAAGAGGTTGCAGCTAGAGGCCGAAGGGACGCTGCAAAGACCCTTAAGTAATGCCTACAGTGCACCACGTAAGGTGCACTGACGGCACTACCCCTCTATGGGGCCCAGGTGGGAGATGCCAGAGACTAAGACAATGAAGAATTAACGCCTTTCATCACACGGCCGTCGCAATATCTAATCCTGTCACAGTCGTTACTCATATAAATACTCGTGTTACATATTATTACTGTACAATAATAACGACTGTTCACAATTACCTCATTAACTGTCAGGTGAAATGCATGTTCTTGCGATTAATTTTTTTATTTGAACCTACAGCTCTATATATATATATATATATATATATATATATATATATATATATATATATATATATATATATATATATATATATATATATATATATATACTATATATATATGTGTGTGTGTGTTTCATCGAAGGGTATACTCGTTACTATGGCATTTTATAAGAAATATTGTTTTTAAGTTTCTTAATGAATTACCAGCGTTGATATTGTATTATTTTATGAACTTTATCATATTAATTATCATGATGTCGAATGATTTATATTTAACCCCAAGGAATGTCTTACCATCTTTTTTTCTATATTCATCCAGAGACAATACGGAGTATACAAAAATTATGCTCCTTCTATGGAAGTGAAACATTACAATTTCATATTATTTTGTTATTAATATCTTTTCTTTCGCAAGCATGAGTGTTTTTCCTCGATTAAGTTGATGTATATTTAATAGACATAAATTCTATCTCATAAGATTTAGAGCCGACATTAGTTTTGAAGAGCATATCATTATATTTTATGGTCTATTCTCCATTTACCAAAATGTAATTTTTATATTTATTCGACAGAATATGGTGAGTCCCTCTCCTACAAGCAGCGAACATTGCATATAGGCCAAGGACTACCGTAACCCCCCTCCCCCCCTTGGGGATTTTCGGCCACTAGTATTTTTGGATACCCCTAGGTGTGCCATTTATGAATCTCCTTGTCTGCGCGCAGATTAGCGGTGGGTAAGGGTATGGGGCCATCTCAAAGTCAGGGGTGTATTTGTACGTTTTGAACCTTGGATTTTAGAGGTAGGAGAAATATGAATCTCGCATACTTCATTATTTCTTATCAGAGGACAACAAATTGTGGCTCAAAATAATTGGTTTTATATCCTCTTTCAATTAAAATCAACAATATGCAAATTAGCCCAAGAAGCAGGTCACCAGAGGTTAAAAAGGTCAAGGAAAGCGAATGCATTTTGCAATGTTATCTACATTTTAAAAATACAGAAATTGAGGCATATTAAACAGTTTTTCATGATTTATACTGAGAAAAAAATGGTTTACAGTTATATTGATATAAGTAGTATGCCCAAAAATATCTTCTTTAGCTCATTCTTAAAGGTACTGTAGAGCATGTTTAGTCGGTCATGGTGTAAAACTGTTCTAATGGATACTTATCAATATTTATGGGTTTATACAATTTATTCCTCCTTGCCTAAAAGTTTGCTAGTCCACCTTCATCCTGTGTCAAACGCCACTGTCACTTTGTCGGCTTGAAGATCTCCAACTGCACTTGGAATAGGGACATCGGAAGACAAGCAGTAGAGTACCTCTTTGATGTCTACTTCAAATGGGTTAATGAAATTCTGTATGGCAAGGGTAACTTTCTTGACTTCTTTTTTACTTTGACTAATATTGGATGGGCGTAGGTCCTTGTGTAAGGAACTCTCCTGACTGTCCATGTCAAGCAATTCCAGTGTAGCTTGATAGTAATCTGCCCTTACATGACGAGTCAAGGACCATCTGTAGTAAGCTGACTGGTTCCTACTGAAACCCACTATTCCACCGTCAGATTTTGCATGTTAGTTGACTGTTTGCTCAATGGTAATATCTACTGAGTTCTTGATGATGGAACATCGGACCTATTAACACTGAATCCATTTTGCCTCAGAAGTTCATCAGCACCAGGGTGAGTTTCTGAAAGGTTCAGCATTGAGAGTAAATACTCAATAGCATATCTGGCATAGTTTTGATGGTCATAGCTGAAAAACAAGGGGCACATATTTTGAAGACTTGCAAGGTGAAGGTCAAAGCAGTTCTCCTTTGTTGCCCGTTGGAATTGCAGTATGTGCCACACTCTATCCATGTAGTTCATCCAGTACACAGCAGTCTTACCCAGTTCTCCATGACAGACTGCCTCTTGGAACTATGTGAACTTTGACCAGAAGTGCCCTTTTCAAGACCATGGTGAGAAGCTTCATCAGGACATTTGCTTCTTCATTATGGACATCGGGAAGAGGTTTGCAGCAGAAGGCATTCTAAAGCCTGAAGACCAACTTGTGGACACGCAGTGCTCTGTTGTAGTGTTTTCCATGCATTACATTCTCTACTGAACCGCTGGCACATATTCCAGATTCCGAGAATTCCCTCAAATCCACTCCCCCTAATACTCTGTCCAAGGGCACCCATATAGGAACAAAGTAGATGCAAACCACCAACTCTGACAATGACATCCTTGAAGAATTCTGACTTTTCCCACACTATGGTATATGCTTTCATTACAACTGCCAAGTCAAAAGTCACAATAGTATACATCTGCCCAATCTCCCTTGATGCAGACTGAGACAGACTCAGAATGTGCTGGACAGCGGCATATTCATTTACAGAAGCAAAGATGGGTGCAAGAAAGTCAACTGTTGATTGTTTGTTACTATCAATTTGAGCTTCGGTTCCAGTAAGGGAGACCCAGCCAGCCCATGGAGGCGTAGTTTGTTGGCGACCATATTCCTGAAGTAGTGCTCTTGCAAACACCTAGAACGTATCCAAAGACTTTGCTGCAAGCTCTACTTGATATTCAGGCACTTCTTGCATGATAGCGTCAAGTTTGGTTCTGGCTTTTTACTTTTCAAAAAGCAGGGTTCCACATTAGTTTGTCACTGTAACAGAATGCTGCTTTGTCTTAGGCATGGTTTCCAGATTTTGTAATTTGTTACAATCACTGCTTGTGTCTTGTACGATAATACCATGGGTATTGTGGGTGGTTCCATTGCCGGAGGGAGTTTCCGCCAATAAATCAAAGTTGTCCCAACATAGGTGTGTGACTATGTTAGTGTCTGTGTCAACTGTGGGTGGGATCAATGAGTTTCTCAAGTCAGTGTTTCTGCATATTGCACTTTCCAACTCAAACACTCTGGAGTATGATGCACAGTGACCGAAGTGACTGATCATTGTGACTATGACTGTGCTACCAGTAATATGTCGCAAGGTCATGCTGAGGAGGAGGTGCTTTGGCATCATCCACTTTCCACCTGTTACTGCATGGCAAAGATCATTTGCAAGTGACACAATTAACCTCTGCTTTCTAGCACTAGACCATCCGCTAGACTTTTGTGACCTTTTCTTGCCAAGCAAGTGACTCATAACACTCTGAGGTGGGCACAGTTTGTTTTTCAATAACACACTTGCAGAGCGGGGCCAGGGTACTTCTTGAGACTGTTTGTGAGCCTTCATAATCGCTCGCCTTAAGATTAAAGCAGACTCTTCTAACCTTTTAGACTTAGAGGCAGCAATTTCAAAAGCAGACTCAATGGCCTGACCCTTCTTAACCCCTGGGGAATATACAAGCTCACTTTTGTAGTTTGGTTGCCAGAACTGAATTTCACTACCAAAGCATTTGATCAACCTGGATTTCAGTTTGTAAGTTTTGTAGTCTAGATTATAAAAATCTGGATAATGTTCAAGCATGAACTGGAGGTAGTGCTCTCGAAGCATTGTCATACACTCAACATTAAAGTCCTCGATAATGCTTTTATTCACATAGTTTGCCAAATAAGAAAAAACTGTATCATGAGCAGCCTGCAATTTCACATTTGACGGGTAGTCTTCACTTTTTCTGAGGGAACGACGATCATCACTGCGCGTCAAATCCTTCTGGCAGGATTCATGATAATAACCTTCTTGAGTACGCAAATCAACATCCTGCAGTCTATGGACGAGGTTCATGAGGTTTCTTTCTTCTGCACCACGTTTAATAGACTTTTCAGCTGTCTTCGTCATACATTTTACTAGGCGCTCTTCTTGGCCACATTTTTTCTTCCTCCTACAAAGGCAAATTACACATTCATCCTCAGGGAGAAGAGGGCGACCTACCTCTGCTTCTGCAGGTTTACGCCATTTTGGTCTGGATGCTGTGCCTCCGGGTGTACATTCATCTTCGACAGACTAGGAATGCTTATGTTTACGAAGTCTAAAGGTATTAGTGAAATTCTTATAACACCATTGATGAATACCATGGCAATGTTTATTGAAAACTGTTGGAACACCAGCACAAATGTTATCTAGCCTATCATTGTCATTTTCCGCAGACTGTCGCATCTGAACAGTGTATGTTATTGTCTTAAAGCTAGTTTCAGAGAATGGCCTGACTTTTTTGTCTGATACAAGAGAATAATGTATGATGCACACTACCTTTTTAACTTTGACAGTCTAAGAGGTTTTTCATCGGACGTTTTATTCTTGGCCATCATCAAAGCAATTCATGCTAACCACTTGAAATTAAGAAATTGCACGTTAGAAAGAGGACATCCAGCAGGTCATTTTGGTATGTAATTTGCGTTCCTGTTATAAGAATTGAAGAAGATATGGCTGTTTATATTTCTCGTAACCCTAAAATTTTGGCTCGAAACAAGCAGTGCACCTCCAACTTTGACATGAGCTGGTACACTTACCCACCGATGATTCAACTGCAGACAAGCAGATTCATGAATGCTGATGTGTACCCTATCTAAAAATACTAGTCTCTGAAAATCCCCCAGTTGGGGGAGGGTTTCGACCACTGGCCCATGCCCTAATAGCCATTCAGCATTAAAAGTGTCATAAAACCTCCATAGTCGCAGATGTTGCTCATCACAGTACCGTTAAATCCACTGCATTTCAGGATCTTGCTATTTGAGGTAAGAATGCTGCAATGAAATATAATTTCTGTAATTATATCATCATTATCTTCACCAATGATACGTGGTTAGATGTGTTCACCAGACACATTTAAACTCTGTTGCTCTGATCTTCGAAAACCAGGAGGAAGCATCAATCGTTTGTCAGTTTTATAAAGACATTACTTAAAGGAAACATATAAATATAAATATGTTTACACATTGGGCCTTATTCAACCTCATCAGGGATTATGATCCTGCTTACTCACTTAAAATCTCGGTAGGTCTGGATCTTTTGCAGACAGAAGAAGCTGCCTTTTGCAAATTCTCTCAACCCTGTGATTACAGGGAACAGCTGAATGTGAATGAGTTATCGATTGCACTCTTGGTCTACGATTTCGATCTTAAACTTTGAACTTTTTCGTAATCAAAAGAATGAAATGTACCGCTTTAGCGATCAGGTGTCCTGGTGCATTTTTTTTTATTTAAAGTCGTATGACCCAGAGATTTATTTGTTTGTACGAATAGGGAATCTCCTAAAATCCGAGGATTTGTAAGCAATGACTGTACTGTAGCCGAAAAAAGGAATTTTGCGCAAAACCATTTAGTTATGTACCGATGGCATTAACTTTATAGGTCCCCATTTTTATCACAGTTTTTTTTTTCGGGAAGCAAAAACACAGATTCAGAATTCGATATCTTTTGTAGTTTATATGCCAATCATTAATGACATTTTTGCTCGCGATACTCGATTTATAGCGAAATATAGCTATATAATATAACATTTAGAGTGCAAGGTTTTTTTTATATATAAAAAACGAGTATTAATCGTCGACATTTGATAGAGAAAGAAAACATGGTTTTAAACAAAAATTTGCCATTTTATAACTCCCTGAGAAACCGTTTTTCATGCTCTGAGCTGCCTATATGCGGAGGCATCCGCGGGATACAGTATGCATGATCGTTTTTGCTAGGCTTATCTCATTTATTAAGGGTGTGATTTATTACTAAATCACACCTTAACATGGCTGGGAAATGGATAAGTAATATTTTAGCCACCTCTTCCTTTTCCTCTTTAGTGCATCGTTCTTTGCACTGTATTTCTTTTGTTATTAGTGTTATAACTATTTACCTATGAAAAATACACATTAATATCTTCATCATCATTATCATCATGGTTGCCTCCGACGCTGTGCAAAGCAAAGGGCCTCTGTGAAATTCTGCCACTCAATCTTCTACTGTGATTTATCTTCCACATATCTCCTATTATTCCCAACCTTCCTTCTTACAGTTCTCATCCAAGTACATCTGGTGCCCAAAGGACCACTTTCACCTATTAACCTCCTAGGGTTAGTTTAACGTACATGCCCACGCCATACCCATCTCCCTTTCCTAATCAATTTATCTAAGTATGGAGCGTCCATACTCTGTCATGGTAACATGTGAGTCATTGACAATATCAAAAGAAGAAAGACAACACCAGGCGGAAAATTCTCGTGAGTTCCTGAATAAGAGAAATGAAATGATAATCGGACTGATAAACCAGAAGCCGACAAACCTTATGGTTGCATTCATAGTTTTTGAAGTGGCATCAGTAATAAATGAATTTAGTAGATGGAAAACATGAGATAATGAAGGAATCTATGCGAGATTATTTTAGCTGACACTGAGATACTACCCTTTTCACTAACTAGACTTTTGCAGAATGAAGAAAATTGAGCGTTATGAATGGAAACTGGAAGTCATAGCTAAAGTACTAAAGAAAGACGACCAGACTGAATCGGCAGTAAACAGTTAGGTACAAAAAGATACCTTAGTTTTACAGACCACTGAGCTGATTAACAGCTCTCCTAGGGCTGAAGGATTAGACTTATTTTACGTGGCTAAAACCATTTGGTTACTTAGCAACGGGACTACAACTGTGGAATCCGAACCACATTATAGCGAGAAATGAATTTCTATCACCAGAAATAAATTCCTCTAACTCTTCATCGGGAATTGAACTCCGGCCCATCGAATGACAGTCTGAAGCTCTACCGAGTCGGCCAACAAAGGGCAGTTAGGTACAACATGCGAATGTTATATCACTTATGATGTTTCATGAAAAAGTGATCAGAGATGGAAGAGATGATTTAAATTGAAGTCAAGATAGAAGCGTGACATTATTTACAGTATATGTAGATAATGCTACTTCAGTTAGCAAAACACAGCAAGAGGTATTAAGCTTGCTTAATAGAAAATGCCATACATGAAGAGATATGGTACTCAAGATAAATCTGAGAAAAACAGGAGCAATCGGGGCAGTGTATGATAAAGTAACATTAAATGTAGAAAGGATTAAAGAAGTTGGATCTTTAAAATAGTTAGACTTCAGTAATGAGCACATTCTGTTTTGCGCCCCTCTTCACCCTGATATTTACTCGGTGAGCCTTTTGCTTTCGTCTATTCTTATTGTATCCCGGGTCTCATCCCATATCCAAAGGTTCCATCCAGTTAACCCTCACCCCGGTCATTCATTTCCAGTAGATTGGTTATCTGCTCCTCCTCTGATATGGTTTTTAGCTGCAAATCTATTTCGACATTCAGGTTCAAAAGCCTCTCGATATTCTTCCTCGAGAATCTCCACTGTATCGACCCAAGATATTCTGTCAATTTTTTATTGGATACCATTAACAAGATGGTGATCAGCCCAGCCAGTTGGGGGACAAGCCAGTCCAACTTGCTGCCGGTCTCAAGCCCGGATAAATGGGGAGAGTTGCTGCCTGGTCTAGCCAACCGAGTATGAAAACAGTGGCAAAAAACTAAATAATGAATCTTGAGTCGATGATGGAATGCAATAGGGCTAGGGCGTACCCCGTAAGTGACGTGCTGCAGTATCCCCTGACAGCAGTGAGAAATATGCAAAGGGCACCGCAGAAGTCACGACTGTGGCTAAAGAAGTTAGTGAGAAGAAAGGACTGGAAAAAGAAAGGAAAGCTGAGAACTGGAAATTGGAATGTTGGTAGCCTCACAGGAAAGGGAAGAGAGTTGGTAGATGTCATACAGAGAAGGAAAATTATGATTCTGCGTATACAAGAGACTAAATGGAAAGGGAAAAGTGCAAAAAAGCTTGGAGAAGGATGTAAAGTTTACTACGTAGGGGAAAATACAAAGAGGAATAGGGTAAGAATTATTCTCCATCCAAATTTGCAGGAGAATGTCACAGAGGTCCAGCGTATCAGTGACAGGCCCATGGGCTTAAAGTTTGTGAAAGATAAGAGAGTATGGCATATCATCTTGGCATACGCCCCTCAACAAGGGTGTAGTGAAGAGGAGGAGGAGGAATTCAGAGGAAAATTAGAAGAATGTGTCGAAAGAGTTCCAACAAAAAGTCATGAATTACACTCAGTTTCGTTTGCATTCTCTACGGCCTTCTTAGGCCATACAGTCATTGATTCTACCATCATTCACATTCGTAACACCAACAACAGTTTTTATACGTCTTTCTTGTATTTCCTATATGACATTCAGCTGCTCTATTTAAATTCATCTTTTATTTCTTAGGAGATTTTATTCGCTGGTGCATAACTCACTATAACGTTCTTGTTGCATTGTTTTGACTTTAATGTAGCCAACAGTTCTGCTCACTGTTCTCCAATCAGTCAGTACCTTTTCTGCATTTAGTGTTAAAATTATCCCTGTCCCTTCTCTACCATTTCTAGCTGCTCTTCCTGAACAAACTTGCACATTAACACCATGTAATCTCTCTTTTCCTTTCCCTGGCATCGTGATTCTCAAACAGTTGCGAAGTCGGTCCTTATCCCAGTGAATTAACAGTTTACCTGTTCTAACTTTCCAGTTTGGTTCTGTGTTTTTAGTTCCAATTTACACTTGTCAATTTATCCTCAGTATTTAAAGACCCGCTATAAACCCGATATTCGCAAACTTTTCTAAATTGTGCCTTTCCATTTACGCAGTGTTATTTATGTAGGATTCATAGACTAAATACACTAATGGATAGACAGCCGTTTGTAGTACATAGTTCCTAGCTGACTATGTCCAATGGCACCTGCCATTACATATTGGGTTTTAACAAAGTTCATTTGTCAGGTGTCCAGAGCTGATGCCATCAGGGCAAAGCACTCAGCACTTTATCTAATACAGAAAAATTCGTTGGAGGGCCTATTATATAATTCGTTCTCACCAATCCCTATCTGAATATCGAAATCTCTGTTCTCTTCTGTGTGTCCATGACAAAACAGTCCTATCATGAAAAATACCTATGGCTTCAGCAGTATCATTATACAGTATACTGTGGATTTGTTTATGATGTGCACTAGATATTGGCAATTTCTAGTGCACATCATAAACAAAGCCACAATTTTCGATTGTGTATGATAACAATAATTTAACATTATCAGTTATATGCATACTGTATAATGATATTGGTTAGCATCCCCCTGGAATATTTTCTTTTGGAAATTGCTGAAGCCATAGGTATTTTGCATGATGGCACTATGTTTTGTCATAGACACACAGAAGAGAACCGAGAATTCGATATTCAGAGAGGGAATGATAAGAACGAATCATATTACATATTACAGGCCCTCCAATGAATGTTTCTGTATTAGAACAATAGCCAACTCCAAGAACTGATAGATCCCTCATAATCTTGGAGCAATGTAAGAGGCATCTAAATAGATAATCAAGTTTCAAAGAAGCATTCTTAGGTTAACCTTGAATGGATGTAAAATATAATCTGGTAGGTTTTAGTTTTTCAATTATATTTCCATCAATTAAATATGACAGATTTAAATAAAGCTGCCTGTCAGTTTTACGCACCTGTATTGAAACTCTGCCTTCCAGTCTACTAATTTATTGTTAGTCTCATTATTATTATTAACATAGCTATAAATATGGTCATAATGAAATCTGTAAAGGGGTCTTTAGTAAAATAATAATTACCTAAACGTTTTCGCTCCTTACAAGATGATTGCTGAAGCAATTATTGATGATTAATTAAGAATATCTTTCAACTTGCGTCAAAATAAAAAGTATTTTACATTATGTGAAAATAAATGATTAAAGAAGGCGTGATTCTCAGGGAAAAACCAGAGCCTCCTTTGAAATCACTATAATGAATTCTTAATGAAGAGAATAAATCTTACGAAGACAGCAATGACTGTGGGCCAGAAATCCACAGCTGTCCATCTAATAAAAGTTGGCATTGTTTTGTTTCATATACACTGATAAAAAGAGGCAATCACAGACTTTTCTTTAGTGTTTTTATTGCTGATACCATTAGCAGTCGTACCTATATAATTCTCTCTCTCTCTCTCTCTCTCTCTCTCTCTCTCTCTCTCTCTCTCTCTCTCTCTCTCTCTCACAGATAATGCCTGTCGATGGACGATTTCAAAAGACGTATTCCATGGTAGAACTTTGTGAAACACATGGCACGGCATATTTCTTAGTACGTAGAATGAGAGAACACTGTTAATATGATAGCGAATATTTCTTTAAAATTCGTTTCTCTGGCATTAAATATGAAACATCTCTCATTAAGAACTTGTGAATTTCTTAAAATCCTTTTCCACAGCTAAAACGGGAATAAATGCGAGAGACTGGAAAATGTTTTCTATTTAGCTTTCTAAGACCAGCTTGTTTTTAGATAAGTTCCGCATTGTTATTTCTTTTGTAATAATTGCATCCTAATTTTTTTCTTTATGGACTCCATCACTCTCCTAGAAGGATCTTGCTAAAGAAGATTTGGCCAATTAGAGAAAGGACTTTGACCCTCGACCTTAGTCAAAGGAGATCTTGGACATTGGAAATACGGAACTTTTTTCTAAGTGACAAAAGGGCACCTTCAGGCACTGGGCCTTTCACCAATTGGTGGCGTAAAAACCAACTTAAAAACATCCTATGACCTCCAAATACCAAAAGGAATGACTGATATGCAAAACGTTAGTCAAGAAGTAATATAATACTTGAGTGAAAACGTTTATCTATAGCTAAAACGCGACTGAACTAGGCATTAATGAATGAGAAGACATGTGTAATAAAAACAATATATATTTTCATATCCAAAACTCGAGGCCAGGAAACATGGTCACAAAACCATATAAAGGATTTTTGTGCTGTAGTAAGGATGATAAGTGGTATTAAATCGAAATAAGATGAAGTAAGGGCCTTCAGATAACTTGAGGAAATTAAGTAACTTGTTGATGAAGTTCTTATGTTCTGTCTAATATTACTCAAACGAGCTTGATGGCGCGTGCTACACTGCGCTGGAACCAAGAGCTGCCCGTCATGTCTCCCCTACCCTCCCAATCCCATAGTTCCTCGTTGGAAGAATCGGTAGAGTTCTCGGATAGCACTCTGCTAGGCCCGAGTTCGAGTCTTCGGCCGGCCAATGAAGAATTAGAGGAATTTATTTCTGGTGATAGAAATTCATTTCTCGCTATAATGTGGTTCGGATTCCAAAATAAGCTGTAGGTCCCGTTGCTAGGTAACCAATTGGTTCTTAGCCACGTAAAATAAGTCTAATCCTTCGGGCAGCCCTAGGAGAGCTGTTAATCAGCTCAGTGGTCTGGTTAAACTCAGGAATACTTAACTTTTCCAAATCCCCTACCCTTCCAATCCCCTACCTAACCCGCCCCCCAGGTGCGGGCAAACAGGTTTGCAGGAGGAGGCTGGATGTGTCATGTCTCCCCTACCCTCCCGGTACCCTACCTACCACGCCACTACCTGGGGAGGACAAACAGGTTTGCAGGAGAAGGGTGGGTGTGTCATGTCTCCCCTACCGTCCCAATCCCCTACCTACCCCGCCCCCACCCAGGGCGGACAAACAAGAAAGATGCACTCGGATTTTATTTTTATAGATAGATATTTGTCATTCATGACAGGATATTAGTTATTACGTTCCTTACAGTGATTTATGACAGTAGCATCACTGAAAGATAACGTCTTCTTCTAAACGCTACTCATGCTGGCATTCCTTCCATTTTAATATCATTGTATTTCTATATAGCTCGCCTCTTCATTCATTTGATTTGTATGTATATAATTTGGCAACTACTGAAGCGTCTGCAGATGCCTGTATATTCAAACCACATAAAAGCATGAAATATTACAACATCAGTTTTATATATATATATATGAAAGAGGATAGCCTTACAAATCAGTATTCTGATAGAACAATCTAACCGGAAAAAGTAAAAGGAGTCTGGATAAAGAGATATCTAAATTGCATTTATAAGTAAAAAGGGTTCTGGTAAATGACATATGAAGCTGAATTTCGTGCAAATCTTCTTTGTGGATAACAGATAATTATATGACAAGGCGAGACTTATGATATCTGATAAGAGAAGGGGAAGTCTCTTACCTAAATCAAGGGATCAGAATGAAAGATGAGGGAGTAAAAATAATGAAGTGTTACTTTCGTATCATAAAGATTTTCTTAATTATCATAAAAATGTTGTAAAACTTCAAATTATTGCGAGTTGCAAGGTGAAAATAAAATTTAAAAGCTGACTGGGAGAGACATGCAGGTTTTGACAATGAGCTAAACACTGGAGGAAATGCAGACATTAGCATACTTGCTCCAGTGCCAATCTCGCCCTCACCTCGAGAATATTCAATAATGGCGTTAATCCTTTATGAGATAGATATTTGTCTGTCCGTCCGCACTTTTTCTTCCCGCCCTCAGATCTTGAAAACTACTGATGCTAGAGGGCTGCAAATTGGTATGCTGATCATCGACCCACCAATCATCAAACTGCAGCCCTCTAGCCACAGTAGTTTTTATTTTATTAAAGGTTAAAGTTAGCCATGATCGTGCGTCTGGCACCGCTATAAGTGCCAACAACACAGGCCATGAAAGTTTCATGGGCAGCGGCTGAAAGTTCCCTACAGCATTATACGCTGTACAAAAAACTCTATTGCGACGAAGAAACATTGGCTCATTTTTTACTTGTTTAGTTATTGTTTTCATTACAAAAATTATTTTCAAATATATCATATTGTACTTACACTTCAGTTATCTAGAGAAAGAAAAACTATTTTCTTAATTTTAAAACTTTTTCTTAATTTTCTTACTGATCTCGTTTACTTCCTTCTTGTATGTAAATTCACAGTTTGCACAGTTCACATATCTTGGAGTAACGCCGCAAATATGTTGCAAAATGTGCAGTTTTTACTTTGTTCGATTAACCTGTTTTTAACATGCCTTTAAAAAATAATGATCTTATTGAAAAACAGTATTCAGCAGTTCACTGAAATGAGGACTAGAACCAGATAGACGCACTCGGCGGTGAAAGAGATGACACCTTTCCAGGATATTTACAGTATGAGTTTACTCACTACTGACCATTTAAACGCTCTGTTTATTTTCCAGACTGGGAAGCAGACGAGATTAATGCTGTAAGCAACTGAATCTTCAAACAGTTACTAACGATCAAACAAAATTAAAAATGAATCAAATGAAAAACTTTACCGGAACTTTAATGCAAAAACTAGATTTTGAAATTTTTACTGCATCTTTTAATATTAATCTTCTGAGAATATCAATTAGCCACGACCGTCACCTTCAACATATACATATAAGGCTGGTTTTAAGGGAATACAATCTTTATGCAGGAAGACGCGAACTAGAAGGAGTAAGGAGAGAAAAATAGGACATGGGAGAATAAAAATGAAAAAGAAGCGGATGACCAACGAGGAAGCACGTATCTATGTTGAGGATGATGTCTGAGAGAGAGAAAAGAATGATATCCCAGAGACAGTGAGAAACACAGCGAGTTGGTAAATCTTCAGATGATAACTGTGAAGGGGAAATATGGGTTTTAAAAGATTAACGGAGCTCGGGAAGATAACGTGTTGTTATTTGTTTAAATTGCCAAAATTAACAAACATGGTTACAACCATCCAAGTCGAAAGGATGTTGTGTAGTGTTGTGGTTACAACGATTGCAGAAATAAGGCAAGGCAGTGGGTGTTTGATCCATCGAGTCGTGGACCGTGTGAAATTACCGTCACCTAAAATCAGTTTTAACAGTTAATTTATTTCAGGGATTACAGTATGGTGGAACATCTTCCACTGTATTTGTTGTGTTATTTATTACAATAAAAAAATTAAATTGTTTTTTTTTCGTCTAAATGATTCCTTCAGTTTCCTAATGATATGTAGTAATATTAACGTTATACTCGTATATTCCATGACTTTTGCTCTTCGAGATCAATAATTTTTTATTATCACTATATAGTAAGGATACATCTTTTAATAATTTGGATAATGCAAC
Source organism: Macrobrachium rosenbergii (assembly GCF_040412425.1). Classification (NCBI taxonomy): domain Eukaryota; kingdom Metazoa; phylum Arthropoda; class Malacostraca; order Decapoda; family Palaemonidae; genus Macrobrachium; species Macrobrachium rosenbergii. The sequence continues at coordinate 76,573,947 of NC_089742.1, read as the reverse complement.
AAATTAATTCTTTTCTAACTAATGGACGTTAATACACATAAAATCGTAAGCTATTAAAACTGTATAAATACAAGAGGATGAAACCCTCCCAATGATCTTTCTTTCCTGACGTTAAAAAATAAGAATTTTCCCGCCGCCGCCCGCTCGCCCGCCCCCCCCCCCTCTCTCTCTCTCTCTCTCTCTCTCTCTCTCTCTCATGAGGGCTCATAACACCTCATAACAAGGCCATACATTTTCTTTTGTGAAAATCGGGAATCCTCTTTAGGTTGTTCAGTTTTCTTCTGCAGACTAATCTGTTGATACTTATAAGCTCAAGAGACTGGTCTGCTTTTCCCCTTTGCATTAAGGTCCAAGTCTTTTTCCTCCGGTTTTCTTTCTTCTGGCCTGAGTTAAAAGAGGACAACGGATCTCCGTCTCAGTGGCACCGGCGGGTCTCCAAAAATCATATCTCAAAACCTCACTGTTTTAAAACCAGTTATATGTTAAAGGTTTATTACTTTGGGCAGTTAAAGAGATGTGAGTTGTTTTCCCTAACGTTGGCGATTTTGGTTTTACGTAATACCGTTCGTGTCTTCACCTAATGTAGAGTAAAGCCTTTACCTTGCAGAACTCGGCAAGTAACTGATGAAAAGTTTAAGAATTTGTTGTGGTCTTACTATTAAACAAGCTAAAAATTGAGCCGAAGTTTCTTCGGCGCAATCAATTTTCTGTACAGCGTATAATGCAGTATGAAACTCCAAGCCACGGCCCATGAAATCTCAGCCGCGGCCCATGAAACTTTCAGCCACGGCTATGTGGCAGGCTGTGTTGTTGGCACCTATACCGGTGGCAGATGCACTATCATGACTAGATTTAACCTTAAATAAAATAAAAACTGCAATTCGGTATGTCTGATGATTGGAGGGTAGATGATCAACATACTAATTTGCAGTCCTCTAAACTCAGCGGTTTTCAAGGTCTGAGGGCGGACAGAAAAAGTGCGGACGGACAGACAAATAGCCACCTCAATAGTTTTCTTTTACAGAAAACTAAAAGGATTTATCATTCTTCGATCCTCCAAACTCTCATACAATTTTAACACAAAAAGGGACACAAAAATCTTTTTTTTACGAAATAAATGCCCTCTTCTATTGTATATTTGCATGGATGCTCTTGTTTTCAGTTTTTTCGAAAGGAATACAGCGGAATTTAACTTTCTGTGGACGTCAAAAACTTCGTTTTTTGTGCTTCACGTATATAGAATCTCTCTATTTCATGGCTGAAAATAAAAATAAATTCAATTTACAGGTTGAATTTCGCGACTTTTTAAACCAGGCAGATGTAAGTATTGCCTTCCTTGACGAATAAGCTAACTTTTTCGTATTTTTTATGAGTGATTCATAAATGTGCTCGATGTCAGTTTATTGGCAAAATAGTTCATTTGTGATTCCGCAGTCAAAAACACACACACACACGCACACACACACATATATACTGTGTATATATATATATATATATATATATATATATATATATATATATATATATATATATATATATATATATATATATATATATATTATTGCTATGAATGTCCAAGGGATACTTACTTGATTGTGGACGGCAATGGATGAATACAGGGTGTTCCTTATATTATCAAGAAATCTACTGTACCTATTACACATCTGACTCAAGATTAGGGCAACTTTGTAGACAAAGCAAGGGATTATCTGTGGCTTAAGGCCTTCTTCATGTGAGGGAAAATTATGTAAACTAAAGGGTTCCCTTAACTAATTATATTTACATGACAAACACAGATCAGAAGAATGACACATTACTGGGCAGATAATAATATAGAACCGAGTGATTCCACAGTCGAGGCCTATCTGCAATATATGCAAGACGGTTCTTGCAAGAATGATAAGCCGCTCAAATGGAACTGAGGGAATGCACAGATGGTGCCAAATAACTCAGTTCAACATTAAATGCATAATTACGTTAATGCTGGATGCTCCAACGCAAATTACTGACAGTGATCGCACAATGGAAAATAAATGAAAATCAGACAGAGAAATAACAGGAATCATTGACTAAGAAACCTTATTCCAGTACCTTACCTTCTTCTAGATGACGGTGTCCTCGTTCGATAGGGCGCTGGTGATAGAGGAAGGAATTAAAATGCCGCTACAGAAGAATGCTGGTTCGAACCTCGGGGTCGAACACGTGGAAGGTTCAAGGGTCAGGCAAGGGTAAGGACATCTGTCCTTGGTGGCATTCTGAGCTCTTTGGAAGGTTCAAGGGTCAGGCAAGGGTAAGGACATCTGTCCTTGGTGGCATTCTGAGCTCTTTTCTCTCTCGATTTCCGTTGCATCATCTATTAATAACCTTGGGGATTACCCCTTCATGTCCCGGTAGACGGCGTAAAAGTCAATCTTCATCACATTTTCTATATAGGCCACATGGCATCAGTTAACCTCATAGAAGTTAACACGGCAGCGGCGCCAACTTTCTCTTTTTTGGCTCCTCCCTTGCCCGCCGCTTGATACCAAGATGGTACAATGGTCACCTGGAAACAAGGCCTTAGGCAGTCATTTGAACAGAGAGAACGGTTAGGCTTAACCATTTTGGGGAATGAAGGAGAGTTTATGAAGGGGCGAGTGGAAAGCTACAGTTCTAGTAATTAAAATAATTGAAATGAATTTTATTTCTTTCTCTGCTACATTATGGATGTAAAAACAGGTGAGGTTGCTTGAAAAGAAGTCCCTTCATTACTATATATATATATATATATATATATATATATATATATATATATATATATATATATATATATATATATATATATATATATATATATATATATATATATATATATATATATATATATGTATGTATGTATGTATGTATGTATGTATGTATGTATGTATGTATGTATGTATGTATGTATGTATATATATATATATATATATATATATATATATATATATATATATATATATATATATATATATATATATATATATATATATATATATATATATATATATATATATATATATATATATATATATATATATATATATATATATATATATATATATATATATATATATATATATATATATATATATATATATATATATGTGTGTGTGTGTGTGTGTGTGTGTGTGTGTGTGTGAGTATACAACACCCAGATTTGTACTTCTCTGACTGGCCGTTTTGGCTCTTTACCCCCTCCCCACCTCTTCCTAAACTCTACCTATGAAAACTGCACACATGCTATTCTTGTTTGTAACATAAAATCTGAGGTGTTCGAAAGTCCGTTTTTAATTTTTTTAGCTTTTTCCCGTAAAACAATTTGTTGATATAATTGTGGATTTTTCATGAACAACCTAATGAAGATTATTATTATTATTATTATTATTATTATTATTATTATTATTATTATTGAGATATGGAAGTATGTGTAGAATGCATTAAACAATGTAAAAACCACCGTACCGGCAGGAACCGCGGTTAAAATTGACCCAAAGTTCCGATAACCGGATAAACCCATCTGTAAAATATTAACCTTTTGTTCCTTATGATTATAAAATCTTTAACTGTTTCATCATCTACAATGAACATGACTCAATTTGAAGACAAAATGAATGTTCTATGTTTACGAAAGCCGTGTTGGGGCTTTTGGAACATTACCATATCGTTCACCTGAAGTGTGTGTGTGTGTGTGCGTGCAACCTTATGCGGTGCTGAATGATGATAAAAAGGAAAGTAAAGGAGAGACAGTGGCCATAAGAAGAGATTGTAAGGTTATTTATTAATCTGTGATATTCTGAATCCTTCACAACTATTGTCAAGCTGATAACTTATGAATACAAAATTCTTTGGCCTATTTTAAAATTAAACACGGCAACAAAGAAGCTTCCTATGAGTTTCAGAAAATGTATCTATTTTCCTGTCTAACATTTTGAGGATATTAGATTAGTGGATTTGTATGATTATTTTTCAAATACTCGAACTCTAAGGTGATTAAGATATCGTGTACATCAATTTGTGTTTTCTGAGAAATAGTTATTGGATTTTCGAGGATTAAGATTAATATTATAAAAAAGGTGATTATATGATATTGTTTTGACTGATCAAAGGTCATTTCTAGATTTAAAACAGGTTGTATAATCAAAATACTGATCGTCTTTCCATTGATGATTAAGAGACATAAAATCAAACTGGTAAGTAGATATCATAATTGATTCGTTGAAATAATAATCTCTAAGTAAATAACCAGTCTGGTAGAATCATTTCTCGAAAATCTAATTTCATATATGCAATATGATCTCGCACCCTACTGTAGGAATATACATTATGATAACAACAGTAAATAAGTTCCCTGATGATAATTATTACACTTCGGGAATAGATATTAGTATTAAGATTATACGTAATCAAGGAGCACATGTAAACCAAAGTTGATTTCAAGCAATCAAAGCAAAAAATACGCAATCGAGTTTTCTATACAGCGTACTGTATAATGCTGTATGAAACTCTCAGCCATGGCTCATGAAACTGGGGCCACGGCCCACGAAACTCTCAGTCGTGGCCCATGAAACTTTCAGCCGTGAACCGGTGGTGGCCTGTGTTGTTGGCACCTATAGCGGTGCCGGACGCACCATCATGACTAACTTTGGCCTTAAATAAACTAAAAACTAGTGAGGATAGAGGGCTGCAGTTTGGTATGCTTGATGATTGGAGGGTGGATGATCAACATACCAATTTGAAGCCCTCTAGCCTCAGTAGTTTTTAAAATTTGAGGGCAGACAGAAACGCGCTGATGGACAGACAAATAGCCATCTAAATAGATTTCTTTTATAGAAAACTATAAATGAATTAAAAGTAGGTGGGAATACCTAAAATGCTTTCGTAAAAAGAAATTAATATCAAATAGCTGCAGTATGCTTTTACAATATCCCATATTGGATTCTGTTTGTTAAATAAATAGCTAGATGATAGCTTGAATGCAATTAAAATCATATATCTTCGTTTATGTGTGGGCATTAGTTGATACTGAATAGGTAATGATTTTTTATAACCATTGTTGACATTTAATTATCTATGTTACTCTCATCACCTTTATCAAAAACATAATAAAAAGGTTTCCTACAATTCATTCGCCAAAATGCCTAATGTCCGTTGAACAGCTGGTATTGTAGTTTTGGCCATAACATTACACGGTAAGCTGATGCAACAGGACAACAAATTTATCGGAAATTATATAAAATTTAATAGGTTATCGAATTATAGGGACTAGTAATTACTCCATACTTAACACATTTCCAGTCAGTCATTCATTGTCATTATTGAGTTATATATGGAAGATTATCTTTACTACTTACATAGTTATTGAAAAATTTATTAGTTATGTAAATATTTATTGTATATATTTTGTAATATAATTTTAAGTGAGCTGTCGAAAATTTTGTCCATGAATTATTCCCAGCCTTGTTTATTGTGTTATTTTTATTTATATATACTTTCTCTGTGAAGAGGGCGCCTCAAGAGCTAGAAAAATATGTTAAACACGGTGCCTAGTGTAAAAGAAAATAAGACCTTCAGGAAAGTAATTACAGACTGCTCCGTTATCAAAAGAATGTACTTCTTTATGTAAACATAGGCGCACAATATAGCATTTTTAATTAAAGTCTGAGGCAGTTTGTTTAAAAATGACTTTAAATGCCAGAAGGATATTATGAGCCAGGAAATGAGAACGTAATTTATTGCACTTTTTCTCTTCCTAGAAACATATTCAGACGAAAAAAAAAAAAAATCTTTATTACAACTTTTAAGAGCTGAAGAGGGTGAAGGTCAGTTCCTCCTTTGTTTATTATTCTCCTTTCATAATCACTCTTCATCTCTTCCCTCTTATTTTCGACCTCCGCCGCTGTTCCTCCCAAGCATCCCTTTACTTTTGTTTCTCTCCCACCCCCCCCCTTTATCCATTTACGTCTGCTTCATTCTGGTGTTATTCTAACACTCCGACTCACCCTTTTATCTTCTTTCTTTCTTACCTACTATCTCTCTTCTTCCTGGGGCCCTTCCCTTGATTTTTTCCCGTTTTCTTTATCAGTGATCTTATTTATGTTCCACTAGAGGTCAGGTTTTCTTAAATAATGCTGATGAGCTATACGTTTATATAAGATATATATATATATATATATATATATATATATATATATATATATATATATATATATATATATATATATCTATATATATCTATATCTATATATATCTATATATATATATATATATATATATATATATATATATATATATATATATATATATATATATATATATATATATGTATGTATGTATGTATGTATGTATGTATGTATGCATATATATATATATATATATATATATATATATATATATATATATATATATATATATATATATATATATATATATACATAGATAGATAAATAGACAGATAGATAGATATGTAGATATTGAAATATACGAGACAGGCTAAGTGTTTCTAATTCCAAGAATTTTCATCTATCTTTAGCATGGTTTCCAGGTAGGTAATTTGAAGACTGACAACGCATGAGCACAGAGAGCCGGTTAAATGGAACAATAATATGTTGCAAGTTCTTATAATTTGATAACGGAATGGAGCATCGCAGGGGACTTCAGCGAGATGTATTAAAAGATCGATAGTCAGCAAATTGTTTCTTGCCTCTTGCGATTGCTGTAAGAGAGGAAATACACATTCGTTGGGCAATTTACTCTGGTTTTAGATCGTTTTGTCTTTTACTGAAAGCATTACAGCTTGTGTTATTCGAAAAAGACAATAGCACTTTATATTAACAGAGAAGATGAAGTTGATTTATTCCAGGAAACGTAACGTTTAGGAAAATCCAACTGGAAAACTAAAGCTACTCCCATGACCAAAACAAATGTCATTCTGAAGGACATCAGTGTTGAGAGAACGAAGTACCTTTTGCACCCTTCTGGAATGGAAATATTTACATAATAACGGTCTTCGGAGACCGCAAATCTCTGCCAAGGTTGAACAATCCATTCTTACAAAGCGCCTTCTCCCAAAAAAGTTGCATTTCTATCTCTCCTAAATATAATCACTCGTGTCAGTCCAGGGGTCCACCGGCGCTAGTTATTTTTTTTTAAATCCATACATAACATTTAGCATAAATCCACTAATAAAAAAGTTAAACAATTGAACCAGCTCAAAACATGGCCTTCTTGTCTGAAGTAATTACGTCTCTGTTTCAACTTGTGAGCCGTTAATTCTTCATTTTAATTGAGAAGTTGCGCTGCTGAGTCGTCACACTACTGAAACAAGTTACTCCGGGTTAATCATACGTCAGTTACATTACCATGTAATGGTTTATGCAGTAAAAGATTATATTCAACTGCAACAAATATACGCCGCGTGATCAAGATTTTAACCTGATGGAACAACTCGAAAAATCATCAGTTACCTTTATATCATAATAATCATAAAAACTAGAGTGATGTTAGGTTAATAGTTGAGTATAAAAAAATGTATAAAAATACAAAACGACAGCACTAGTAAGAATAGAAAATTTGTTTGTTTGGACGGTGTTCATCAAAGATAGCATACAGACTAAGGTCTACTTTCATTTTTGCCGAGGGACAATGAATATAAAGATTGCACGGCTCACAAGTTGAAACATAGACATAGCAACTTCAAGCAAGGAGATTAGTTTTGGGCTGTTTTGATTATTTATGTGTTTGCTATTAGGATCATGCCAAACGTTATGCGAGATTAACAAAAATGAATAATAAGCGCCAGTGGACAC
>NC_089742.1:76546124-76561124 GCF_040412425.1 Macrobrachium rosenbergii | reverse complement strand
AAAGATACTTCCGTAAGGCAGGCTTCCACATTTTACGATAACTATATGTAATTCCGTATCTGGTAAATCCTATATCGAGTTTTATGTACAGCGTATAATGCTATATGAGCTGCGGCTCATGAAACTTTCAGCCACGGCCTGGTGGTGGCTTTCCTATAGCGTTGCCAGACGCACGATCATGGTTAAATTTAACCTTAAATAAAATAAAAACTACTGATGCTAGATGGCTGCAATTTGGTATGTTTGATTATTGAAGGGTGGATGATCAACATACCAATTTGCAGCCCTTCAGCCTCAGTAGTTTTTAAGATATGAGGGCGGACAGAAAACTTGCGGACAGAAAAAAGTGCGGACAGACAGACAAAGCCATCTCAATAGTTTTCTTTTGCAGAAAACTCAAAAACCAGGATGTAATGATATGACGTCTTTAAGTCTGGAAGTCAACCAATCGCTTCCTTGCACCAAGTTTTTTAGCTCGACTGCCTTTTGACTTCTCTCTTGTTTCCAAGAAAATTCTGTTGAAGGAGTCGAAGGATTATTAATGATTTGTTGCCGATAGTTCATAAACGAAAGGTCAAAAGTCGATGGTACTTGTGGCACAAAACGATAAAAAAAACTGATATTTTTATTCTTGTGTCAAGGGTTGCGCGAGAGTTTAAGTGCGGCAGATTTTGGAATGGAAATATCCTAAAAGGAAAAGTATAAACGAATGGAAAGTTTGCTCATGTGAATTAAAAAAATGCTTTTACCGAAATATATTTTTGCCGACTGTAAATGATTATTAGGATACCAGCGTTAATGACTTCATTCTTCAGATAGGCAGCAATTAATAAAGAAGACATTGAATTTGAATATTATACTTGCTAAGGAAAAAGTGACTTAATAGTAAGAAAACATCCCGTGCAATAGAAAAAATTTCACGCTTATTCCTAATACTCATTTACACAGAGAGAGAGAGAGAGAGAGAGAGAGAGAGAGAGAGAGAGAGAGAGAGAGAGGAAGCTTTCAAGAATTTCAGAACGCTTTTAAGAAAATAAGTTCTATATGATGTGCCGATCCTCTAGAGTAGTGCTTCTGAAATAGTGCAAAGTATTCAACGTTTGAAGGAAAATCAGGAAACCTTGTATTTTTTATATCAAATACATCTAAAGCCGAATAAGGGAAAAAAAGTAAATCAAATTCATTTGGCTTTTACGACTCACTTAACGGATTATTTGCTACACGGGCGTTTATGCTACTGCATTCAATGGGCTAAAAGATGTTAAATCTTGAAGACCGAAATCTTGATGAATATTTATGTACAGAAGGACTAGAATTATTTTCCATGTACATGTTCATTAGTTTATAGGTTTATTATTGTTATTCATGGTGTGATGATATTCATGTCGATATTCAGCATTGTCTCATTACCAGCATATAAATATAGTAAGTAATTTTTCTTTTGTTTATTCCAAAGGTGATCGTGCTAGGCAGAGGATTCGCGATAATGAAGTTAATCGTAGCTAATAGAAAATATTATTTCTTTTGCTATAGATCACGGTGTTGTTGTTCCTGTTGTTGTTGCTATCGGTGTTGTTTGTATTATGCGAACATTGTAAAATATTTATGAGATATTCAGAAAATGCATTAAAAACAAGATTCTTTTAAAAGAGATATGAGAGAAAAAAAAGAGACTGGCTTGCTTGTTCCATTTTTTCACTAAAAAAGTATTATGTTCGTTAATAGGGGAGGATGATTCATTACTGATCTCGATAAAGAACATTTCCCCACTCTTGGTTACGGTACCGCCGTTTTTCAGAATGGCGCTTTATAAGATTATGAAAAATGAAAACCATTATTTAAGACGAAATGAGGATGGCAAGGAAGATATCTAAACTTCATTAATATAAAAAAAAAAAAAAACTGCGACAACAGAATCTGTAAAATATGGGATTCATTTGCCATAGAGACTTTTCCATACCGTTTATCGAGCCTCCCAACACCCGTGAATATTCATAAACCCCGAAGGAATACATAATTTTTACGGCACAATGACAAATATTGTTTTTAGCCATATTATGCATTAATTCTTCGTCACGCGGCTCTCTTATCTGAGGCCGTTACCTAGCGTTTAGTTATGTAAGCAGGACCTTTTTTTTTTTTTTTTTTTTTTACGCCTGCCGAGGTAGTAAAAGTTGTGGTCAAGGTTTAAACAAGGAATCGACAGCAGATTAGGAAACCCTCAGGAGAACAAATTCATCAGTTTTATAGGAAAGTAGCGTTAACAACTGGACTGCAAAGCACAGAGAATTTCCAACAAAAAAATTTTCTTTTAAATCTTAACATTGCAGTGAGAAAATGTGACCAAAAAATGTAATCACAGACTGACTTTGCACATTAAATTTATGCACTCCTGTGTGGTAAGTGGAGAAATCTCTTGTAGCCTGATAGTAAAGTGGTTAAAATAATACCTGCAGAAAAGACATCGTGAATTCATCCTGCAGCAAAGAGCAAGAGGATTTAGTGGGTAGTTTGGAGAACTGGCATTAAATGGACTAACACTCTGTGGTTTGATTGTGGTTTGATTTGTTAAATAATAAAAAAAACTAATATGAGAATACGATTAAAAAATAGATAAATATTGCCAATCAAATATTCTAGAAACTGGATCGATGAAAATAAATAGAAAATCCATTATGAACTTACACTCGGATCAGAAAATAACAGATATCAAAACTAGACACTTTACAGTAAGATACGCACACACATACATGCATGCATATACACACACACACACACACACACACATATATATATATATATATATATATATATATATATATATATATATATATATATATATATATATATATATAGATATATATATATATATAGATATATATATATATATATTATATATATTATATATATATATATATATATATATATATATATATATATATATATATATATATATATATATATATCTGTGTATGTGTATGCATGTATGTAACTGAACTGACAGGAAGCTCTTAAGTAGAAGATACAGAAAAACAAGAAATAACTGTTTGAATGATTAACATCAAATGCTTTGTAGTCTGAAATTTTTTGCACAACAAAGAAAATATTTATCCAGATGTGCAAGGAATAAGTTTACAACTGACAAAGTTCCGTTGAAGATTCTGAAAAAAAAACCTTCAATAAAATTAATAGAGAAAGAAAATATAATTTAAAAAAGCACATAATCTGAAAATTGTGCTAAATGGTTTGGAAAGAGATGGTGTGAGAAAAATAATAAGTTAGGTATACCTTAGTTAGTTTAACCAGACCACTGAGCTGATTAACAGCTCTCCTAGGGCTGACCCTAAGGATTAGATTTATTTTACTTGGCTAAGAACCAATTGGTTACCCAGCAACGGGACCTACAGCTTATTGTGGAATCCGAACCACATTATATCGAGGAATGAATTTCTATCACCAGAAATAAATTCCTCTAATTCTTCACTGGCCGGTCGAAGAATCGAACGCGGCGCCAGCAAGTGCTAGCTGAGAACGGTACCCATCCGTCCAATGAGGAACTGATGGCGTGAGAAACAAGTGAATATCCAGACTTAGGAAATAGAACATGAAACGGAAAATAGAAGCAGAAGTAGAAAGGAAATTGTTTGAGAAGCAGGAACTCACCAAGTTACTTGTGTTAGGTAAACGCTTTACAAGTGGAAATAGAATTTCGTGCCGAAAATGAGAAGAATTCACTGTAAATATGCAGAAATAGAAGGATCTGAACATAAACTGAAGAATAAAATGTAATCTGTTTATAGATGTAGTAGGATTTGGGTTATAGTTTTTAAAGAGAAATTATAACCAAACTGGAAAAACAGAGAAAACACATGGACAGTAAATGAACTTCTTTATAAAGACAAATTCTTGCTGAAGGACAAGAAAATAATACTGAACATTTCCAAGACTTTTCGAACTTGAACCTACAGGATCAAGTAACTACCAAATCTGAAGAGAAAGAATGGTTCAGGAAAAAAAAAAAAGACATAAAAAAATATATATATATATATATATAAATGATATTGAAACTCACGAAGCGGGCCTCTTGGATTTCAATATCGAATGGCAATGTCATAGGACGGGAAACAGAAATGTAAAAATCTGAGAAGCGGAGTTGTAAAACCAGCTGGGAATCCAAACATATGACCTAAATGTAAAACTGGTGCAATGGAGTGAGATGGCGGACTGAATATATATGAAGTAATCCTACGAGGGGATTCGAAAAAAAGATTCAGGAGGTAGAAATTTAGAATCTTGTCTGAAACTGGGAAACTTGAAATTAAATTGAAGAATGAAATAAATAGTCTATTGAAAAGAATACATTTAACGTGAATTTAAACTGGATATCTGAATTTAAAAGATTCAATATAAAAATTGTTTAGGACGGGGTGATATTTAAATTGGGAAATTATTTGCAATAAAAGATCAAACAGATCCGAAATTAAATGTCAAATACGAATTAACAAACTTGGATCAAACTATTCAAATATTATGAAAAGATGGGAATAACAAAATAAAGATTTATGGAAATGAAGGGAACTGGAAAACTGCTAAAGAATATCTTTCAAACGAAGATTGGAATACGAGTATTTTTTTGTGAAGGGGGATGAGAGATTCCTGCCATCAAAACTTACACGGTTAATCAAGATTTTGAATCTCTGGAATCAGTAATAAAATAGGCAAAAGACCAAGAGAATGTTTACTTCAGATATTGGAAAATCTTAGGGGAAAAATAACGAAGAAGAAAAGTGTAATAATTAGAGGAGAAACAGAGCTTAGAGAAACAATGAAAGATCAATGGAATGGACAAAATTAGTAGAAACTACTGAAAACGAGATGCAAAATAACCATGAATATTTGACCAGAAAGATAAACCAAGTAATGACCCACAAACGGTAAGAAAAATAACGAGAGGGAAAATACACCAAAGGATTGTAATGATGAATGCTGAAGGCGACAAAAATAAAGTCTAGAGGAAAGTCAAAATACTAATGAAGACTCAGAAGAAAGAGATGTATGCATAAAGAACTAAATTGGAGGCTCAAATGAATTGCTTAAATGAAAGCATTCACTTTCCTAAAATGCTAAATAAACGGATGACGAAAATATCATTGAAGGACTAGTAAAGGACATTTTGCATGAAACAGTTGAATTGCTTACAAGAATCAGAGATTTGCCTGAGCTAGAAAAGATGAATTAAGAAGTAGAGTTATGGCCTTGACAAATGAGGCAAACGACCAAATAAATAACTTAGAAGATAGAAGGATCTCTAAAAGGGTAAAAAGAAAATATCGTCGATAAGAGGAGAAAACCTTCCAAAAATGAATGTAAGATAATGAGCTCAAGAATGAATAACAGTATGTTTTGTAAGAAAATAAATCATGAAAATTGTGGAAGTGTCGGACTACCACACATCTGAATGAATAGTAGTTGGTGTTGAAAGGCTACAGAAGAGCGTGGAAAAGAAAGAAAGATACGGGACTTCAAAGGAAAATATGAAATGTTACTTACAACTCTATAGAATGGATTAGGGTTGTTGAGAAGTGATTTGTTTTCTAACCCTGATGAAAGACCTGGTTCAGGAAATAAAAGCAGAAATAGAGGTAATTAAAGGGCATAAAACGCAAAAAACTACAATAATATTCAGATTAAAAAAATTAAAACAAATGAAATATAAAACGTTCTGAAACAGATTTACAAAATTCTTAACAACAATGAGGAGACCATAAACAAAGGCATGTGGCAAAAGTAATTATTAGAAAGTTTGAAAATGAGAAATCGGTTTCTAGAGGGAAAGAACGAGTGCAGTAAAGGGAATGAAAGAAAAGGCCACAGGAAAGCTGGAAAAGGGGTTCCAGAGAACAAGGTATGGTTAAAATGTCTTGAAAAAGAAAACAATCCTGCAGGCATAAATAGCACAAAAGATGAAGTTTACAGAGTAAAGAAAAACGTCCATGATAAAACAATAACTAAACTTTAAAAGATTTATGAAGAGAAACATTGTTAGAAAGAGTAGAAGTTAAATTACTTGGAAGAGTAAAAGGATTCCTTATGATTGGGAGCGGTAAGATGTATGAAGACAAAACAGAAAACGAGAAGCAACTACATCAACCAGATTTGAGAAAAAAATAAAACGAAAATAACATTTATAGAAATCATAAGGCAAATCCATTGATAAAAGCACTCAGACCGAACATGCAAAAAAAGGAAAAATTGAACAAACGGAAATCGAATGCTTTTGAAATTCAGATAAAAGATATGACTGGTGACAGCGAGTTAAGAAATATATTCATATAATATAAAGCCAAGCGAATAGGCTTCACGAATGAACAGGAAAACTCGAGGAGTAAGACTGAAAGTTAAAAACATATCCAGTAAAGAAAAAATGAAAGACAGTGTCCAGTGAATAAGAGAGCAACAAAATTCTAAAATGTAGAGTGAAGGAAGTGGCTCGAACGATGAAACTGAAGGCCTCAAAGAAAAAATGTACAAATAGAATGATATTCGAAATTTTGCAGAATGAGTGGACTCGAATGTAAATTTCCCAGTTGGAAATAAAAGAGAAGCCTTCCCCCAACAAAAACAATAACCAAAAAGGAGAAAGGAACGTTAACAAGGAATATATGCAATAGCATAGAAACCAAAACGAAGGATAAATAGAGATTTAATTGTAGCGACAGAGGGAGATGAAGGGGAAACTGGAAATTTAAATGTTCTGAAAAGAGGCCAAAAGGAATATTGAAGGATTTCAAGGATGATGCAGGAAAAGCTACTGAAATTGGGCGATTTATTAAAGAATCTAAATATAGGAAAAGATGAAATGACAAAACGTTCAGTTTCTATACTGTATACATATATTATATACTGTATGTATGTATGTATGTATATATATATATATATATATATATATATATATATATATATATATATATATATATATATATAAACTCATTTGGCTAAAAATCACAATAGACTCTCAGGGACATTGCTGATAAACAGACCATACCCCACCTCAGATCCACACCTGACAGGTGTCATGGTTTAGGTATGTTGACGACATAATTTGTGTATGGCCAGGGAACCAAGATGTAAAAACTTTTTGCCAAGTTAAATCAATTAGTACCATCAATTAAATTCACGATGGAAATGGAAAATGATGGGTGCTTACCGTTTTGGATGTCCTCATACGAAGAAATAGTAGTGGGTTTAAATATAGTGTGTATAGAAAACCCACTAATATTTCTTCCTATGTGCATTTTCTATTCTGGACAAAGCAATAAGGTTAAAAAAGTCAGTGTTTTCATCTATGTTTTTAAGAGCATTACGGGTATGTAGCCCTGAATGTATTGATGATGAAATAGATATGATTAGGAATGCAGGCAAGAAATTGAAATATCCTGATAGTGTATTAAACAGTGCATTTGACGCGGCAAAAAAGACTATGTATCAAAACCAGAAAGAACCTTACAACACAAAAAATTTGCTTGTTTTGCCTTATAATAATAATATGAAAGATATCCCTCATCTTCTTAAGAATTTTGGTGTTAATGTCGCATTTAAGAACAATACAACAATGAAAAATGTACTTATCAAGAACTCCCCAGACAATACTAAAGGGTGTGTATATAAAATTCCGTGTAAGTCTTGTGACAACTTTTATATTGGCCAAACCGGGAAAGCACTGGAAAAAAGAATTGAACAGCATAAGAAATGTGTGAGATATGCACAAGGGAACAGTGGTATATTTGTACATGTTAGTGAGAACAATCATGCTATCAACTGGGAAGGGAAAAAAGGATTGTATATTCTAATAATGCACTGGAAAGGAACATCATTGAATCTAGCTTTATAAAAGAAAGTTACAACCATTATGAATATCAGTCAAGGGATGTATAAAATCCTTTAATATCAAAAGAAATTTGTAAATTGTTTAAACTTTAAGGTAGGCAGTAGAGATGTATGAAAATAGGATTATCATATTTGTAAACACAGTACGAGGGTAGTAATGTTAATGAGTTTCCAAACTCCGCCTCCATGACACCTGTCAGGTTGGATCTGAGGTGGGGTATGGTCTGTTTATCAGCAAAAATGATTTTTAGCCAAATGAGTTTTAAAGGCCACTCCTACCTCGACACCGGCCTGAGTAGGGATATGGAGTCTCTCGGTTGTGTATGTTCGTCAGTACTATTCTTGTAGTATATATATTTGTGATGTCTCATACTCTGTATCAGTCCTTCGTCAATGGCTTGAAATAAAGTCGAAACCGGTCAGGACCTACACCCCGTTTCTTATTTTTCACTTGTGGTAATGATATATATATATATATATATATATATATATATATATATATATATATATATATATATATATATATATATATATATATATATATATATAAAATCGAGTGTGTTTGTGGTTATTGTAGTTAAATTTAAAGAAAAATTACCCGTTTCATAGTGCTGTTGTGAGTTTACGAAGTAAAAAAAAAAACATATAATTTGAAATATGTACTTTGATAACTAATTCCCTCTGGTTGATTTCTCCAAAATGTTTTGAAAGGTCTGGGAATGTATAAAATCGAAGAGAAATTTATGGACTTCATGGATGGAAACCATGCATAAGATAATGCCTCCTCCACTTTTCATTGTTGTGGGGGAACTTTCCTCATTTTCCCACGAGGGGGAGACCACCTTCAGGGATTCATTAATCGCTTGAGCGATGGACTCGTTTCATAATGCGTTCTTTCAACTTGATGCAGCTACGAGAGTAGAACTGTTGTCTCAAATGACTTCTAGTAGGTATGGAATGCGACCTTTGACGCCATCGTTTACAACGTTTAGAGATAATTTATTTCTGAAATATGTTTGATGAAGGTACGCTTCAGGGCATTTTTATCTTTTATATTTCTAAAGTTTCAGAAACCTGGAATTACCGTTATATTTCGAAGATTGAAAAACAGCCCTCTCTTTTGCCTACACAGACTAGCATAACGGATAAAAAGATAAGGTCTCTGTTAGTGTGTGTGTGTGTGTGTGTGTGCGTCTCTGTGTTTGTATTTGTGTGCGTCTGTGTGTGTGTGTGTGTGTGTGTGTGTGTGTGTGTGTGTGTGTGTGTGTGAGAGAGAGAGAGAGAGAGAGAGAGAGAGAGAGTAAAATTATTCTTGATAAAATTTTATGCACATACTATGCCGGCAAAGTATTTTTTTATTAAAAAGCGTTATAAAAGAATGATTATCTAGTTTTTAAATGCTGACGTACAGAAGCTTTTATTACCAGTGACTACTCGTAGCCATAGTCAAAACAAGCGAATATCTCAGAGTTAACTCCAGTTTTAATTATATCCTGTTCATCCAGGTTCTGCAGTTTTTAGATTTCTGTAAAAGAAAACTATTGAGACGACTTTGTCTGTCCGTCCGCACTTTTTTCTATCCGCACTTTTTTTCTGTCCGCACTTTTTCTGTCCGCCCTCAGATCTTAAAAACTACTGAGGCTAGAGGGCTGCAAGTTGGTATGTTGATTATGCACCCTCCAATCATCAAACATACCAAATTGCAGCCCTCTAGCCTCAGTAGTTTTTATTTTATTTATGGTTAAAATTAACCATATTCGTGACTCTGGCAACGAGATAGGACAGGCCAACACCGGGCCGTAGTTCAAGTTTCATGGGCCGCGGCTCATACAACATTATAACACCACCACCGAAAGACAGATCTATTTTCGGTGGCCTTGATTATACGCTGTACAGAAAACTCGATTGCGCCGAAGAAACTTCCGCTCATTTTTTACTTGTTTTTCTGTGTGTTAACCTCCCATTGACTTACTGCTCAAGGATAATTATTAATCTTTGACACACACACAAAAAAAAAGAAATACCCATTTCATTCCATTTTCGTCTGCGAAATTCTATATGTAAACATGAAAAGTGTTATATGTGATCAAAAGTAAAGAAAAACATCGAAATCCTCCTCACCAAAATTTAGCGCATGGAATACATTCTAACTTCAATTAGGGATATCACTGTTGTCCAACTGAAAATTCTGGTTTTAGCTTTCCCGAATCTGAATTGCTGATTTAGACATATGACTTCGTGAATAATAATTTCATTCCGGCCCAGTAGCATCCAATATTCTTGTTTCAGCGTACCAGGAAACGACTTTCACCGAGTTGAGTGTGAATATTCCAAATATATATTATTGCCAGCGTAAAGATGAGTAGAATGATTAATTTTAAAGATATAATATTTTAGAAGGGGTTCTCAGTCCACGTATGATTATGCATGTTACTTATCAGTGAATTTCTCTATTTATTTTAAAATCATATTAGGGTGAAAATATTATTAATGATGCATATTCAACAGTGTACGCAAACTCTGAATTTTTTATCTGGCAATAAAATGTAAAATTTTCTTCTAAGAATCAGGTGAAAAGTCTCGACCTACTGTAAATCCTTATTTGCACGATAGCCCCAGATTTCTATGAACTTCTATTTGCGTGCTTTTTGCTCGTGTCAAGAGACACCAAATATTTAGTTTATTTCGAAAATGATTTATTTTTCATTCTCCATCGACCTCACTGGATACAGATCCATGAGTTGTTTAGCTGTTTGGGTGCAGGTGAAAATTCACCTCTAATAGAATAAATAATAATATCTGAATTCAATGAAGTGATATTTTTACATTTTACTAATAGAACTTCGGCTCCCAGATATTACTTAAATTCGTTACAGCTGAATTATGTGTAATAACGAAAATACCTTGACCGTACATTCTGAAGCCCGATCCTTTTACCATCTTAGTAATTTCGAAGGAAAATTTATAACACTGTTCAGCTAACTTAAAGTACCTCCGGTTATCTTTATTCAGTAAGAAACAAACTGGATGGCAACCTTAGCTATCTTCAAGGTTGAAAGAAAGTGAGACGTTGGTGGGGAAATTGAATTTTATCTTATCTGGGTGATTTTTTTTTCTCTGTCAGTCTGTGTCCGAAATGAATGGCACATGTCAGTAAGGAATTTAGGCTACTAATGCATAGTTATTTCTGGCTTCATTTCTCTTCAATTCTTTTCCGAAGCTCAATACTTTTTTATTCCTTTTAACATTTATCATTTCCTTCCAATTCCTTTCCAAGGTTCAATTCTTTTCATTAATTTTAAATTTTCTTTTTTTCCTTCAAAACGTGTTTAGTGGAAGAATTTTCAGATGGGTTTGGTGTGCTATTTATAAAAGGTAAAAAGAGACAATGGCCGCTAAAAGGGAAGAGTAAATCAAGACAAAGTTAAAAATAATGGGGAAACAATACATAATTCTGTATAACAGCTAATGCCCTCCTATCTAAGACACAAGAGATGATATGGAAAAAGAGAGAGAGAGAGAGAGAGAGAGAGAGAGAGAGAGAGAGAGAGAGAGAGAGAGAGGAGGGGGGACGGAGGAAAGGGAGGGTTGGGGATGGGGCTGAGTCACAAGTGCAGGAAACAGCAAATCATCGACTCAACAAAAATCGCTGTATCCCTTGTTGTAGGTCCCTTATACAACATCAATGTTGTTCACATATGGACAGTAGTCCAATATCTAGAACCATTTTCTCTTATTTCCATCTTCTAGTTCTTCCATGGGAATGACCTGCCCAAAATGGGAAAGGGGAGCGGCACAAGTTTGGCCAACTCAATGACTCCAAAAGTCCGGACGTCTACCAAACCAGTTATGAAGTGCGCCGGGAGACGGCTAATTGAAAACAGCAACCCCGACTAGGAATTATAATGAAAAGTGTAAATGTAAATGTATATATATATATATATATATATATATATATATATATATATATATATATATATATATATATATATATATATATATATATATATATATATATATATATATATATATATATATATATATATATATATATATATATATATATATATATATATATATATATATATATATATATATATATGTAATATATGTATATATACATATATATCTATATATATATATAAATATATAATTATATATATATATATATATATATATATATATATATATATATATATATATATATATATATATAAATTATGCATAGTATATTAAAATTCAATATGTATATATTTAAATATGTAAATATATAATTGTTATATCAATATATTTTATTAGTATATACATATTTATATATATTCTTGTTCCATATATAAATTTTGTTGAATTCAACGGCTTTTGGTTGTTGATCAACTTTTTAAAGTTTCCACAATCTTCTACGTTCTTGTCCCATATACTTGGGAACAAAACTTCAAAGCTGTTCCGCCACTTTTCTTTGCGTAATCGTGTTTTATTACATGATGCGGACGGAATTGTAGCGTCCAAAAACAGTAACAATAAATACATTTAAATACAATACAACCAAATTAAAGTACAAAAATTATTTTAACTGTACTTAAGTTGTACAAAAATAATACATTACAAAAAGATTTAGACTGCAAATAATTTAGATCATTCCCGTTTTGGGTTGTGAAAAGGGTGGACAGTCAGTTTTCTCCTCCCCCCTCCTCTCTCTCTCTCTCTCTCTCTCTCTCTCTCTCTCTCTCTCTCTCTCTCTCTCTCTCTCTCATTCTATAACGCAACTTGATGCGCGTAAAATTCAAGATAGTTATTGGCTATGGAAACGGTCATTTTAATGTAAAATAATGATCTTCAAAAACGTTTTTGAAATGTTAGATAAGTTGGACAGATTTGCTTGATAATTTTCCCATTATGAAGAGTAATTCAAAATAACATTGCCAGTAGGCAGGGTACTTCAAGTGCCCTTGACTATATATTGAAATTATTCCACGTTGATGCAAGAGAATAAATGAATGGATGAATGGTATATGTCGCCAATGAAAACAACGGATAATTTAAATCTTAATTGAATGGAACATGACGTGTCGTTATTCAACACAACAGACTGGGGTAATTAATATTCCAAAAGGAATAATTACCTTTGTCCATACAGTTGCGCAGAGTTGAATTAATCACTGCAGTCTATTTTGCTTGTTACCTTGGTCTACAAAGTTAGGAGGAATTTGTCTATTTTCCCGTCTATTTTTGCAAATACACGTTTATTGTTATTCTGCTTCACTTTGAAAAATAAATGAAAAGTACAGACTCACTTTCAGAATATCTCTCATAGCCTTCCAGCATTGCGAATCCTCAATGAAAATAAAGTAAAGTAACCTCATATCTTCCTTGACTTGTTAAGCAACCGAGTCTGAAATGGTTGTTTCTTCCGCGTCCTTATTGACACAACTGCTGAAATCGAAATGAGATGAGTGCGTGGGTTGCAAATTACTTGTGTAAACACTTTAAGGAAAGAGCTACCTGACTTGTAAACTTATTATTGTAAATATCAACCCTTTATTTCACATATTTCAAATTAACCTAAAAGCTTCAAGTTAAATTCTGCAAACTTTTTTTTTTAAATAATTTCGAAGAAAATGATTTAAGATTTTAGTAAATGACTTTCTCGAATGAATGAATAAATATAAACCCTTATTTTAGATATATTGAATTAAATATTTTCTTTTACTTGGACTTCATAATTACCTAACAAGAGAACTGCCTTTACATGTAGTATGCCATCGTTAAGAATCCTTCATCAATCCTATTACCAAAGTCCTCCTAGAGTTCTGGAAAAGGCACAGGTTTTTTCAGCCAATTTTACTTGGCATTTTGGGTGAAAAGTTCATTGGTAGTTTAATATGCACAGAAATGAGAAAAGATTCAGTTTATTCTATAAAAGTAGACAAATAAATATGGTTACGATTAATTTTGTTTTCTTGAAGTCTCATTTGCTTTTTCCATAAAGGCGTAATGCTGTCAGATTTATGCGTTCTCGTTTTTTGTCATAAAAGTTCTAGTATGATGAAAATATAAAAAAATTATAAAAGTGGAAGTTTGACCAAGCAAAACCTTACATATGTTTAATAGCCACTACTAATAATTAGGGAATATTTATTGGTCAGTTCCCCATCCCTCTCTCCCTTCTCCCTCCTCTCCTCCTTCCTCCCCTTCCCTCTTCTGTACTCCTTCTCCTCCCCTTTCCCTCTTCCCTCCCCTACCCATAGACTGTCATTCAGAGTCTTCCTGGCAGCCCTGAGTTGGTCAGGTAGTATATATATATGTATAATATATATATATATATTATATATATTATATATTATATATATATATATATATACATATATATATATATATATATATATATATATATATATATATATATATATATATATATATATATATTAACTTTATCACATATACAATTGTTCTGTGCATTAGTAGAATTACTAAAAGGACCTATTCAAACTGGATGGTATCTAATAGTTTTTTTATTCAAAAAGTTACAAGCTTTCTTGGACAAACAGTCCACATTATATATCCGTACAATGAGCAGACGCGTAGTCGGCTGTATTTATATCTGTGTGCTACTTTTATATATATCGCCTAGCTCTTCCTGTGTGACCTCCACCCCTCTTGACCTTGGTCTTTCTCTGATCCTTCCTCCTAGGTGACCGTTTTCCGTGCTTTCTCTTACGTTTTTCTTCGTTTCCTTATAGTATATAAGGAAACGAAGAAAAAACGTAAGAGAAAGCACGGAAAACGGTCATAGAGAAAGATCAAGATGGATATATAATATATATATAAACATTATATATATACGGATAATGATAATATATGTTTGTCCAAGAAATACTTTTTGAATAAAAACTCCATTATACCATCCAGTTTGAATATTTAGTATATATATATATATATATATATATATATATATATATATATATATATATATATATATATATATATATATATATACTAGGGTTACTTGCAGATATTACTCACTCAAAACGGAGGTAACACGACAGTTTTGCCTCATCATCCGTGTGGGGTAATTATTTTTAGTTTGCTACTTTTAGTCTTTCATCTTGGAATTGT
>NC_089742.1:76538624-76543624 GCF_040412425.1 Macrobrachium rosenbergii | reverse complement strand
TATATATATATATATATATATATATATATATATATATATATATATATATATATATATATTACATACATATCAAAAGTTTGAAATTAGAGCCAAACAAATGGAAAGTCATGAAGTTTTCTGCTGTAGCCTATCTCCAAGTACATTATTATAAGTTTCTCAGCTATTTTTCATTTTACATTCCTTGTATTTTCAGACTGAGTGATGGAGTTAGATACAACCATGGCTAAGGACTCGGAGGAAATCAGATGGATTGACCGAATCCGAGCTATAACCATCAGAGAGGCCAGGGATGCTGGGGCATCCTTCATTTCACGTTCCTGGATAGCTAAATACATTAAAAGAGATGAATCCTTTGTTAAAAGAAACTGGAACAAAAATCCATATGACTGTCATCGCGAAAAGAGTGAGAATCTTGGAAGACCTGAAGTCCTTTCTCAGGAGTCAAAGACATCATAGCTGAGGCAGTGAGTGACCAAGAAAATCTTTATGTAAATTGGCACTTGAACTAGAAACAAAAATCCCTGTAGTGCTGAATATCGTGAGTTGAAAAAATCTTATCAAGCCATTTTATGTTATCAGCAAGCCCACCATCACTCAGCAACAGAGAGAAGACCGTGCATGGTTTTGTGGTTCATTTCTTAAAGATTGGGATGCTGACTTTCTCCATGTTAACATCAAATGAATTCTTCATTTACAGTCAGGAAGCCAATCATAAAAATGACATCATTTGTGCTGCAAAGTTGGATGATATCAGTGATGAATGTGCTAAAGTTGTGAAATCCTGAATGTTTAAATTTTCTCTGTTTCACAGCCAAACAGTTAATGTGGATCATCAAAGAAAAAGGACAGTCATGGAATGGCGAATACTTCAAAGAAACTGTGCTCACTGGTGGAGTATTTCCTTTCCTCAAAGATCCTGAAAATGTGTTATCTGTTGAAGAAGTCAAATTTTTGCATCATAAGACACCATGTTTCTAGGCTCTTCAGACACAGGAGCTGCTTCGATACAGCGGTATCGATTTCCTATCGTCAAGTGAATTTCCAGGTAGCTCCCCTGGCCTTAATGTGTGTGAAAACATTGGTAGTATCTTAAAGGATTGTGTTGAAGCGCTCACACAGTGAACTATGATGGTATACCAAGCCTCGACGACCTGCGAAGAGAGGTGACCGAAGTGCTCAGGGAAATATAGTTTGAGTCTCAGCTTTTTGTGAATGAAATCATACCCCTCAAGAATGCAGGCTGTGGTAAAGGCAGATGGAGGCCACACAAAATACTAAATACTCAGAGAGAAACTTAAATAAATACCTGTTCTGAATTACTTTTGTTTTTGTCCATATCAATTTTAGTTTATGCTGTAGAAGGGGTGGGCTCTAATTTGAAACACCCTGTACACACACACACACACATATATATATATATATATATATATATATATATATATATATATATATATATATATATATATATATATATATATATATATATATATATATATATATATATAGTATTATGAATGAAATGTAAAATTAATCAGTTCTTAATATATTAAAGATTTAATTTCGTTTGCTTTGGCCAAACTGGTTCAGCCCAGGACACCATCATACTTTTTTAATGCGTAAGTCAACCCCATCCATAGACTTTTCCATGAGACAAAATTCTACATTACGCCCATTATGAAAGTAGCTTGAAGCTTTATTTATCATTTTTAGACCAAAGTTTCAAATCAGCCATAACAGTAGTGAATTGGCTATATTTTATGTCCAATAAAAAACTATTTATGTTGGTTATTTTACATCATTGGTAAAGATAAACAAATCTGTTCTTTTAGTCAGTGGTAATTAGGTGAGATCTCTGCCCTGATCAGAGATGGTGTATTTTAAGTTTGTTACTTCAACAAAGTAAGAAGTAAAAATAATCTAAACTGATCCAATCAGGTATTTCATTAAAACTACAAACAAGATGGTTACCTAATCTTGTAAGTTCTAAGTCATGCTGTAATGACGTATGAAGAATTCGAGAACTTCCAGGAATGGTAGACGGTCGTTCACCTCTTTCTTGATAGAGTTGAACTATCGAGAAAGAGGTAAACGACCGTCTACTAATCCTGGACATTCTGATTTTCAGACTACAGGACTTCTACAGCTCATGTTTTGCTAATTTTAAATCCAATTCTGTTTTTACCTTCTCCACAGAGCACTCGTCCTTACGTCGAACTGGAGCCTCTTCCCTAATTAAATGAGGTTTTTAATTTACTTTTTGACAATCAACTGTTTTCCTGCTAATTTGGTGTACAGGAATTTTATCAGCTGTTAAACAAACATTTCATACGAAGGCAAAAGGTATAACGGCTCAAAAAATTAATTTCTACGCTTTCACTTGACTTGAACTTTCACAAAAAGTTCGCTCAAATTATTCAAGAAAATTTTTATGCCATTAACATCAATTGAATTCCTAAGAACACGTTCATCACCGGTTCACTCTTTAAAACTACAGATCGATTATCACCATATGAATCCTCTGGCGCCGTTTATGAGTTTACTTGCCCTGAATGTCAAAGCAGGGTACATGTAAGATCCACCAGTAGACTACCTAAGATGCGTATCAATTCTCATCGTGGTGTAAATTTTTCGTAGGCCTACTGGTAACAGAATTTCAAACCTAGAACCCTCCCATATCAGAAATCTTTCCAAATTTGTAAAAAATATATTGATAATAAAGATTTTGTATTATAGGCCAAACCAAGAACCCTCAAGACCTTCCTATTCTTGAATCACTTTTTATCACGCAGCTTATTCTGTCCTTTTCCCTTCTGTGATTGTCCTGACTTGTGTTGTTTTTATTCACTTTTGCATTCACGCTGTCACTCCTCTAGGTCGGTCCTTAATCTTTTGTTCTGTAGCTCTATGCTCTGCTATTTTTATTTTACTATATCTTATATTACCCTTAATTTCAATTTAATTTTTTTTTATTTTGTAAAAATAATTTAAATTTTTTTTAAATCTTTAGTTTTGTTTATAAGCACACATACACACACACACACACACACACACACACATATATATATATATATATATATATATATATATATATATATATATATATATATATATATATGCATATGTATATGTATGTATGTATGTAGGTGTATATATATATATATATATATATATATATATATATATATATATATATATATATATATATATATATATATATATATATATATATATATAGTGTATATATATATATATATATATATATATATATATATATATATATATATATATATATATATAACTATGAGCTTGTAGAAAATAATGCAGGAAATTTTTGCATTTATTATGCTCATAAATGTAGAAAAATTAAACAAAAAAACTCGGCATTCTGCAGGTTTCCTTTTCAGTTTCGGCTTTATAACCTAAAATTTTTATGTCCATTGCTCATTACTAAATATTAATTTTTGCTGAAAATGTGAGGAATAACGTCAAAATACAAAGGGACATTCTCTTTGAAATATAATTTCCCCTAACAACAGACGAATATTTTCTTTTTAGAAAATTTGGCTCTCTAGCTGAATGACATGATATATTTCCTTTTAGAATGTGATCACAGATCAGTGAAATCATTTCATTTTGTTAATGGTCAGAAATTTTTAAAAGAGAATAATTCGGTTTTCTCTGTGATAGCACACTTTTCAATTGATGAAATATCATTTTCTGCCATTAAAGGGTGAAATGCCAGTGCCAAAACACGTGACGTTTTCGATAATTAAAAAGAATTTTTTATTAACCAAACTGGGTCTATCTCTGATAATAAAGGAGTGAATTTTTTTATTAATGAAATTTTACGTTCGCTTAACGTTTCTGTTAATGACAAGCATGTATTTATTGATACTGGCTCTTAGAAAAATCCACTCAAGCTGTTTGTGAACGTTATGGTTCGCTATATTTTCATTTGCATTGAATTAATAATTCTTTCACTAACACAGAGTAAAGAGTATTGAAGCCCAGACATTCAAACCAATAGAAATACTTCCAAGTGCCGCATTTTAGTTTCGTTTCCATCAAAATCGCCACTGTGAACGACAGTCCGTCAGTAATAAAGATTGTATTCGCTCCAAACATCAGCGCTAAAAGTCTTACCGGTAATAACCTAAAGCTTTAATGAGACTTTAACAGAAAATAATATAGACAACATATAAACAATAATAAGATGTAATCATGTACTTGACGAAAGGTTACAGATCCAAGGCTATTAATGGAGAGATCTCTCCATTCACTTCCTTTAACATCGTAAGACCTATCATGTATTGAAGAAAATTGTTTTGATCAACAGGACAATAAAGTAACTCGCGCCGTGGAAAGCTTGTAAAGTGACCTTAATCACACCTTTGCTACAGGGAAATTGGTAAAAACGACGTGATTTTTCCTCTACAGTAACAATGATAATAGAAAAAATAGTAATGATATAATATCGCTACAACTCCAACTACTAACGGCGAACACCTTCGGATAGGTGAGGAGCACTTTGACCTCTAACGACGCTATGAGAGAATGTGTGAATCAGCAGTTTTTTTTTCAGATGAAGGAAAACAAAAAGGATATTTTGGTGATGACATCCTATAGGTCCTCAAAGTTTGTTAAAAATAATTGGAATTTTCATTTATCTTTTATCACATTTTATTGTTGTACTGAGTTTGTGGAAATTAAGTAGTATATCAACTGTAAAAGATATTGAGGAAACACATATAAAATAATTATTTCAAACAATCACAAAATTAGTAAAATATGCTGCGTCCTGAGTTTTTTTTTTTTTTTTTTAGAAAGATCTCTTCTGAACGCTATCATAGTTAGTATATATTGATTGTTTAGCATGTTTAGCATATATGTATGGACTAAATGTTTTAATTGCAAACTTGTTGTACCTAATAAATGAAAGTTTTCTGAATGAAAAATTATGGAAAATGAAAAGAAAGAAAACTGAACACGCCTTTATTTGC
>NC_089742.1:76516124-76533624 GCF_040412425.1 Macrobrachium rosenbergii | reverse complement strand
CAAATGGCATAGGGGATTAGATACACTAGCCATGAGCCATGTATATGGATGTCTGAAGCGGCTAATGCATGGAAGGTCCATCTACGATTCAGCAGCTTAAACATGAATACAGCACTTACTGTACTATTGAGCTGCTTTTCTGCGAACCTCTGTTCTGTGGAAGGGAAAGGCTTTAGCTTATGAAATGTGATGAAATGGTATGATATGATATGACAGGTCTTTATATATATCTTTATCGATATATATATATATATATATATATATATATATATATATATATATATATATATATATATATATATATATATATATATATATATATATATATATGTGTGTGTGTGTGTGTGTGTATCATCTTGACGGCTCAGTGGTCCTAGTTACTGTATTTTCGTTGTTTCTAAAGTAGGCAGCGTTTCGAATCCCAAGGGTGACAAATCAGTTATTATTTATAAATTTCCCTTTGGTGTAATTTATTCCTGAAGAATGGTGATTTGGATATCAAACGAAATTTTTGGCTTAATATGTCACATTTTCAGAGACTTTATCATAAATATAATTAAATGAGGGGCCTATTCTCTCAGACCGAGTTTCTCCCCATGATACAAAAGTCACTTGTACATGATAACATATTTAATTGTAATGGATGTAACATAATATTAATCTATAATAATAAAATCTGAGTGGATCCTGTTTGTCTTCCCCTGGGTGACAGCAGGGGAGGCATGACAGCCACCCATCCCTTGCAAACCAGTTTGTCCGCCCCGGGTGGGGCCGGGGTAGGTAGAGGAATGGGAGGGCAGGGGAGACATCAACCCTCCTCCGGCAACCTGTTTGTCCACCCCAGGTGGGGGCGGGCTAAGTAGGGGATGGTGGGGGGGGCTTAGGGAAGACAACAGCGCAGGGTTCCAGAGCATGTAGCACGCGCCAACAAGCTCGTTATAAATAAATGTTAAGTGGCGATATCTAATAAGTGAAACAACCGTGTCCTTGATGTTTATTCTGGACACATGACGAGGGCGATGTAATACACATAAATAATTGGCACCGTCCTTAGATTCCATAAACTTTAGCAGTAATGCAATTTTCGACCTGTTCCCTTAGTCTGATGGACTTGAAATCTTGCATGGTTACTCAATCCCGGTGACAATACAACCTTACACGATCAGTAGGTCAGTAGTGACCTCTAGTGACCCTACAGTGACCTCTCCCAAGATCTCAGGATTTGTATGAATCTCTTCGGATTTTTCACAACTTTGACTCTGTAGAATCTATCTTCTATATAACTCCTCCCCCTTCCCTCTTCCATCCCTCTCCCCCCTCCCTTTTCCATCCCTCTCCCCTTCCCTCTTCCATCCCTCTCCCCCTTCTCTCTTCCAACCCTCTCTCCCTTCCCTCTTCCATGCCTCTCCCCCTTCTCTCTTCCATCCTATTCCAATGGCCAGCCCTATGAGAGCTGATGGTCAGCTCAGTGGTCTGGTTAAACTATTTTAATAATAATAATAACATTCCCCTTCCCTCTTCCATCCCTCTCTCCTCCCCTCTCCATCCATCTCAACCCTTCCATCCCTTTCCCCTTCACTCTTCCATCCCTCTCCCCTTCCTTTCATCCCCTCTCCCACTTCCTCTTACATCCCTCTCCCCTTCTCTCTTCCATCCCTCTCCCCTTCCTCTTCCATCCCTCTCCCCTCCCCTCTTCCATCCATCTCAACCTTTCCATCCCTCTCCCCTTCACTCTTCCATCCCTCTCCCCTTCCCTTTCATCCCTCTCCCACTTCCCTCTTACATCCCTCTCCCCCTTCTCTCTTCCATCCCTCTCCCCTTCCCTCTTCCATCCCTCTCCCCTTTCCATCCTCATACCTCCCTCTTCCATCCCCTCCCCTTCAATCTTCCATCCCCTCCCCTTCCCCTTCCATCTCTATTCCCCTTCTCTCTTCCATCCCTCTCCCCCTTCCCTCTTCCATCTGTCTCCCCCTTCCCTCTTCCATCCCCCTCCCGCTTCTCTCTTCGATCCTTTCACTTCCCTCTTCCATCCCTCTCCCTTCCCCTCTTCCATCCCTCTCCCGCTTCCCTCTTCCATCCCTCTCCCGCTTCCCTCTTCCATCTCTCTCCCCTTCCCTCTTCCATCCATCTCCTCTTCCCTCTTCAATCCCTCTCCCCCTTCCCTCTTCCATCCATCTCTCCTTCGCTCTTCAATCCCTCTCCCCTTCCCTCTTCCATCCTGCCCCTTCCCTCTTCCATACATCTCCCCCTTCCTCTTCCATCCATCTCCCCTTCTCTCTTCCATCCTTTCCCTTCCTCTTCCATCGCTCTCCCCTTCCCTCTTCCATCCCTCTCCCTTCCCTCTTCCATCCCTCTTCCCCTTCCCTCTTCCATCCCTCTCCCTTCCCTCTTCTATCCTTCTCCCCTTCCCTCTTCCATCCCTCACCCCTTCCCTCTTCCATCCTTCTCCCCTTCCCTCTTCCATCCTCTCCCTTTCCTCCTTCCATCCATCTCCTCTTCCCTCTTCAATCCCTCTCCCCCTTTAGATTCCTCTCTCCCCCTCCCTCTTCCATCCCGCTCCCCTTCCCTCTTCCATCCATCTCCCCTTCCTCTTCCATCCATCTCCCCTTCCCTCTTCCATCCCTCTCCCCTTCCCTCTTCCATCCATCTCCCTTTCCCTCTTCCATCCATCTCCCCTTCCCTCTTCCATCCCTCTTCCCCTTCCCTCTTCCATCCCTCACCCCTTCTCTCTTCCATCCCTTTCCCCTTCCCTCTTCCACCCCTCTCCCCTTCCCTCTTCCATCCCTCTCCCCCTTCCCTCTTCCATCCCTCTCCCCTTCCCTCTTCCATCCATCTCCCCCTTCTCTCTCCCATCCCTCTCTCCCTTCCCTCTTCCATGCCTCTCCCCTTTCTCTCTTCCATCCCATTCCCCTTCCCTCTTCCATCCCTCTCCCCTCCCCTCTTCCATCCATCTCAATCTTCCCATCCCTCTCCCCTTCCCTCTTCCATCCCTCTCCCCCTTCCCTTTCATCCCTCTCCCCCTTCCCTCTTCCATCCCTCTCCCCTTTCCATCCCTCATACCTTCCCTCTTCCATCCCTCTACCCGTTCTCTCTTCCATCCCTCTCCCCTTCCCTCTTCCATCCCTCTCCCCCTTCCCTCTTCCATCCCTGTCCCTCTTCCCTCTTCCATCCATCTCCCCTTCTCACTTCCATCCCTCTCCCCCTTCCCTCCTCCATCCTTCCCCTTTCCATCACTCTCCTTCCCTCTTCCATCCCTCTCCCCTTCCCTCTTCCATCTCTATTCCCTTCTCTCTTCCATCCTCTCCCCCTTCCTCTTCCATCCATCTCCCCTTTCCTCTTCCATCCCTCTCCCCTTCTCTTTTCATCCCTTTCCCCTTCCTCTTCCATCCTCTCCCCCTTCCTTCTTCCATCCCTCTCACTTCCCTCTTCCATCCCTCTTCCCCCTTCCCTCTTCCATCTCTCCCCCCTTCCCTCTTCCATCTATCTCCCCTTTCCTCTTCAATCCCTCTCCCCCTCTCCCCTTCCCTCTTCCATCCCTCTCCCACTTCCCTCTTCCATCTGTTTCCCCTTCCCTCTTCCATCCATCTCCCCTTCCCTCTTCCATCCATCTCCCCCTTCCCTCTTCCATCCATCTCCCCCTTCTCTCTTCCATCCCTTTCCCCTTCCCTCTTCCATCCCTCTCCCCTTCCCTCTTCCATCCCTCTCCCCTTCCCTCTTCCATCTTCAATCTCTTCCTTCTCCCCTTCCTCTTCCATACCTCTCCTTTCTTCCTTTTCATCCATCTCCCCTTCCTCTTCAATCCCCTCTCCCCCTTTCCATCCCCTCTCCCCTCCCTCTTCCATCCCGCTCCCCTTCCTCTTCCATCCATCTCCCTTCCCTCTTCCATCCATCTCCCCATCCCTCTTCTATCCATCTCCCCTTCCCTCTTCCATCCCTCTCCCCATTCCCTCTTCCATCCCTCTCCCCGTTCACTCTTCCATCCCTCTCCCCCTTCTCTCCTCTCTTCCATCCCTTTCCCCTTCCCTCTTCCATCCCTCTCCCCTTCCCTCTTCCATCCTTCTCTTCCTCTTCCATCCTCTTCCATCCCTCTTCTATCCTTCTCCTTTTCCCTCTTCCATCCCTCTCCCCTTCCCTCTTCCATCCATCTTCCCTTCCCTCTTCAATCCCTCTCCCCCTTTCCAACCCTCTCCCCTTCCATCCTCCATCCCACTCCCCCTTCCCTCTTCCATCGCTCTCCCTTCCCTCTTCCATCCTTTTCCCCATTCCCTCTTCCATTGCTCTCCCCTTCCCTCTTCAATCCCTCTCCCCATCTCCCCTTCCCTCTTCCATCCCTCTCCCCCTTCTCTCTTCCATCCTTCTCCCCTTCCCTCTTCCATCCTCTCCCCTTCCCTCTTCCATCCATCTCCCCTTCCCTCTTCAATCCCTCTCCCCCTTTCCATCCCTCTCCCCCTCCCTCTTCCATCCGCTCCCCTTCCCTCTTCCATCCATCTCTGCTTCCCTCTTCCATCCATCTCCACGTTCCCTCTTCCATCCCTCTCCACGTTCCCTCTTCCATCCCTCTCCCCGTTCACTCTTCCATCCCTCCCCCCTTCCCTCTTCCATCCCTCAACCCTTCCCTCTTCCATCCTTCTCCCCTTCCCTCTTCCATCCCTTTCCCCTTCCCTCTTCCATCCATCTTCCCTTCCCTCTTCAATCCCTCTCCCCCTTTCCAACCCTCTCCCCTTCCCTCCTCCATCCCACTCCCCTTCCCTCTTCCATCCTTTACCCCCTTCCCTCTTCCATTGCTCTCCCCTTCCCTCATCAATCCCTCTCCCCATTTCCCCTTCCCTCTTCCATCCCCCTCCCCCTTCCCTCTTCCATCACTCTCCCCTTCCCTCTTCCATCCCTTTCCCCTTCCCTCTTCCATCCCTCTCCCCCTTCTCTCTTCCATCCCTTTCCCCTTCCCTCTTCCAACACTCTCCCGCTTCCCCCTTCCATCCCTCTCTCCTTCCCTCTTCCATCCCTTTCCCCATTTCCATCTATCTCCCCTTCTCTTCCATCCCACTCCCCTTCCCTCTTCCATTCCTCTGCCCCTTCTCTCTTCCATCCCTTCCCCTTCCCTCTTCCATCCCTCTCCCCCTTCCCTCTTCCATCCTTCTAACCCTTCCCCCTTCCAT
Source organism: Macrobrachium rosenbergii (assembly GCF_040412425.1). Classification (NCBI taxonomy): domain Eukaryota; kingdom Metazoa; phylum Arthropoda; class Malacostraca; order Decapoda; family Palaemonidae; genus Macrobrachium; species Macrobrachium rosenbergii. The sequence continues at coordinate 76,528,468 of NC_089742.1, read as the reverse complement.
CCCTCTCCCCTTCCCTCTTCCATCCGTCTCCCCTTCCCTCTTCCATCCCTCCCCTTCCCTCTTCCACCCCTCCCCCTTCCCTCTTCCATCCCTCTAACCCTCCCCTCTTCCATCTCTCTCCCTTTCCCTCTTCCATCCCTCTCTCCCTTCCCTCTTCCATCCGTCTTCCCTTCACTCTTGCATACCTTTCCCTTTCCCTCTTCCTTACCTTTCCCCTTCCCTCTTCCCTTCCCTCTTCCATCCCTCTCCCCTTCCCTCTTCCATCCCTCTCCCCCTTTTCCCCTCCCCAGCACACAATCAAGTGTTAATTTACCTGTGTCCCCTCCCCTTCCCTCTTCCCTCCCCCTCCTCTTCCCTTTTCAATCCACTTTCCCCCACCCCCCCTCTCTCCCTCTCCTTCTAAAGCACACATCAAGTGTTAATTTAGCTGTGTCCTTCCTTCCCTCTTCCTCTCCTCCCCTTCCTCTTCCATCCCCTCCCCCTTCCCTCCTCCCTTCCCCCTCCCCTTCTGGAGCATATGATCAAAGGTTAATTTAGCTGTGTCCTCCTCCCCTTCTCTCTTCCCTCCTCCCTTCCCTCTTCCATCTCCCTTCTCTTCCCTTCCCCCTTCCCCCTTCCGAAGCATGCAATCAAACGTTAATTTAGCTCTGTCTTCCTCCTCCCCTTCCCTCTTCCATCCCCTCCCCTCCCCTTCACCCACCCCTTCCAGAGCACAGATATATAGGAGAGGCGTAAATCAGGGAAAAATCTGTGAGAAATATAGCAACACAGAATGTGAATTAATAGAGGTAAAATCTGAATATGAAAAATTGGTAGAATTTGAATATGAAACATTAGTGAACATCGTAATATACAGACCCCCTAATATTAAAGAATTTGATATAATAATAGACAAATTAGATGATATATGTAGAAATCACAAAGAATGGAATCTACTCATATCCGGAGACTTTAACTTTCCTTTCGTAGATTGGAAAGCACGAATAGGAGATTGTGGTTGTATTTATACATATAAAAAAGAGAGCAATAGTAGCGCAGAAGATAAGAGGCAATTTGAAAAACTATTAGATATGCTACTAGAACATAACATCCAGCAAATAAATCACCTGCCAACAAGAAAGGATAATATTTTAGACCTAGTATTTGTGAACGAGGTGAATTATGTTAAAGATATAATAGTATATAATACGAGTATTTCAGACCATAATATCTTAGAATTAACAGTCCATTCCAAAGCAAGTTAAAATAGAGATAAGCAAGAGTCGAAAAAGTGGGAAGGATATGGAAAATACAATTTCTACAGTAAAAATATAAAATGGTCAGAAATAAATGAAGAATTAAACAAAGACTGGGAAAATATATTTGTAAGTCATGCATACCAAGAGACAGAAGGAACCTGTTCCAGAAAATCAGAAAGTGGAAAAAAGCTCTTGCAAAAAAAAGAATGCATGGAAAGTGATGGGACTAAAAAGTAAGATAGAAAATGCAGAACAAAAGATTATACGATCAATAGAAAATAAAAAACGGGACCTAGAAGAAAATACCCTATAAAATATCACGCAAAACCCCAAAATTTTTTTACTCATATGCGAAAAAGATGAATAAAAGAAGAGTAGAAATAGGCCCTCTAAGAACTGAAGGGCGATTAATGAATGAAAAAAAAGGAAATATGTAACATATTAGCAGAAAGATATAAGAAAGAATTTACACCTAGAATTGATAATGAAGATAATGGTACAGAAATAAGAGATGAAAATAGTGAATATTTGTCAGACATAGATATTAATGAAGCTGATATTGTGCAGGCTATTAATGAAATTAAAAATGGATCAGCAGCTGGACCAGACAGCATCCCTGCCATTTTGTTAAAGAAAGTGGTTCATTCAATCACAAAGCCGCTTGCAATATTATTAAGACAAAGTGTAGATACAGGCAAGAATTTTGATGAACATAAATTAGCATATATTACCCCTATTTTCAAAAGTGGATCAAACTACAGGCAAGTAATTATAGGCCTGTGAGTCTGACATCTCATATTATGAAAGTGTATGAAAGGGTAATGAAGAAAAATATAATGAAACATTTAATGAAAAATAGTAGGCTTAATATAGGACAACATGGTTTTGTACCTGGAAAAAGTACACAAACCCAACTGTTAGTCCACCATGAAAGCATATATTCGTATAAAAATATGATAAACGAAAAAGGTACAGATGTGGGTTACCTAGACTTTGCAAAAGCTTTTGACAAGATAGACCATAGTATATTAGTAGAAAAAATGAGAAAACATAACCTTGTGGACAAAGTAGGAAGATGGATAAAAGAATTTTTGCAAAACAGAAAACAGATAGTGATTGCAAACGACGAGAAATCGGATGAAGCCAAGGTAATATCCCGTGTGCCACAAGGTATGGTGTTAGCTGCATTGCTGTTTGTGATTATGACTACAGACATAGACAGTAATGTTAAGGACTTGGTAGTGAGAAGTTTCGCCGATGACACAAGAATAAATAGAGAAATTACTTGTGATGAAGATGGGAACTGGCTACAAAGAGACCTAAACAAAATACTGTATATAAATGGGCAGAGGTAAATAGAATGGTATTTAACTTTGATAACTTTGAATCAATAAACTATGGTCATAAAGAAGGAATGCTATATGCATATAGAGGACCTAATAATGAGACAATCACAAATAAGGAAGCAGTTAAAGACCTTGGTGTGATGTTGAATAGGAATATGTTATGCAACGATCAAATAGCAATACGATTGGCAAAATGCAAAGCAAAAATGGGAATGTTGTTCTGGCACTTCAAAACAAGAAAAGCCGAACACATGATTATGCTTTATAAAATGTATGTATGTAGCCCACTTGAATATTGCAATATTATATGGTACCCACACTATCAAAAGGATATTGCACAAATAGAGAGTGTACAAAGGTCCTTTACAGCTAGAATAGAGGAAGTTAAAGACCTTAACTACTGGGAAAGACTACAATTCTTAAATTTATATAGTCTCGAAAGGAGAAGAGAACGCTACATGATAATACAGGCATGGAAACAGATAGAAGGAATTACCAAAAACATCATGGAGCTAAAAATATCAGAAAGAGCAAGCAGAGGTAGATTAATAGTGCCCAAAACTATGCCAGGAAAACTAAGGAAAGCACACAGGACATTAATACACCACGCACCAGCATCGATAATGCAGCGTTTATTCAATGCGCTACCAGCTCATCTGAGGAACATATCAAGAGTGAGCATAGATGTGTTCAAGAATAAGCTCAACAAATATCTAAGATGCATCCCAGACCATCCAAGATTGGAAGATGCATTAGCAATTCTCTGGTAGACATCAGAGGTGCCTCACACTGAGGGACCTGGGGCAGCCCGAACGAACTGTAAGGTCTATAAAGTAAGGTAAGGTCTCCCCTTCCTTCTTCCATCCCCTTCCTCCTTCCCTCCTGCTTCCCCCTTCCCTCTCTTCCCTTCCCTCTCCCATTCCCTTCCCCTTCCCCTTCCCCCTCCATATTCTGGAGCACATCAAGTGTTAATTTAGATGTATCCTCCCCTCCTCTTCCCTCTTCAATCCCCCTTCACTTCCCCCTTCTCCCACCCCTGTCTTTACCCCTACCCTACCCCTCCCCTCCCCTCCATCCCTTCCCCTTCCTCTCTCCATTCCTCCCCTACCCCCTTCCTCCTCCACCTCGACCCTCCTCTTTCCCCTCCATCTCCTTCCCATTTTCCACCCCCTCCTTCCCCTTCCCATTCTCCTATTTTCTCCTCCCCTCCCCTCCCCTCACATTCCACCTTACCTCCCCTCTCCCCTCCTTCCTCTCCTCCTCCCCTTCCCCCTTCCTCCCCTCCCCATCCCCATCCCCTTCCCCTTCCACTTCCCCTTCCCTTTCCCTTCCCCCTCCCCTCACCCTCCTAATCCCCCTCCCCTTCCCTCCCTTCCATAAAATGGAGTGACTCACACCCCATATAAATGGAAATCATAACTAGAGTAAATTCTGATTCAGAATCAATCAAATTAATGGTCCTAGACCAACCAATACTGGTGACTAACACCCTGGTCACCAAACAAAGTAAAAAGGTCATAATTATTCTAAATCACAATAAATGTCATAGAGTATGTTAAAATAAACACCACTTCCAAAATATTCATCCTCACAGGACGAACCCAGAATTCCTGTTAAAAGAAACATATCATATATAAAAACCTGAAATGGTGTTTAAAGGAAAGACATTCAAAACAGAAAAATGCATAATGGGGAACAGAACGGGAAAATGCATAATGGAGAAACAAAGGAGTTTCACTGAGAAACAAACTGGGTATTTCCACATAATATCTGGAAAAGATATAAGGGTTAATGAGTTATCTTACTCACTTCCTATGGCCACAAATAGACGCTCTCACAGTGGCTGTTCTTAAACACTGCACAAAGCAAATCACACCCAGCTGCAAATCAAAGTACGTTCCTCTCATAATATACCATTAGAGAGTGCACACATACTTGCACTCTCTTAATAACTCCTCCCCAGAAATGGACGACACCGGTTCAATGTTCGAAGGATCACAATGCTTCCATCAATCTGTCACACTGTCTCCATGCACTTAGGTCATGATCTGAAAGCACAAATGAATGCATCAGATACCTGCTGTATCTAACTGTGGCAACCTCCAATGTAAACATAAATGCACCTGCACCAGATGTGTTTTTGACAGGCCAGCACACAGTTCGTCACAACACTTAATAGGAGCTTGGTCCACCTACCCCTGGGTGCTGCTGCCCAGGTACAACAAATGTGCAATTGAAAGTTCAGTAGGGCCAGCTCCTAAAATCATAGCCAGCCATGCGTTAGATATGAAAATTACTTGTCTCATATGCACAATTGTTATTCATTGTAGAATGCATTACTTCACATCTTGCATTCTTGATGATCTAAATATTCTGGACGGCTTGCGACTGTACAAGCCCATGCTTCTCTTTACATCTTGAATTCTTGACAATCCAAATATCCTGAATGGCTTGCGACTGCACAAACCTATGTTGAATGCAGCACCCACAAATAATTTGCGCCAAACAGATGTCTCCCAGCAACGACAGCGACTTGTATATGTCCTGCCCAACATCTCTCCAAAAAAGCATGAACCCTCTCATGAAGGCACAGGGGTAGAAATCTGCAACATAACTTAGACGGCCCCCATATCCAACTTGTATCTTTTGAGGCTCATAGAAGTCATTCCATAAGGTGCTTAGAGGAGGTGGTGAATAACGTAAGTCAGTCATGTCAACAGTCAACCCAAAAGGTATCTGGTCTCATCACTATCCCATACTATTACTGAACCATTAAAACCACTAAGGAAAGGTCGTATGATAAAACTATGAAATAATTCCAAGTTACTAACTGGAATTTCTACAATCAACCCCCTATCAGGTACACTAACTTTAAAATACTACCCATACAAATTCTTCCCAGTAAAAAATTACCTGAGAACCATACGGATATACTGAATTCATTGAGGGCGATTCCAAACATCCGAGAGGTAAAATACCTCCCAAAATTCCCCCTAAGAAGCAGCAACCACTGCCTTAACCTGAGTTTGAATTTCCGATGACAAGTATGACTAGTATTCTGCTTCTTTCTCAATATTGAACAAGGTAGTTTGACAGGAAGTCAAAGCTACTGTAACATCTCAATCTCTCCCCATCCTATCAACTGTGACCAATAACCCATTTAAAGAAGTTCTTAAAGTCTCAAAACCTTACCATAATTTCTCATAAAGTCATCAAAGTTTTACCCTGGTAAGTAAATACTGTCGATACCTGCTCAATTCTCAGCAAATTACCAACTGATATCCTAGCAATCGCTCCTATGATCATAACGGCTCTAATTACCAATGGCGCAGCCCTCTTACTCCTTCTAGAAGAGAACTGAAAAATCGAAACACCTACATTTGGAAGCCATGTTAAAGTCTTCCTAATCCTATCCTGAACCCTAACTGATGTACCATTAAGTTTGGTTAGCCAACCCCGTAACAGATCAGACAGATTCCATCCGATATTCATCTCACCCTCTCCCCCCAAAAATCCTAAGCAACAGAACTTTATTCTGAAACTCCATACTCAAAGATATTGCATCAGACGACAACTACACATCATAACATTCTTGTATAAAAACACACGGGCCTAACCTCACTACGAAATTAGCCCATGCCACGACTCCCAAAGTCATGTGAATACGAGACTTCAGCATAAAAAACAAAAGAAAGAATCTAAGTGTTACTAAATCTCGAAACGGGGAGAAAAAACAAACAGCAAAAAAATTAAACCCATTTATCTATAAAACCCTATGGTATTCTGCACTTAATTTTAACTAAGTATTGTAACGCACAAGAGCAAAAGACTGAAGTCGGACAATTAAAGATTTGTATAACTCTATGAACCAACGTCCTCCCTAGTTAAAAAAAAAACTACAAGTCACACCCATTTAAAACCCATTAAAAAACAAAGAGAGAGAGAGGAAAGAAAAAAAAATTACCAGAACCACAGTACATCCCAGGAATTTACCCATAAGATTCCCATTAACCTGTCTTTTTAATTTTAGATATATGTGTCAACCGAGACACACCTGTGTTCTCATCCAGAACAACAAATCTATTCCCCTTCTTTGCTTCTACAACACGAAAAGGACCTTCAAATTTAGGACCTAGCTTATAGTTCAACTGATTCCTGACATTTATCTTCACAAAACCCTATCTCCCACAGCAACTTTAACTCTATCCAGCTTTACATTGCTTCTATCCACCATATACGGCGTTTTCATTTCAAGATTCTGAGCAATACGAGCATATCTCCCTTTTGCCGTCGACACAAGCGCCTGAAAGGTATCATCCCCCGGTGGAATAAGTAACAAATCGAACGCGTCCTGCGCTGGGTAACCAAACGGCGCTTCATTGGGAGACATTCCAATGGTATCACTAACCATGGAATTAATGCTATGTAGCACCTGTGGAATATATCGATCCCAATTTGCATCATTTCCCCCTACAGTCACTCTGAAAGCTTCATAACCTTACTATCTGCCCATTCACACAGCCCATTAGCCTTATGGTTTATAGGGAATAATAATGACCTTCTGAATGCCCATTACATCCACAAGACAATCTAATGTCTTGTTCAAAAATTCTCTCCCAGTATCTGTAATCAGCACCTCAGGAACCCCATAATGACAAATATACCCATTAAAGAATGCGACTGCCGCCTCTTCCGCTGTTTTATGCTTCAACGGAAAAATCTCTATGAACCTAGTTAATTCGTCAACAATCACCAACAGATGCCTATGGCCATAACTAGATTCACAGAAATTGGTTAACAGGTCTATGTGGGCCCTTGCCCACGGCCTGCTGAGAATAGGAAATGAACCCAATTTACAAGGAACGACCTTCGATGGCTTACACGCATTACAAACTGAACAACCTCTCACGAAGTCTTCCACTGAAGTCAACATATTCTTCCAAAAGAATTGTCACCGTATATTCTGATACGTCCTTCTCAGTACCCAAATGTGGACTGCCAGACCTACAGTGAACAATATCCAGAACCGTAGGTACTAAAGTCCTATGGACAACTATTTTCATTGTATCACCCTTATCCTCGTTATTCCTCAGTCTGTATCTAATCTTTCTAACAAACAAATTACCCTCTAATTCAAGCCCTGCAAACAGCAGCTTATAACCCTTCCTAAATAATTCACCTCTAAGAAATGCTTTTGTGTCTGCCAAAATCTCATCTTCATCCTGCTTAGCTTTTACTAAACTAATATCCCAATCTATGCAATCTCCAGCTACATAACATACATGAGTACCATCTGCATCAGACAAACTTCTACTAAGGGCGTCCACTACAACATTATGTCTACCCTCTATATACCTAATCTTGGCATCAAAATCCCTGATTGTCAAATACCACCTAGCCCTTTTAGGGCAAAGATCCGGCTTATTGAAAAGATCCAACAATGGCTTATGAGCCGTAAGAACCTCTACTTGATTGTCCATTAACAACATCTTGAAATGCACTAAACTAGACACTAAGGCAGAGGCATCTTTGTCCACTACTGGCCATAACCGTTCATTACTATCCTGTGTCTTAAACTTCCTACTGTAAAATGCAATCGGATGAATTCTTCCATAGAACTTCTGCATAAGGCATGCCCCTATACCATCATAACTAGAGTCCGTTACCAACGTGAAAGGATGTTCCAAACCAGGAAACTTCAACGCTGAGGGATTCTCTAAGGCAGCCTTAAGCTTCTGAAAAGTTACTGGCTGTTCATCACATCATCTCTCAGGACATCTGTCAAGGGAGACGCTAGAATAGAAAAATTCTTCATGAACCTACGGAAAAATTCAGCCATGTCTAAGAATGACCAAATCTGCTTCTTATTCTTGGGAGTAGCAAAATCCACAATTGCCCTAACTTTATCATCGTTCACTTTAATATACTATCTGCCTCTTCAGAAAATTACACTTAGCTAACTTTATCTTCAAACCCGCTAACCTAAGCCTTCCTAAAACCTCCCTAAGAACCTCTAAATGTTCCTCTACCGAATCCATGGCAACTAATATGTCATCCATATAGAGGAATATGGGCTTCCTTTACAAACCATGCAAAACTGTATTCGTTAGCCCAGTAAATGTCATAGGACTACCTGATAAACCAAACAGCATCTGCGTGAACTCATAATGCCCCTTCAGCAAAGAGAAAGCCGTGTACTCTCAACTCTCCTCACTAAGCAGTACCTGCAAGTACCCTTTCATCAGATTAATTGAAGAATAAATATTCTTGCCCCCAATCTCAACAAATAAATCTGGCAAACACGCCACAGGGTAGCAATCAGGAATGGTTTTCTCGTTCAACTTCCTAAAGTCCACACAAATTCGGACTGAACCATCTTTCTCAGGCACTGCCAACGATGGGAAATTAAAAGGCGAGGAATGGGGCCTAACAATGCCTTCTTCCTCCCACTTACTAACCTCTTGCTCTACCTGTTCTATAATCTTTAAAGGAATCCTATATGAAGGAAGAAAAATAGGCTTAGTCTTGTCCTCCAACTGAACCTTGTGTTCTAACACATTTGTTAACACTAACTTATCCCCTTTAAGTCCGACTATGTCCACAAACTCAGCCAGAACATCTTCCACAACCCCAACATATTCTTTGTAATCAGCATTGGCTAAATGATCCCTAAAAACCTGCCTCCTAGCCATTCAATCTGCTTCTGAAAAACTACAAAAATCCCTGACAATAGCAACTAAATTATCTTCATCGACCCAGTCAACAAAGTCAATTGCATAAGTACTCTTCTGATAATTGCGAACTGAATCATTACGGTTTAGCAATTCCACCCAAGTATCCCCTGAACTCAATACCTTGTGTATGGACCCTGTACACACTACCCCCTTCAGCTTTTCACTAGATTATCCACACACACACCTGTCTGGATTTATGCACTCCTTTCACTCGAACTTTCACCAGAGCAACCATACCAGAACAAAGAACCACATCATCCGACAAAACGCCCTTATAACACTTCTTACCCACTGACATATGTTTAGCATCCACCCGCAAATCCTCATGTACACCCGATCCATCATCATCATCCATCACTCATATCCGTCCCCTCATAAGGCACAAACGCATCAGGTACTCCAACAGTTATACCACATACCCATGTACGAACCGAGACTTGTCGTCTCCGACATGCTGGATGACCCAGTAACAATGTATTCCCCAAAGCAGCCCCTTGTATAACCAGAAATGGATCTGTAAAAGTTCTACCCCCAAGAGATATATCCACATCTACATATCCCAAAACCCGTAACCTATTTGCTTGAACATCACATACTGTCTCTTTAGCAGGTCTCAAAGAACGATCGGAGCAACTCATAATTCATCAAATTAATAGAGGCGCCTGTATCAATAAAAACCATTACATTTATCCCATGCACAGACCCTTTTATCACTGGCGTTGCCTCTGAGGGTTCCCCCAGAAGTCCTGTATCGCAAGAAACACCCATCCAGTTTTCCTTTACAACTGATCGGTGTTTAGACAATGCTCTCCAATTCCAAGATCCCCTAGAAAAATCTGCTTGAGGAACTTTCTTACCTGAGCCACCAAAATTCTGAAATGTAGGCCTACTACTATACTGTCTCAGAGATGGACAAGACCGCAAAGGATGGCCATAACTCCTACAACCGCCACAATATTTAACACAGTAAACTCTCTTAATATGTCCCTGCATATTACAATTAAAAAAACGAACCCATGAGGCCCGAGAACTCAACCCAACCATCGACTTCTGGCTATTCCAAATTTCAACAAAACCCTTCAAACCGCAGACTGAATCTCCACTCCCCACACAACCATATGGTGACCTAAGGAATCTTTGATCACTATTTCCTCTCACCATTTTGCAGCTTTCCTCTTCATACATAAATCCGTTAACTTACTCTTGGCTGATCACATATGCAAAATTTCCCAAGTTCTACGAAAGGAAACCCCTTATAGCAAAAACACAAGAAACCAAACAATTTTCCTTGAAAGAATTCCCACACAGTATGACAGCCACAACGTTAATTCCCTGTACTCTAACAATTAATCCTGCAAAATTAAAAGAAAGTACTAATTAAACCCATAATGAAATCCAAAACTAATTAAACCCACAATTAGATCCAAAACCCCATGGGGAAAAAACGGGTGGGCTGAACACACAGCTGACCGCAAAGTTAGTCAAGATGAACTTCGCGTCTTCAAGGGCAAAAAAAAAAAAAGCTCAGTCCCCCTGCCCCCGCAAGTAAACAGAATGGGAGTCTACCCTCACTCATGAATAGAAAATGGGACTCGAGCAAACAGATGAGAGAGAGAGAGAGAGAGAGAGAGAGAGAGAGAGAGAGAGAGAGAGAGAGAGAGAGAGTGGAAGGGAAAAAAATCGTTCCCCTCCCCTTAGTGCAATATCTTCCCCATATCTCCCCAACACATCCATGATCTGCCAAAGCATACAAAAAAAAATTGCTGAGCACAAATGTTTACTCACAGTAACTCAACAACTGTCAAATAAATTATTACCCAATTATCAAAGTCCCCAGAAATAATACAATAATTAAATAATCACTTTATTAAACCCTAACTGCCAATGCGAACTGCCGATTGCTATATAAAAAAAACACATAAGCCACACCCAAAATTCAAATGTGCTGTATACAGGATGACATAGAAAGCAAGAAACTTTGCCCAAACTAATGATGTCACTGACATGTCACTCATGGGATGACGTCACTACTGCCAAGGCCCGACCTTAGTCACAGCATAATCAAAAAACCATATTCCACCCGCCCCCCTTAAGTGTCTTGTATACTTCAAATCTGACACTGAAATCAACAACAACAACAATTTTAGCATGTTTTACCACACAATAAAAAATTAATCATTAAACACCCACAGACACTCGCACTCGAGAAAGACTGACTCGAGTGCATTTCACAATACTTTCCTAAACTGAATTGCTGAACCATCAAAATCCCTATTCTGAGATGCCAATACCACTATTAATAAGATATGTCTCTTCGGAAGCTTAACCTGTACCCTATATATTTACAACTTGACTATCTATTCATGTCTACTGCCGCTGCCACCACATTGTTATGACCTTACACAAGGTCAGTTATGGTTATAATCTCTTACTGCATCTGTTTCAAGAACAGCATCGTAACATCTCACATCCCTAAGATTCTTGGGTAGTGATGGCCTGGCGTTGGGTCAGCACATTCCTTCTCTCTCACTGACTCACAGTGGCTGTTCCTAAAAATTGCACAAAGCGAATCACACCCAGCAGCAAATCAAAGTCCATAGCTATTGTATTTTCCTCTCATAATATACCATTAGAGAATGCACACATACACACACTCACTTAATAACTCCTCCCTGGAAACGTGACGACACCAGTTGAATGTTCGAAGGATCACAACGCTTCCATCGATCTGTCATACTGTCTCCATGCACTTAATCCATAATCAGAAAGCACACATGAATGCATCAGATACCAGCTTTATCTAACTGTGGAAACCTCCAATGTCAACATAAGTGCACCTGCACCAGACGTGCTTTAGACAGGCCAGCACATAGTTCATCACAAGACTTAATATATTGGGTGTTTCCAAATTAGAGCCCTCCCCTCCACAGAACAAATGGAAAGTTATGAAGTTTTCTGCTATAGCCTATCTCCAAGTACATTATTTTAAGTTTCTATTAAGCTATTTTTCATTTTACATTTCTTAT
>NC_089742.1:76488624-76511124 GCF_040412425.1 Macrobrachium rosenbergii | reverse complement strand
ATTAGATCAACTTCTACAAACAAAAATATCCTTTGGCGTCTATTGCTGGAGGCTTAACAATTTAAGTTTTAGTCAGAAAAACGAAAATATACTTGCCCGTGCCGTGGATGTAATACCCTTGTATTGTCGTTTCCTTTGCTAAAAGAGTATAATCCCTCTGCGGAAGATTTCTCTTTGAACATGACAGTCGACCTAATTTATTAGGAAAATCTTTATTCTCATAAGGATACCATTAGGCATTTAATATATTGCTATTGTAGCTATTTTCCTGATAAAGAACGGATGGAAAAGAGCAATCGTTAAAGGGATTTATAATTAAAAACAAGTAAAAAATGAGCCGAAGTTTCTTCTGCGCAATCGAATTTTCTGTGCAGCCGCTACTGCGTATAATCAAGGACACCGAAAATAGATCTATCTTTCGGTGGTCTCGGTATAATGCTGCATGAGACACGGCCCATGAAACTAACCAAGGCCCGGTTGTGGCCTATACTATACCATTGCCAAAAGCACGATTATAGCTAAATTTAACCTTAAATAAAAAATTTTAAAAAAACTACTGAGGCTAGAGGGCTGTAATTTGGTATGTTTGGTAATTGGAAGGTGGATGATCAACATACCAATTTGCAGCCCTCTAGCTTCCGTAGTTTTTAAGATCTGAGGGCGGAGAGAAAAAAGCGCGGACGGACAGACAAAGCTGGCACAATAGTTTTCCTTTCAGAAAGCTAAGAGACGGGATAGATAATAATTCAGATGAAATAATACCAAGTAAAACAAACATTTGGTAAAACAAATAAACTACAAATATAATTACATTGCAGATATTGCATATAAAATTACCAGTCAACCGTAATGATTAAACAACCCATGCGTAACAGAATGTCTAGAAGCAAAATTAATGAGAAACAACAGGACAGAAAAATCTAAAATAATAAATAAACAGTTGTACAAGCACATGTATGCACACACACACACACACACACACACACACACACACACACAACAATATATATATATATATATATATATATATATATATATATATATATATATATATATATATATATATATATATATATATATATATATATATATATATATATATATATAAATATATAAAATATATATATATATATATACATATATATATATATATATATATATATACATATATATATATATATATATATATATATATATATATATTATATATATATATATATATATATATATATATATATATATATATATATATATATATATATATATTATATATATATATATATATATATATATATATATATATATATATAAGTATATATATATATATAATATATTTATATATAATATATTTATATATATATATATATATATATATATATATATATATATATATATATATATTATATACAAGAATTTGCTTGCAAATTGCTCCTATTTTGTTTCCTGTCTGCCGAACGATCGATAGACATATCTGTCAATCGACATCTTGACTACCTATCTATCAGCCTGAGCTTCAATGGGTTAGCACGGTCAGAATACAAGGGATTAAATCGACTGTAGGCCACTCCCTTTAAGTAGATAATTACTTATTCGAGGCAAAAGTGAATCTGTCTGGCTGATTCTTTCCAGGCAACTCCCCCGCCCCTGCCGCGGACAACAGCTGAAAATGACTCAACTCCCTATGTGCGTGGACGTGCCCCCTGCCCATAGGAGAGGGCATACAAGGGACAAGCAGACAAGGGCTCACTCTCAGACTCTCGCTGGACTACATGGCGTAAAGACGACGAACCCACTCACCGCCACGCCCTTGGCTGGACAATGCCCTTAGCACACCACTTCTCCATCTAACCACGTGTCCTCTCAGAAAGTATATTTTACCATCGTGCACTTCGACCACCAACCACGTGTTCCCTTCGCTGCTGGCCGGATCCATAACCCACTCCTGGCGCTTCGTGAAGTCACACACGTGTTGCCCCCGCCGTAGGCGCCCCTACATCCTACCGCGTGGAAGAAAACACTTCGGTTTGTGAATCGGGAGGCATCCACGGGCTGCCTTCTTCACTGCAACCACTTCTCCCTTACGGTAAAGTGCTCTGGAAAGACGTCCATTCAGTCACGCTTTTTCCCTCGTAGAATTTACTTAATTTGAGTGCCAGTAATCACCGAATCTTTTGTTCCATTCCACCCGTGCTACTCGAGTGTCAGCTCTCAGTGCTAAGCCATTATTAACTCATTGAAGCCCATTGGCACCCTCAGTGCAGCTTCGAATTCATTATCCTTTTGTCTGTTTCCATTACTGGTGTATAATTTGTGTCTCTCTCACTTCAGAGGGACCCTATATCGTGGTATCTTCTCGGACTGTGTCTGGAATCCCCCGTTTCATTCATTCCATAGGAATCCCCTTCAGGATCAATAATTTACTTGCATTTCTCTTTTCTGTACAAATGTTCTTTATGTAAATATACTCCTGTAAGTTTACCCACGTGTTTACGTAATATTTCCCTTCAGTAGTAAGAGCCTTACGCTCATATGAAATTCCCCCTTTTTTCTCTTGTTTTATGTTTCCCTGGAGCCACAAAGTCAGAATCACAAGGCTAAAGTATCTGTAGTTGTTACTACTTGTTTAACAGAAACTATCTCAAAACCAGATTGTCCAGGAAAAACATAAAAATAGCGACCTTTTGCCTTAGATTCTCGTTCTAGCGGTTGCATCTCCCCCATTTTTTTCTGCTTTTGTTTGGGTTTGCATCTGCCAAATCAGCAATTAGCAAAGCTACGCTGGGTACGTGAGAATTACGAAACTTTTATGTAAACCAGCACACAGATTCGGAAATTCCATCTAAGTAAATTGTGTTTATTTTAGCATAGGAATTTTAAAGACGTTACTGAGCTTAGGAAAAAATACTAGGGACGCATGCCAAGAAAAAAAAAACGAGAGAGGAGAACACCGAAATTTAGATTTTGAAAGCCTATGCATGCGGTTTGCATGACCTTCATGATAGGATACTTAGATATTAACCATTTCGAGGAATAGTGCTATATTTCCTCCTTAAATCACACAGATTTGTGATCGCAAAATCTAGTTAGGCGTGTATTCACACTTTTCCCACGTGGGGCGAAAGGCAGCTTGAATCGCTCTCTCTCTCTTTTCTCTCTCTCTCTCTCTCTCTCTCTCTTGTATAGCGAAGGTAAAGTTCCAGATAGACAAATTGACTGAGTGGTAGGCAAGCGTGAAATTGATTTAGATTCCCAAAATTTTTCTTTTTCCCACACAATTTGCATTTGGGGAAATTACAGTCTGTGCATATAAACCTTCCCCATTTCTTCATCGCTAGGGTGAACGTCATACCACCCCACCTAGTGTCTAAAAATAGCGCACCCCTACTCTTCTCTCGGGAAATTTTTTTTTTTTTTTCGTGCGTGTTTTTGGGGTTATTCTTTTGTGTGTGTCATCTACTCATTGAATTAGGGGCCTTTATCATTTCAATATTCTTTGCCTACAAAAGGAAACCTCTCCCGTAAGCCCATACATGTAAAACCTCTCGCTAATCAGACCTCGTCTGTGCGGGAATCCTCCTAAGGAGCCAATATATTTCAATCGTCCCCTAATCAGCCCGCTCCGTCGGTAAATCGGGAGACCAATCATTTGCTAATCGTCCCCAACCAAACCCATTCTGTCGGTACCTTGGGAGACCAATCATTTGTTAATCATTGTCCCCAAATCAGCCCGCTCCATCGGTAGATCGGGAGACCAATCATTTGCTAATCATCGTCCCCAACCAAACCCGTTTTGTCGGTACCTTGGGAGACCAATCATTTGTTAATCAACGTCCCCAAGTCAAAACCGTTTTGTCGGTACCTTGGGAGACCAAAGAATTCCAATTCCTAATAGTTTTGAAAACCCTTCATACTGTAAAGTCACCAACAGCCTTTCTGTTAGAAATTTGCGCATTTATTATACCTGGACAACTCCTTCCTATGCTCTGGGAAAATTTTTTTTTTTTTGTGTGTATCACTTGAATCGACCCCACCCGCACAATGTCGGCCAGATCTCAGCAGAGCGAGGATTTCAAGTTCTTCATGTCCTCTGGGAAGGAACTCGGCCTTTCCGGGAAAAACTGGGTACAGGAGAGAATGGATGCGATAAAGGCAGAAAGAGAGGCAGAAAGATTAGAAAAAGAGGCAGAATGGGAGGCAGCGAGATTAGAAAAAGAGGCAGAATGGGAGGCAGCGAGATTAGAAAAAGAGGCAGAATGGGAGGCAGCGAGATTAGAAAAAGAGGCAGAACGGGAGGCAGCGAGATTAGAAAGGGAGGCCCTGGAGAGGAGAGAAGAGGCAGAAAGGGAAGCAGCGAGATTAGAGAGGGAGACCCTAGAGAGAAGGGAGGAGGCAGAAAGAAAAGAAAAGGAGGTAGAAAGAGTAGAGAATGAGAAGAAGCGCGCCCATGAACTCCAGATGCTGGCACAACGTGGCACTCCCCCCCCCCCGCTTTGGGGATGAGCGCCCTCAGCCAGGCCCACTCGTTTTGTGCCCAAGTGGACCGAAGCTGAACCGGAAGTATAGCTCGACAGAGCCGAGAAGGTCCTGGAATGTTGCAGCCTCTCCCCCGCCGAACTCTCTCTAGTATTCACTAAATTCCTCGGTGGGAAGGGACTGATTGCCTACAACGCCCTACCTGCGGCCGACCAAGAGGACTGGGACGTCGTGCGCCACACCATTACAAAGGCGTGCAAGATAACCCCTGAAAGCTAGAGGAGGCGCTGGAGAGGGCATGCCAAGGAAGTCAGCCAAACTTGGGCAGATTGGGCCTACCAGTCGGAGCGCGCCCATGCGAAGTGGTTCGAATCCGTGGGAGTCAAGACCCTTGCCAACTCCATAGAGCAAATGAAAATAGAGCATTTCTTGCTCTACGCACCTCCTGCCCTCGCCACGCACATATAATAGGGGATAAGGAGCCTATGACGTTGGTGGAATGCTGTCGCATTGCCGACTCCTGGGATACTCATCACCCCCAGGGGAGCTCCCTGCAGCTCAGAATTAGTCCACCCGCCTGCCTTTCGGGTGCCCCTCCGCTGAAGAATGGGCAGTTACAGAAACCCATTGTAAGTGGGTTCTGGAGGAAGATCGGGCATTCCAAAGAGCAATGCCGAAATAACCAACAGAGCCTCTTTCTCCTGGAAAACCAACTAATAAGTTGCCTGCACCCTCCGCAAGGGCAGTGTGAAGAGATTTCAGCCAAACCTTTTGCACGGCATGCAAGGTTTATGGCCACTCTCCCTCATGGGCAAAATGCCCTAGAAATAACAAGTCCAGTACTCCTGCCGTCGCCCTAGCAGTTACGAATCCCGAATCCCTTAGGGGCCCTCCTGCCGAGGGTCCCATATATGTGGCACCTCCCTCGAGGTAGCTACCCAGCACGCCATATATAAGGCATTTGACGACTCTGGCGCGCAAATTTCCCTCATAGGGAAAGACAAAGTTCCTATGGAGCTATCATTAACCGAAGCAAACTCGTCACAATTGAGAGTATCAATGAATTCAAAATGATACTTCCTACTGTCCAACTGAGGGTCACAAGACCTCAAAAATCTAAAATTTGCAACCTTGCAGTAACAAGCTATCTTCCCGGAGGTTATGACATCCTCCTGGGACAGGACTTCCAGTCCCCATTTAAGTTACCACAATCTCTGCCAGTCCCAGGGCCCCAATCAGATCTCCCTCCATGAGATTCCAAAACCGATTCCAAATCTCTGCCAGTGCCACTTGCATGCACTGAGCCATGCCAAGCTCCGCCTGTAACAGACGATGAGCAAATTCCAAAGCAAATAATAGTGCCTGCCCCTGCCTTAGTGCCAGTGCCAGAGCACACTCCCGATCTCCATTCAAGAGATCCCAATAAGAACCACCTCTCTTCTCCCAGCTTGGCTCCGCTACCAGTGCCGGTAAGGGAGACAGATCCTGCCGACCACAGCGGAAGCTCACCTAAAGGTGCAGCCTTGCAACTCGTGCCTGAGCCGGTCATTCCTACCTGAGAGCCCCTCATGCCCCCCCCCACCCCCCAACCACTTCCTCTCTGTCTCAGTCCTCCGCAGGCATAGCAGTGAGTAATGATTCTGCCGTGTTTCAAATGGCCGACGAACTCAAGGAACTGTGACGGATCGTGATAGAGCTGGCAAAGAAGGCTGCTGCGTCAGCCGTCAAGGAAGTCGACACAGGTGGCACTCCAATACCCTCCCCGGGCTCGGTTCCACCAATTCCCCGGCCAAGACAAACCATCAAAGTCAGAAGGGTCCATGGGGAAAATACCACGGGTGTTGATAATTCCAGGTAGCTTCAAGAGAGCTCCCAAGCTCTCCTGGCACCCGTGCTAACCTGGAACAGTGCCATCATTTTATCCTATGAAGACTTTGGCACCTCTATCCAGAAGAGGATGTCAGGGTCCTTCACTATCTCTCTCTTCTCTCTCTCTCTCTCTCTCTCTCTCTCTCTCTCTCTCTCTCTCTTATAACTATGTCCTTTATTCTTCCCCAAACATTTCCATTCCTTTTGATTTTCCATCACATTTATTTTATGCCTTACCCAGGCCCTCATTTACCTGGATCACTTCTGCTCATGCAGAGTTTCACAAATCCTTTAGAAGTAAAGTTCATTGCAGGGCAGAATGTAGAGCAAAGTAAAGCATTTTCCGCTCATTTCTTGCTTCAATCGATGTTCACACCCGAATGAAGGTGTGTACATCATCTTGTGTGGGGAGCTATTATAATTAGCAAGAATTCGCTAGCAAATTGCTCCCTTTTCATTTCCTGTCTGCCGATCTATCGATAGACATATCTGTCTATCGACATGCATGACTACCTATCTATCAGCCTGAGCTGGACAATGGGTTAGCACGGTCAGAATACAAGGGATTAAATCGATTGTAGGCCACTTCCTTTAAGTAGATAATTCCTTATTCGAGGCAAAAGTGAATCTGTCTGGCTGATTCTTTCCAGGCAACCCCCAACCCCAGCCGTGGACAACAGCTGAAAATGACTCAATTCCCTAAGTGCGTGGACGTGCCCCCTGCCCATAAGAGAGGGCATAAAAGGGACAAGCAGACAAGGGCTCACTCTCAGACTCTCGCTGGACTACATGGCGTAAAGACAATGAACCCACTCACCGCCATGCCCTTGGCTGGACGACGCCCTTAGCACACCACTTCTCCATCTAACCACGTGTCCTCTCAAAGTATATTTTACCTTCGTGCACTTCGACCGCCAACCACGTGTTCCCTTCGCTGCTGGCCGGATCCATAACCCACTCCATTACCTGGCGCTTCGTGAAGTCACCCACGTGTTGCCCCCACCGTCGGCGCCCCTACATCCTACCGCGTGGAAGATCAACACCTTCGCCTTTGTGAATCGGGAGGCATCCACAGGCCGCCTTCTTCACTACAACCACTTCTACCTTACGATAAAGTGCTCTGGAAAGATGTCCATTCAGTCACTCTTTTTCCTCGTAGAATTTACTTAATTTGAGTGCCAGTAATCACCGAAACTTTTGTTCCAATCCATCTGTGCTACTCGAGTGTCAGCTCTCAGTGCTAAGCCATTATTAACTCATCGAAGCCCATTGGCACCCTCAGTGCAGCTCCGAATTCATTATCCTTTTGTCTGTTTCCATTACTGGCGTATAATTTGTGTATCTCTCATTTCAGAGGGACCCTATATCGTGGAATCTTCTTGGACTGTGTCTGGAATCCCCCCCGTTTCATTCATCCCGTAGGAATCCCCTTCAGGATCAATAATTTAATTGCATTCTCTTTCCCATACAAATGTTATGTAAATATACTCCTGTAAGTTTACCCACATGTTAATGTAATATTTCCCTTCAGTAGTAAGAGCCTTATGCTCATAAGAAATTCCCCCTTTTTTCTCTTGTTTTATGTTTCCCTGGACCCACAAAGTCAGAATCACAAGGCTAAAGTATCTGTAGCTGTTGCTACCTGTCTCACAGAAACTATCTCAAAACCAGATTGTCCAGGAAATACATAAATATATAC
The DNA here is from genome assembly GCF_040412425.1 of Macrobrachium rosenbergii. Taxonomy (NCBI): domain Eukaryota; kingdom Metazoa; phylum Arthropoda; class Malacostraca; order Decapoda; family Palaemonidae; genus Macrobrachium; species Macrobrachium rosenbergii. The sequence continues at coordinate 76,503,083 of NC_089742.1, read as the reverse complement.
AGTATATATATATATATATATATATATATATATATATATATATATATATATATATATATATATATATATATATATATACTATATATATATATATATATATATATATATATATATATATATATATATATATATATATATATATATATATATATATATATATGACTAAGACATAATACTTTAATGTATGAAACTAAATTAGATGATGAGCTGTAAGCTCTTTACTTGTACCTAGTGACTAATTATCCATTCAGTATGAAACAGAAACATTTAAAAATGATGTCGCATCTCTAAAGCGAAGTTTCATTTTCTCTCACAGCATGCACGGTTATTTCTGAAATATTTGACGGTTTAACTTTAAAGGAGTACTTTGAAGCCTTTAGTGTTCTTTTAGCTTTATCAAGAAGGAATCTTTTTAGATTTTTTGAGGGGAACAGGCTTGGAACTGCTTGTCGTCTTGGTGTTGATGTTCATAATCATTTCATCGTGTTGCTGGTAAGACAATGATTCATTTACTGGGTTATTGAGTGTGCGAACAACGAACAAGAGGTTTCGATCAACAAAATTGGTTTTGCTTATTTAGAAAAGCATATGATATCAATTTGGGAATTGCAATTCCTATATCTAACAAATGAGAAGAGCTATTTTTCAGCAATCAAAAAGTACTTTGCCTTTACAATATTTAAAACTATAATTTTAAATTTTGTTCCTTACGTTACGTAGCTATCCTTATTCCCCTATTGCGTTTACGATAAAAATATTTCATGAAACAAACAGACTGATGTCTTCCAGCGACTTGCAACGCAAAGGACCTCTCTCAAGTTCCGCCGCTCATGCCTTTCCCGTCGTTGTTACGTCTCCAGATCCCTGCTTTTCAAAATCTAGTCTTCGCTCTCACAGTCTTCAGGCAAGTAGAACTGGGCTTTCCAACTCTCCTGATGCCTAGAGGAGCCTTCTACAAACATTCCCAAGTATATCCATCCCCCTTTCATTATCATCTTATTTACAAATGGAACTTCCATTATTTCCATTGTGGTACTGCTAACATGCAAAATTCTGAAATATATGTTACTGATTTTTTTACTCTACAAGTTCAAATTTTATTTATCTAGTTTTACCAAAACTCTTTTCATTGTAGCCATTCTCCAATGCCAATATTTCCTCCTCTGGAAGACTTTCCGTAAGTTATTTAAATAAAAATCGAAATTAACCTCACTAACATCTTTCTCTCTCCTTTCCTGATTTTCTGGTTTTATGGTTATTCCTAGCATTTGGAGTTCATGCCCTTCGAAAATTAAAATCATGCATGTTTCCATTTGATCGAAGACATTTAAGGTTTTAGGCGTAACGCAACTGTTTGTGCAGGTTCCTAATGCGTTTGTGTGTGTGTTTGTGTGTGTGTGCGTGTATGCGTATAAATGTGTTTTTGTGATAACAAAGCATATAAACGTACACACAAGGTTGCTCATCTTTTCAGTAAATGGTCTACCACAGTTCCACGCATTGAGGTTTGACGTGTGCAGATATTGAGAACGCTTTTTCGCAATTATAACAAGAATCAACTACTCTGTTAATTATTTTTACCTAAAAATTCAGCTTCTTCACTGTATACTTTAAATATGGTATTATAATGTAGATAACATGTTTTATCCTAAAATGCGCTAATGGCGGTTAGAGAATTAAAATAAGACAAAGATGTGATCTTTCTCTGACATTCCTTATGGTGAACGGTTTCAAGTAATATAAAAATCATATTATAATATAATTATATTTTGATGTTTCAGTTATAAGTATTCAGGAGATAGGCCTGCAGTATCATGATAAAATTTCAGATTGTCTTGGCTGTTTTGCTCTAATCTAAGTCAGTACTTGAAGAAGAGAGAGATTTAATGCAATCCATAGTATGCACATTTTAGTGAGAGAATTGCCTTTTTCACCTTTGGTATTTATGATATGCTAACAGTTATAATAAAAAGAATAAATACTTCACGGTAAATTGGAGGGTTAAAAAAATTAAATCCCCTTTAGTTTTAGTTTAAATATGTTAGAAAAAGGTCAACGCTATTGGTAAAAATTCAAAGGGGAAGAGATAGCCACCTCAACCTCTACAAAAGGTAACTTATACAAAGAAAATTAAACAGAAAGTCTGGTGAAAAATAATGATTACTCGTTTCATAAATAATATAATAACAATTACAGGAGCTTGAAAGCTCCTTCAAAACTTTGCATCACGAGAAATCTTCCATTTTTACCAGTGCTATAATTAGCAACAGTCCTGGCAACTCTCGTAACAACGCTGGCAACGCAGTTAGTGGAAATAATGAAATAATGGGACAAGGCTCAGGCGGCGGGAGAGATTTTACTCGTCGGGGTAATGAGAAAGCCAGGGTGCTTCCTAACCCCACGACCCCCTAGGCAATCAACTTGCAAATTGGGACAGCTCCTGCCTCTGTCTGCCTTTCCGCGTAATCATTCACACACACACACACACATAAACATAAAATTCGCTGATATGTTGGAAAAACCTCAGGTACATAGTACATAGGTTCCAACTTCTTTAATGACCTTTGTGTGCAAATTGCTTATGTCCTGGACTCTCACTCGAAAGACCGGGGTTCGGTCCCGTGTTCAGACAGAAATTTATTTCTGTGAAACACGTTTCCATGTGTTTATTATATATATATATATATATATATATATATATATATATATATATATATATATATATATATACTACTGTTCTCAGTTTCTATCTCCTTTGCTAAAAAACATAATCTGTTTCGAGAATTCTCGGTTTTCGTATCTGTTTTAATTCAATACAAACATTTCAGAAATGCCGTTTTTCTTTCAAGAGATTCCCAGCCACAATAATCCTTGGCTTCTGAGCTTGCGCCAGAATCAGTGATATAGATAAAAGAACTGTTTTGTTTATCTTTTTTTTTTCTTCTTCTGCCAAGAGATCATTAAAGATTTCGGGAATTCCACTAAAGGATTCCTTGCATAAGCAGGATAAGTCTGATTGCTATGGAAAGAAAGAAAGAAAGAAAGAAAAAGACTTGGGACTGGTGTGAAAGCGGTGATTTGAACCTAAAACACTTCGTTGTTGAAGGGGAGATTTGATCCAGCCACTTCAGGTTGAAAGACTCTTTCCTCTGTTCAAAGAAGATTTACGATGACCGAGATTGCAAAAGAAAATAGAAAGAAGCAAACTATGTTTGCTTTTAAAAAAACATAGAGAGCTTCCTTAATAAAAGTAGAGCCATTTAAGTACTGAATTAACTACGCTTAAGTCGGAATGAGAGTCAGCGAAAGGAAAAAAAACTTGTATAATAAAACAAAAACAAACATCAGAAAAGAACAATACTATTACTGAACCATTAAAACCACTAAGGAAAGGTCGTATGATAAAATTATGAAACAATCCCAAGTTACTAAAAACAATGATACTGTTGCTTTTTGCTGGTGTTGTTGCTGCTCCCCATGTTAATGTTTCAATTTACTCAACAATCATTCATTTTTCGACTTACAATTCACCAACAGTCCAAATGCATTCGCATATAATATTCACTACAATATAAAATCTTCAATAAATTTCCAGAAGAATAATCTGAGAGGGAAAATAAAATGGTGCATTATCATTCATATAGGCGTATATTCCATAGGCCGTAATCCTAGTCAGTGATGCTATGTCCCTTGGAAGACCGCTTTCATGAGATGGTACACTGTGCTATTAGCCAGCCATGAACCTGAAATGCGATCAGTTATGACCATTGATGACTTGTTGACAAATTTTGCGGTCCCAGTATTTTGAAAGAAGTACTGTATTTCCAATACTTATGTGGCCTAAATACAGTGGCAGATGTCTCTGATACATTTTTGTTTCAGTCATAACCAGTTATTTAGTATACAGGAGATGAATGTGAACAACTGAATACCGACGTGCAAACTTTGACTTTTTGCCTGAAGGGGTGTCTCTTCGCATGGGAAAGCTTGCTTTGTAGGTAAACCGAGTGCGTGCTAATCAGTTTAGTTCCTGTTCTTTTAATTAGTTTCTGTTATTTGGTTGGCATGTGTATTTCTTTTCTACCGTATTACAGAAAGGCACAGTTCCACGTATTTTTGGAAAGAGTTAATTTACATTCGCCCAGTGCATGAAAGCCAACTTATTAACTGAAAAAGGAAAGAAGATTTTACCGACTTTTTTTTTTTTTTGAGTGGTGAAGGGATAGATTTTCACAGACGGATTACAAAACACTTCAGCTCCTGGTTTTCGTAACAATCTCACAAACATCCAACCAGGGTTACCGCGTCGATACTCTTGAAGGGCATTTGAGTGGGAGATAATGTACTCGCGTGTGCAGACATGTACTGTCTATTACTGACGAAAGGAAATTCACTTACGCAGTTTATAGGAGATCCCCTGTGAATTAGGCTGGTAAGTATAAATGGTAAATGTATATCATATTGCGTTGTAAGATTTTCATTATTACGAAGATATATCAGTTCAATATATCACTTATATAAGAATGTAGATGATACGCTATAATTCTCTCTCTCTCTCTCTCTCTCTCTCTCTCTCTTTCTCTCTCTCTCTCTCTCTCTCTCTCTCACACACACAAACTCATCTCTATCTATCTATCTATCTATCTATCTATCTATCTATCTATCTATCTATCTATATCTATATCTATATCTATATCTATATATATATACATATATATATATATATATATATATATATATATATATATATATATATATATGTGTGTGTGTGTGTATATATATATAATTATATATATATATAAATATAATATATATATATATATATATATATATATATATATATATATAAATTTATAAGAATATACCAGAACTGAATAGCTATTAGGTCCCAGTTTAGGTAAACCCACAGGTATACCTTCCATCTATCACTTATGCAATTTTCCTCGGATGATAAACTCCAGCACTAAATAATGCAAGTTCGTAACTCGCATTCATAATTCAAACCATCACTCATACGACTCAAATCCCATTAACGAGATGAATTATCTTTCTCCTTATTTACACAGCTGAGTTGCCCCTGCGAGGAAGCTGCCTCCTCACAGCTGCAGTCAGTTTTTGACCCGGAAGATTAACTTACAATAATGCCCTGCTCTTTTGCTTTCTTCATTGCATTATGCATTTCCCTTCTTCATTTCACAAGAATTAGCCTTATCGTTTCCTGCCGGCATACGTCTTCCTTATCTAAGACTATAAGGTTGAAATCTTTTACTTTTTATTATTTTGATGATTTAGATATATTGTAGAATAAAGATTTAATTTTTTGACACAAAATGATTATGAAATACGAAGACAAAGTCATTCAGCTTTCTGTCTGTCTTTGGTGGTCGGTTCGATATTGCCGCTGACGCCAGCTGGATGGTCCATCTTAAGAGAATTTAAAAGACGTTAAATTTCAATTTCAAATCCAGATTCCACCAAAGTGAAATTAGGCTCCTCGAGTCAAGATATTTAGCCGAACAATCTTTTTTGTTTAGATAAATGCTGAGCAGGTGCTCTTTGAGATTAAGCTTGCAGATAAAAATAAAAAAAATATGTATTGCAGTTCTTTCGAGTGGTAAATAAATTTAAACCTTTAATGAGTTTATAAAAAAATAATATATATATCTCCAATATGAATGGCCTTCTAAAAACCTTAAAGAATATTGAAAATAAGATGAGATCGCACATTTCAACACTAACACACTATTTCCCGTTATGAATACCAATAAATTATTTTCACTGAGGTCTTACTTAGCTATAAATCAAATAGCAACTGCTTATAGCATCCTCTGAGAACCATTGAAAATCGGGCAAAGACTTCATCCTGATGTTCAATACATAATAAAAAACTAAAGTTCAACCTTCTCGAAGGGGCACAAATCCAAGGTTATTATTGGCGAGATATCAGGTTGGACTCTGACATATCGAGAAAGCAAACCTAAATATAGCTAATCCTTTTACTTTCTTTAACATCAGTAGACATATCATGTATTAAAAAAAGATCTTTCAGGCTAATCGGACAATAAAGAAACTTTTGCTATGAAAAAAGTTGTATCATCACCTTAATGACACCTATACCATAAGGGAATTCATAAAAGTGACGTGATTTTTCTTCCTTCACAGTAATAACAATAAAGCTAATGGAGAATCAAATCCGCAGTTATGTATATGTACATATATTTAAAGATAAATCAATATAGATAGCTTTCGGGAACTTGTTCGGTTCCCCTTTTCAATCTGATGCGTTGATGTAGCTCTCCAACCAAGTAAGCATAAAAGGACTCAAAACAAGCAAAGTTGCTTATAAACTATGGAACCTGTCGTCAAACAAAGATCAGGCAATGCCATCGTTTTCTGATGAATGTCCTGCCAGTCGTCTGGAACGTCTAATTGGTCCTTGCTCGATGCGGTCGTTTTGCTGGTCATCAACTGCATGGGAGGCGCCTGCAACATCGGTTGCTGGAAGCAACCGAGTTACCTGAACGGGAGAAAGAGAGGCAACCGCAGCACAGATGTGGCTAACGAGACAACACTATCATAATGGTCTTTATTTCTTTATTCTTAAAACCTTTAATGTACTTCCTGGAAATAAGGTTGTTGGTGAATATATCTTCCTGTGTAAAAGATTTATTGCCTTCCATAGATAAACAACTATCTATCGCCGCACCCTCCACTAGTCTTCTTATGCCTGCATCTTTACTGCTAAAAATTACTTTAGATTCTGCCCAATTTAGTTAGTCACAGCCTTAAACTCGACCACCGCATAAATTGGCCAGAATCTAAAGTAATTTTTAGCAGTAAAGATGTAGGCATAAGAAGACTAGAGAAGGGTGCGGCGATAGATAGTGGTTTATCTATGGAAGGAAATAAATCTTTTACACAGGAAGATAAATTCACCAACAACCTTATTTCCAGGAAGTACATTAAAGGTTTTAAGAATAAAGACCACTATGATAGTGTTGTCTCGCTAGCCACAGCTGATGCTGCGGTTGCCTCTCTTTCTCCCGTTCAGGTAACTCGGTTACTTCCAGTAACCGATGTTGCAGGCGCCTCCCATGCAGTTGATGACCAGAAAACGACCGCATCGAGCAAGGACCAATTAGACGTCCCAGACGACTGGCAGGACTTTCATCAGAAAACGGCGGCATTGCCTGATCTATGTTTGACGACCGGTCCATAATTTATAAACAACTTCGCTTGTTTTGAGTCCTTTTATGTTTATTTGGTTGGAGTGCTACATCAACGCATCAGATTGAAAAGGGCGACCGAACAAGTTCCAGAAAGCTATCTATATTGATTTATCTTTAAATATATGTACATATACATAACTGTGGATTTGCTTCTCCATTTTAGGACTCATGCTACTATGGGCATTTTTTAATTAAATAAAACTAATAATAATATGATACTACTGCTACTCTTACTACTTCTACAACTGCTAGCGGCAAACACCTGAGGAAAGTTGAAAAGCACTGACCCCTGGGCAAGTAAAGAGCAAATAATTAGAATACCAAAGGAATGATAGCCCCTTTATCCCTTGGTAAAGGTATATTATGAAAGTAAATTAAAAGAAACTCTTGTGAAAAAATATTAATTCCTTGACAGCTCCTTCAAAACTTTGCATCATGAGAAATCCTCCATTTTTACCAGTGCTATAATTAGCAGCAGCCCTGGCAACTCTCGTAACAACGCTGGCAACGCAGTTAGTGGAAATAATGAAATAATGGGACAAGGCTCAGGCGGCGGGAGAGAGATTTCACTCGTCGGGGTAATGAGAAAGCCAGGGTGCTTCCTAACCCTACGACCCCCTAGGCAATCAACTTGCAATTTGGGACAGCTCCTGCCTCTGTCTGCCTTTCCACGTAATCATTCATACACACACACACACAAACATACATACACATACGTATGCATATATATATATATATATATATATATATATATATATATATATATATATATATATATATATATATATGGGTGTGTTTGTCTATGTGTAATGTGTGTGTCTGTGCTTTCACATCATCTTCCCATTTGTGCATACATAAACAAGTGACCCTAGAATGTTCATTAAAATGTATACGCACCTCTCATTTATATATGTGATAAGAGACACTTTTTAGTTTTCTGTAAAAGGAAAACTACTGAGAAAGCTTTGTCTGTCCGTCCGCACTTTTTCTGTCCGCAATCAGATCTTAAAAACTACTGAGGCTAGAGAATTGCAAATTGGTAGGTTGATCATCCACCGACCAATCATCAAACAAACCAAATTGCAGCCATCTAGCCTCAGTAGTTTTTATTTTACTTAAGGTTAAGGTTAGCTATGGATCATGCGTCTGGGACAGCCGAGACCAATTCCGGAAGCGTCGCCGACACACCTTCACTTGACCGCATCTGGGAAGCAACTGAGCGGTGTCCGGTCGTAGCTGATAGTTTCACACTACAGCACATCGAGAGGCTCGTAATGATGTCAATCAAAGACAGTGACAACAAGGTCGTAACACTGCGGCTCGTCGAGAGGCTTGTTTAGATCCTCAAATGTGCTATTTTAAAATTTCGATTTGGTAGCTTTTTTAAATTTCGATTTGGTCAGCCAAGGAACACAGGCCACCATCGGCCCGTGGCTGAAAGTTTCATGGGCCGCGGCTGAGAGTTTCATGGTCTGTGGATGAGAGTTTCATACAGCACTATATGCTGCACAGGAAACTTGATTACGCCGAAGAAACTTTGGCGCATTTTTTGCTTGTTGTAATTACCCGACACGCAGTCATAGAGAGAACGCCTCCTCGTTTGGGTATTTCCCCTTTCCCTTCTTCGAAGTACTCATTATTATAAACTTTCTATATCCTTGTAGCAGTAATATTCATTCACCTTCTCAGGCGGTATCTTCACAATCCAACTCTTTAACACTAGAACGGCCATGGTATCATTTTTGATACCATTCTGGCTTTGCCGTTACATGATATGTACACAATAAATGTTACACCTATTAAACTATGTGACTTTTATTAATGTCATGAACATTACCTTTCACCAAAATTTCAGAGGGAAACACTTAATAGTTTTAGAGATATAAGCAGCGCTACCTCGGCAGGCCGTGGTATCATTTTGTACCCGCCGTCTATACTCGGCGCGCACTCACAGTGAAGGCTGACAGGTTGTAACAGGTTTGTACATCATTTGCTAAGCGAAATATTACTGAAGGCAATAATATCAGCGCTTTGAATTTATTTATTGATAGCTATATTATTGATCACATTGTGAAGTGCACTGAAACTGAAGCAAGACTGAAGCTCAACACTCAAGATTGGAAGACAAGTAAAGAAGAGATATATCAACTAATTGGAATTATGTATGCCAGAGGTTTGTTTGCCAAAGGACAACCAGTTGATCAAATATGGTAAAAAAGTGGGGCATAAAATATTTCTCAGATACTATGTCTCGCAACAGATATAAAGAACTATTGAGGTTTATTAGATTTGATATTAGATCGACAAGATCTGAAAGGTTGACTTCTGATAAGTTTGCATTATTCTCAACCGTTTGGAATAGATTCATTGAAAATTGCAAAGCAAATTATATGCCAAATGCAAATATCACAATAGATGAACAGCTTTTTCCAACCAAAGCTAGATGCCCATTTACTCAATACATGGCAAATAAACCAGACAAATTTGGCGTTAAATTTTGGCTGGCTGTTGATTCTTCACCCAAGTATTTAGTAAATGGGTTTCTTATTTGGGAAAAGATGCTCATCGACCATCAAATCAGTCTCTATCGGAGTTCGTTGTTCTTCAGCTGATGGATCCTTTCCTTGGAAAAGGGCGTAATGTGACTACAGACAACTTTTTCACCTCGGTCAAATTAGCAGAACAACTCGAGAAAAAGAAAACAAGTATAATAGGCACAATGAATCGCATACGGAGAGAAATCCCTCCAGAAATAAAAACATGTAAAGCACCATTGCACTCAACTAAAATACTGAAAAATAACAATATGACACTTACGAACAGTCTATCAAGGAAAAACAAACAAGAATGTTCTGCTTCTAAGCACAGTTCACAAAAATGTGTCAGTATCTGAAGAAGGTAAAAATTCCTGATTCTGTAAAATATTACAATGAAACCAAATATGGTGTTGACATCATTGACCAAATGGCAAGATTATACTCCACGAAAGTATCGTCCCGTCGCTGGCCTCTGCAAATGTTCTACAACGTCCTTGATCTTGCTGGAATAAATGCACACATCGTATATAAGGAGGTAACTGGCAAAAAGGTGTCTCGACGTGAATTTATTTTACACCTGGTTGAAGAGCTGCAGATGAAAGACACTGCTGAAGAGCGGGTAATTCATGAAGACACCAGTAATGCTGCATCTTCTTCACCTAAAACCAAGCGGCAATGGTGCAAAATAAACTGCACTCGGCAAAACCGCAGATTGACAAACAAAATATGTGCTAATTGCAAACGTTTTGTGTGCACGTCATGCACTGCAACAATTAGAACTGAAATAATTTGCAAGAAATGTTAAAATGTTTTTTCCAAAACATTACAATATTGCTATAACAGGTAGCTATTACAATTACACATACTTTTTTTTATTAAAACTTATTTCTTTCTTAGTCAAATAACAATGTTCCACTTCGTAGATTTTTTGTAATGAACTACAAACTTGTTTCATTTTTTTTGTCAGTGCATATTTATATAGTTAAAAAAAATAATAAAGAACGCTGTATATTTTATTATTATTTTCCTTTGTTAATTATAAATGTATAAACTTTGATTAAACATTACATATAAACAAATTTGTGCTAGCATTTATGTTGAAACACTGATCGATCATAATTGCATAACAATATGCAGCAATACTGAAGTAAGATGGTGGGTTCATTTTTGATACCAGCGGCCCGTGAAGGAGGGTAGTATGCTCCGGCCGTTCTAGTGTTAATCTTCTTCGTAGCTGTTTTCCTCATCTCAGCATTTTGCAGAGCATTGCCTTCTCAAGACAAGCAATCTCTGCTGCACATGCCAGGATGCTCACTTCTCCTCTCGCGTCTCTGTCGCGATCTTCATTCAACACCTTCCATCTCACGTCGCCCGGACACGCCTTCAAGTTACACTCGATCATCTTGAGAGATCTCCTTCTTGAGCTCGAGCTTCGAGGAAGTTTGATTTCGGAAAGGAAAGTTGCATCTTTTCCTCTTTTTCTTACATAATCATGAATAGTTCTTGGATTTTTGTAATACGTTTTCCTATAAAAATGATGTTAGATAATATAAAAAAACTATGATAAAAGCTTTCAGTGTTACGCTCTCCTATGGATATTGCTCTGAATATTAAATGAATTTTAATTAAGTCATTCTCTGAGGGTAATTTGCAATAATCTTTCGTCGTACAATATGCTCATATATACACAGAACCTCATAAATATGTTTACTGGGTTTGTTAATAAAAATTGAATTGTGTAATTCTACGGAGGTTGCATTGTTGTGGTTTCCTAATATTTCTTTAGAAAAACTTTCAGTTTAAGCTAAAGGACTTAAAACACTAAAATATCAACAGCAATATAGAATGATAGAATAGTTGCACGTTCACTAAAAATCTAGAAAGATAAACTCTCCAATATATGACATATAAATCAATACGCTAAAACAATGCATATGCTGTGACAACAATTCTGGGGCGTGGAGAAAAATTTAATTAAAATAACTTCTTCAACGAATAAATTCAAATCCATTACATAAGTAAAAGGTCAAGGGTAAATAATGTTACCAGCATCAGTTGAAGCCACATTCAGAATAAAGCCTTTAGTTCTTGAATGTGCAGAGACTCCACACTCTGGGATGGTATGGCTTTATAAGGGTAGAGTGTACAGAAATGGAGACTCCCAGAACAAAAGTTATGAGCTGATGATATGCTTGGCTTCGAAGCTCTGCCGCATACAAACACACATGGCACTCAGTTACGTGAGAGAATCGAATTTCAGCTCCCCAGCAGGATTTGAACGTGTGCCTTCCAACCCTACCGACCTTTCCTCCCATTTGGAAGCTGATGCCACTTTTGCGCCAAACCTCTGTTTTCTCTCGCCCGCCAGTAATGATGACATTACAATAATTTATCCACATGAAAAAATGACTATGAAGTCATCAGTATTGATGTGCGAGAGAGCCGTTTTATGTGACTATACTTAAGGGAAAACACCTGTTAGGGAGAATAGTAGCACCATCTTCCAGACGGTAAAGAAAGTTTGTCCCTTATTGAACGTTAAGCCTATTTGCTTGTAACTACCTGTAGGAAGACAAGAGTTCACATCCGCTTGAGATCTGAAGTTTTACTGCACCATAAAATTGCCAGTTACTGCATATATATATATATATATATATATATATATATATATATATATATATATATATATATATATATATATATAGAAATCATCAACACACAATCACGTGTGGAACAGAAATAAATTTCTGACTCACGTCGGGATCGAACCCAGGTCTCTCAGGTGGAAAGCAAGGGCGTTATCCACTGGGCCATACAAGTCTAAAAAGAAGTTGGAACCTGAGAGCAACTGCACCTCAAGGAATTACCTGGGCAAGCTAACTGCTTGCATACCAGCGAGTTTTCCCAACTTCCCGACTCAGCAATGACCCAATAGACAGCATTTCATCTGAATTATCCCTTCTGAGTGAATAAGATAGAAATCATCAACACACAATCACGTGTGGAACAGAAATAAATTTCTGACTCACGTCGGGATCGAACCCAGGTCTCTCAGGTGGAAAGCAAGGGCGTTATCCACTGGGCCATACAAGTCTAAAAGAAGTTGGAACCTGAGAGCAACTGCACCTAAGGAATTACCTGGGAAAGCTAACTGCTTGCATACCAGCGAGTTTTCCCCAACTTCCCCACTCAGCAATGACCCAATAGACAACATTTCATTCGAATTATCCCTTCTGAGTGAATAAGATAGAAATCATCAACACACAATCACGTGTGGAACAGAAATAAATTTCTGACTCACGTCGGGGATCGAACCCAGGTCTCTCAGGTGGAAAGCAAGGGCGTTATCCACTGGGCCATACAAGTCTAAAAGAAGTTGGAACCTGAGATGCAACTGCACCGAGGAATTACCTGGGCAAGCTAACTGCTTGCATACCAGCGAAGTTTTCCCCAACTTCCTGACTCAGCAATGACCCAATAGACAACATTTCATTCGAATTATCCCTTCTGAGTGAATAAGATAGAAATCATCAACACACAATCACGTGTGGAACAGAAATAAATTTCTGACTCACGTCGGGATCGAACCCAGGGTGCAGTTGCTCTCAGGTTCCAACTTCTTTTAGACTTGTGTGGCCCAGTGGATAACGCCCTGCTTTCCACCTGAGAGACCTGGGTTCGATCCCGACGTGAGTCAGAAATTTATTTCTGTTCCACACGTGATTGTGTGTTGATGATTTCTATCTTATTCACTCAGAAGGGATAACTCAATGAAATGTTGTCTATTGGGTCATTGCTGAGTCGGGAAGTTTGGGAAAACTTCGCTGGTATGCAAGCAGTTAGCTTGCCCAGGTAATTTGGTGCAGTTGCTCAGGTTCCAACTTCTTTTAGACTTGTATGGCCCAATGGATAACGCCCTTGCTTTCCACCTGAGAGACCTGGGTCTGATCCTGACGTGAGTCAGAAATTTATATATATATATATATATATATATATGTATGTATATGTATATATATATATATATATATATATATATATATATATATATATATATATATATATATATATATATATATATATATATATGAATGTTTGTATACTTGAGAATTTGTGCGCTATAAGAATCCTGAGTCACTTGACAGATCTAGACAAAATTTGGCATGTGGCCATCATTTGACTCAACTTAGATAACAAGGTAGGTTTTAAACCCGTACCCCCTTCCCCTTCCCCATCCCCCTTCTCCCTTCCCTTTGTAACTTCTGTGGTAAACGCTTGACCAGTCTAGATAATATCTGGCACGTGGCCATCATTTGACTCAACTTAAATAATAAAGTAGGTTTCATACCTTTACCCACTTCCCCTTCCCCTTCCCCCATCCACCTTACTCCTTCCCTTTGAAACTTATGTGGTAAAAATCTCTAAGGGTTTATCATACCTCATTTCATGTGCTCGATACCATAGAAATATATTATTGAAAATGCTTTTCTTTCCTGTGATTAATAATTCTGTATCAAGGTTTGTGTTTAGGTTTAGAAGGGATGTGTTTAGGTTTAGTGGGGGGGTTGTGCTTAGGTTAAGTGGGGATGTTTCAGTTAAGTGGGGGAGGTTGTGCTTCGGCTTTGTGGAGGGTAATTGAGATAGTTACCGCAGTAATACCTGGAAAAATGAACAGTCACGACAGTAATACCTAGAT
>NC_089742.1:76463624-76483624 GCF_040412425.1 Macrobrachium rosenbergii | reverse complement strand
CCGTAAAAAATCGAGAAAGTAAAACCTTAATATAACAAATCCATTCACCTCCGTTAACACGAGAAGACCTACCTTGCATAAAATAAAGATACTTAGGGTTTACGGGACAATAAAGAAACTTTCGCCATGAAAAATCTTGTTTGGCTACCTTAATGACGCCTATACAATGTAGAAATTCGTAAAAGTGGTGTGATTTTCCTTCCTCCACAGTAACAATGACAACAAAAATAATAAAAAATGTGGTATAATTACTACAACAACTACTAACAGCAAATTCCTTCGGAAAGTTGAGAAGCACTTACACTGATAACTACTGTTGGAGAGTGAATGAATCAGCAGTTTTTCCAGATTAAGATTCACTACAAAAGAAAAATAAAAGTATGTTTTGGTGGTGACACTTTTAGGTGTTCACGGCTTCTTAAGGACAATTTGTATTGTCATTGTTTTTATCATATTTTTGTGTGTGTACTCAGCCTGTACAACTGCAGCAGTGTATAACCTGTAAAAGATATAGGGACATGTACAAAAAATATTCATTGTAAAAAAGTGCCGACGAGGAAAGTAAAACGCGATGTGCCTGGACCTTTTGGAAGGTCTCTTCTAAATGCTATCATATACTGATACATATTAAGTATATATGCATGGAGAAAATACTCGAAATGAAAACTCTTGACTACTAAGTGTCGACAGTCTTGATGAAAAATAATGAACATCAAAAAAATAAAATTCAACACACCTTTACTTTCAGTGGAATCACGTTTAAATGTAATTATATCAAAGTAGCATAAATCCCAAGAGATTCGGTTCTCCTTTGAAGAATATATTATGTAATAAGACGAATGCACGCTGCATCGTCTGGTAATTTGTGATCTTCGTGTGACCTGTGGCCTGAATTATTCGAGAGTGACCCCGGGGCAAATAAAGGTGATCTCTCCTACCGCTTTTGAACGATAACAAGGCATGAGGTTGACTTCCTAAAAGCCTCAGGTTTTAATGGTAACTGAATCTTTGGGGATGGCGTGGTTTCGGAAAATCCTCTTCAGGGATTCGGTATTGAGCTTTGTTTTGACAGTCTTAGTGGTACTATCCGAGAGCAATATATATATAGTGCTCATATATATATATAGCATGGATATATATATACAAGAACCTAGCTATATATATATATATATATATATATATATCCTATATATATATATATATATATATATATATATATATATATATCTAATATATATATATAGAATATATAAATATATATATAATAATAATATATATATATCTATAATATATATATCACTTATATATAATACTATATATAATATATATAGGTTATAAATATATATACATAGATATATATATATATGATATATATATATATATATATAACATATATATATGTATATATATATATATATATATATATAATAATATATATATATATATAAATATATATATATATATATATATACATATATATAATAGCAACATATATATATCATATATATATCTGTATATCAAAAAAACTCCTAAATATATATATAATCTATATATCATTATAATATATACATATAGATATATATATATATGCATAATACAACAAATAATATACATATGTGTGTGCAATATATATACATTTATAAAGATTAGTCCATTTAGTAAATAAGGCCATTTAAGATATTGTTCATCTATTTTATAGTTAAATATGTTTGTGCAAATATATATGCGTATGCAGCTACTTGACGTTACAGTATCTACCAGTAAGTCTGTCAGCAAGTAATAACCATTCCACTGTTTCAATAATGTCACCTTCACAATCACTTCACATTATTTGCAAGAATTAGGACATACTATAATGTGCAATTATTGTCTACTTTAGGAGTATAACAATTTGCAAATCATTTGTATAAGTATGTCCTTACTTTACAAATATAAAAATATACAACTGTCAGTTGTATATCCAACAAAGGCATTTAATGTAGTACACCGAAATAGAACATCGACAACCGTAAATTTGGAGATTAAGTGCTAGGAAGTCACAACTGAATAAATTATGTAATGAAAAATTATGTAAAGAATTCTTCCAGATCAGAACAGTGCCTTCAGCACAAAGCACCCTAAAATAGGAAACACACTTAAGCATTATTTCAACAAGCATCGAATTTTCTCTTGTAACCAAATTTAGCCTTTTTTTGACCATTAAAAATTTTAAAAAGTTCACCAGTATCAACTTTCTTCAATAAAAATCGTAAATTTCCGATCTAAAGGCTAGGCTTTCTGGAGTATATAATTGTATAATTCATAGGAATCAGTTGCTTCCCTTCTATTTTTGTGCTATAATTGGCCAAGGTCTCAGTACCGGCAGAAATTCTATAGATCAGTGTTTTCCAATCGGTGTGTCGTGGCACCGACTGAGGGTGCCGCAATGATTGGGGAAAAAATAAATAATTAAAAAATACAAAACAATTTTTTTGTATCATCCATTGGCTTTCCCATCCCTGGTGTCAGCAGTATACCTCGGCATTCATACGCCATTCATTACATATATTTAAATCTTGGCTTGGGCGCGGTTTAAACCGAGACCGCTAGGCTGACGGTTAAAGCCTTGAACCAGAAAAGGTGGGAACGGCTGCTCTAAATGATGCCCAAAGGACTCTCAGGCTCGGTTAAAATTTAACATAGCTTCACATTACAAATAATGTAATTGCTCAGTGACTCCTTCAACGTGATTTGAAGGTTTACGTAAAAAAAAAAAAAACGTACAGAAAACGCACAAACAAAATCTTTCCATACTTAGACACCCTTCAGCGTCCTTGCACCCTTAGGTCACTGGACTGAATCACAGACAACTAAAAGACTTATAGTAGCTGCACGCACACTATGTGATGACAATTCTTGCATTGGCTGTTTCACATATATAAATAAGGATATCGAAATGTAGTGGCATACTTGAAAGATTCCATGTTCTCATTTCGTTAGAGATAGGCATTATGGCTTAATTATTGTTGAGTCAACTGGTATCAAGAGTTCACCAATATCAGCAATTCCCAATGTATTTCACCCTTCGCTTCTCCATGAAGAGCTGAAATAACGCTACTGAATCTAGGGAAGTTCATTTTAGCAGGCTTTGACACTCAGTGGTGGCAACACTGGATCCTTCAAGTTGCTACTGGAAGGAGCTATGACCGCACTACAACACACTAGATTGATAATATTTACTCGTAAAATTCTGGAAAAACTCTCCAGCTAAATTAAATACTGCTTTTCTTGTGATATCTTAAGCTCTCAAGCACGCAGTGAATGTTTGTTACAAAAAATGGTAGTTGAACTTGAAATAAAGTTTTTAGTTCTAGCTTGACCGCATTTTTATCATTTAAATAAGTTTCATTCGTACTTTACCCAGATAACCAAATCTTTTACCTAAAAACTGGATGAAACTGATCTTTTTAAATTAGCTGAGAAGGGCGATAAATGCTTAAATTTTTTACTTAAAAGTTTGGTGCAAGAATAAACAATCTAAATCTAATCCCTTTATTTTATAGTATTAACATGTTGATTCTCTATAAATTAACAACAACAAAACTCTCATGGCACTGGAATTAATCATTCGTTGTAAGAATGAATTATCGCGGCACATGACAATTTTGAACTTAACTGTTAGGAAAAATATGCATTCATCATAAATAAAAATCAAGCATCGGGTTTCTTCTGTTGCAATCGAACACACACTGCATTTTATTTGTAAAAGCTTGCACTGTGAGAAAATTGCCTTTTAGGCTTGTTCCAGATGAATGTTTGTTCATTTAGAATAATAATAAAAAACAGCACCGTACATGTTGTATCTTGCGCTTTATGAATTTCGGCCAACCCTGCACCACGCAAGAAAACGAATTCCACTTGAAGAGCACAAAGCATATAAAATTATAAGAAAGGACACATATTAACAATGCAACAACCGTGAAATGCTATTAAACTAGCAGGCAACGTCCGTCAGACATGACCAAGGACACTAAGCTAACGAACACCCGACAGAGAACACTGTAGCAATCACCCCACCAGCACTTCCACGTCGCGGAGAGAAGAAAAGATCTTCATATGCAAACACGAGCGAGCGTGCATCTCCCCGAGACCTCTTCCCTGACACACAAGGAGATCAGGTCACTAGTTTATGACAGGAGAGAAAATGTGACAGCACAAGCGAGTCTGACCCGGGGGCACTGCTTTACGATGCCGGCTGGACGTGTCCCAAACTAACCCTGACTGGAATGACATGTGTATTTGAGAGACCGGACCTAGAGAGGTGATCCACGCTGGAATCTCGCACTTGTTTCATGAGGCAGGGAACATAAATTTATGAGAACCATTTCATTATCTTTTATTTTCTCATTCAGTTTTTTCTTGATGACGTGATCGCCGTCTGAGTTACAAGGAAAAGAAAATTAATGTCTCATGGAGTTTGCGGGTAACGTATTTCAACATGCGTTTAAATTTCAGGTCAGTTCTAATGGACTTCTTATCCAAAACAACACTTGAAAGTGCAAGTATAAGAGAGCAAATGTACATGAGCATATTGTAAGTAACAATAAAGTCTGTGCATATTTTACATTGCATGCGACAAAATATATATTGCCTGTATTACTCTGCTATATAACAGGTTTGTAGTTAACTCCACAATTTTAGTGTCTCAGTACCAAATATAGGATCTTATATACGGCCAATATCATGGATTTCCGTGGAAACCTTTGAATCCTGAAGTAGATTCCTTGGTCTGGTTTGTTTAACTGTTTACATCCATGGCAAGCAGTCAAAAGAACACTATTAACTACACAAACCACTTTTTGCATTATGCCATTCGCAGATGCATAACCATTTTTTCTGCCAAAAGACAAAACCTATGTATTCTGCATGATACCACAGCTTAAAAAAAAAAAAAGTGGGAAAACAAGGCCTATCGAATTCATTTCTTCACAGACCTACAATTACGTGTAATTAAGCCTTAGCATTAAACTACAAATGGTAAAATGAAAGGTCAACACAGTGAATGGAACTCAGCATGCTGTACATTGTACATTGTAATTCAGAGCTCAAGGAAAAACCCTTTCCCATTTCAGCATATGATTTTGTAGAAGGATGGAAGGGCATCAAGATAAAAATATGTAAAGGAACAGAGTCCTTTCATTCCATAAAAACGATTAAAAACATTAGACAGATTCTATCATTCCTGAGGAATGTACTTTCAAATGACAGACAACAGACCAACCAAAACAGAATGCTTATACGCACATAATACAAGATGTTTGTGTTATGTATCTATTAATGAATGAATTAGGTGATTATATAAGATGATGTACATACCTCCTTATATATATACATCGATATTATAAATAATGATATTATAAATATTTAATATATTTATATTCTATATATTGCAATATATTTATACTAAGGGTTTTATAAGCTATATATTATTTTAATAACGAACTTGGGAAAACTTTAAGTTAATCAACATCAAAGGAATAGATTTAAACAATCTTTCAAAAAATAATTACTTTAGATTTAGTTAAAACGGTAAGGAGCAACAGAACTCCAAATTTTGGAATTAGTTGATTATAGGACCAGTACATTTATATAACAAATGAAAAGTCAAACTGGTTATTGTTCAATATTAAAATAAGCATTGCAATAATTTTAGAATATTTGGGCTTGTGTCATTAAACAATCTGCCTTGAAGAATTTGACTTTAAATAAAACACAAAGATATATATTTTGTAAATGACTAAATAGTCCCCATCTCAGGATACTTAAAAGACTATGTATCTACATTTTCTTTTGATAATTAGATCTTCGAAAGCCTACTGGTTTATTACCTATCCGTTTAAACTCACCACCCAGCTGAGGGCCAGCCTCACTCACAATAAGAATTTTGATAGATTTGCACAATGTATGGCCCTTAGTCCGAGCTCCTGAATCTTAAACGTCCCTCTGCTAATTTCGCCGTATCGACCTTAAAAATATTACTCAATGTTTTTACAGTGACATAAAAAGATGTGGGGTAGGACAAATGAGAAGATCTTGGAAGGAATGGAAGGGGGAAAAGGGATAAAATAACATGAAAAGGAAAATTACCAAGAGAGAGAGAGAGAGAATGAAACTTGAGAGAGATATGAGAGAGAGGGAGAGAGACGTCCCTCAGATTTACAAATGCTGGGCATTTTAAATCACAAGGGCAAGAGTTTATGACTCATCCGATTCATTAAAAATAAAGATAAATAAATGACTAAAAGAAAGTAAATGATATTGGCAGAAGAGCTAAGGGAAAAAGAGTGAGGGTTTTATTGTGTTGAGGCTGTTGCGGAATTTATCGTCCATTGTTTGCCTATTTGTAGGCCGGACTATCACTTCAGTCCCACGAATATTTTCTAAAACATGACTCCTTCAGGAGGGGCGGAACATACGCAAAAACTCTCGATTGCCAAGGTTTCATCAGTAATCCACTCTCTCACTCTGTTATTCTTAATGATTTATACATTGAAAAAGGGAAATGGTATCCCGAAATTAAAACCTCTTGTGGGGATAGAAAATAGGGAAGATTAATTTTAAGGTGATAAGAGATAGAAGTTTATCTGTTTTTAGAAGAAGATACCGAAAGAAAGGGTCTCCTATCCCCTTCTGGATTAAATCAAGACCTTCGAAAAATGAAATGGTGCACAGGTGCCAAGGGAGCTCTAGAGCTCTTTACAAATTACCTGGAATGTCCCAATTATTTCGCCTCAAGTCTTTCTTAATGGGACAGTCGTCCTCGGCCGGGAAGCGGAGGGCCCGCGATTGGAGTGAATACATCGGAGTACCACCTGGGCCTGCTGATGCGACAGCTGAAGGAGTGTACACGTGCTGGTTCTACCATGATCCGTCGCATGGCTCTTGTAGTTCATCGGCCAAGTGAGATATGGCAGAATCCTGACTTGCAATGTACATGTCGGCGACGGGCTGAGGCAGAGAGGAGGCGGTCGGGGGTGGCGAGCGGCTATATATATATATACGATGACCAGCTCAGGCACGGGTTTATTTAATTTTAATAATATTACCTGCAGGTGAACATTCTAGATGTGGTCGGGACAAATCTCCGTTTCTCTGACCGACGCTCACAGGAATGAGGATGAGAAAAAGAGAGGGGTCCTGAGTTGGATCCCGTGAATGGAGATTGGCGCTCTGGCGCTGGCATGGGCAGAGTCAGGGCTATCAGAGGTTTCTTGTTTATACACGTCGGTCAGGACGGACACACACACACATGGCCCTGCTATATATATATATATATGCAAGTGGCACCGGCAGGAATTTGGCATCTCCTGAAGGGAGATCTGATTGGGGCCCTGGCACTGGCACTGAGGCAGGGCCGGGATTCTGTAGTTGGATCGGGAACCGATCGATGGGGGCCACTGTACATTATTTACTCAGAAAAAAAATTACTGGTGGGGACTGCACGTTCCTCCTGTTTACCCAGGGGCGCCAGTCTTGGCTGAGGAGAAGCATTTTCAAAATTACTCGCGCCTTTGAAATGATTAGGGAATGGGGACCCTTAGATTGTCGTGATTTCGGTGGGGACTCAAAGTCCTGTCCCAGGATGACATTTCAAGCAACTGGGGAGATGGCTTCTACTGCAAAGATTGCAAATTTTGGATTTGAGGTCTTGTGACTCTCAATTGGACCGTGAGGAGTATCATTTTAAATTGATTTATTCCCTCGAAAAAAACGAGTTTTCGTCTATTGACGATAGCTCCGTGGGGAACTCTGTCCCTCGGATGAGTTATTTGAATGTTTGAGTCCTAAAAAGCAGTGATTCGGCGCGCTGGGCTGGCTATCCACACGTTCATCTCGTGGACATTGGTTTAGATAACGTAAAATCCAGCTACAGGCTTAGAGAAAAATAACCTCCCAAATTCGGGAGGGCCTAATGACACCCAGGATTAACACCCCGCCGTCTTGACAACATTTGATTTATTATTGCAAACCAGAACATTTTGCCCATGTAGAAGAATGGCCAGAAACCTTGCAGCATTTGTTTATAAAAGGTCTGATTAAATTCTTTGCATTTCCTCTGTCTGTCAGGGCGAAACGCATATTTGTCGGTTTTAGGGTGAGAGACATCATTTTCTTGTTCCGGCACTGTTAGGAATGCCCTTATTTTTCTTGCAATAATCTGGCAAGTTAGGGGCTTCATAGTTCCCATTTTTTGGGAATTTGAACCTCCGAGGAGCAATCGATTTATTAAAACCCCATGGATCCTTCTTAGGGTGGTGAGTTTCCCACATATCTGCTATTCGGCAACACTCGGTGAGTGTTGCTGGGGCTTTTTTCCACTATATGAGTGGCGAGGGCAGGTTTTAAAACTAAAAACTGTCACCATTTATCTCAACCATGTCATCATCGTATAAAACTCTGTTCGGAAATGCTTTATTTAAATCATTTCCTCCAGTCCCGGAACGGTGTTAGTGAAAATTGCGCTTATGGTCAGCCATTTTGTCAACGCCCAAGAATAGACAATGCAATCGGACCAAGTCGAGCCTGCTTCTCTGGGCTGCTCTCCATCCCTCCATCCTGAAGTAAGTGCTAATCTCTAAAGTGATATTTCAAAACGTAATACTTCCTGGAATCACGTTATGAGTTCCATCTTTTCTTTTTTTTGCGGGAATTTTTAACAAAATACATCATTCATGGTGTATTCAAGGAATCAAGTGTAAACAAGGGAGAAGTTATGTGGTATTGAATAATCTCAGCACTCCAGGACTCAAAATCAAGCCCTTTCAAGCCATGACAGGTTCGGACTCGTCCATTTTGGCATATCTGCACAATGTAATAAGCTTGGCTGAGGGCACTCACCATATATGCAGGGGCGGGGGTGGCGGCTGTCGTTCTAGCATCTGGAGCTTTGGGCACGTTCTCTCTAAAGACTAACTTCAAGATGTTATAAAAATCTTGGAATAACGTTCTTGGGCCGAAAGTCTTCTAACATTCTCTCTCCTCTCGTTGTTCACAGGCATATTCTAGTTTTGTTTTGAGGAAATAATCTCACGTTCTTTTTCCTTCTCTGCTGTGGATAACCAAGGACCTTTCTACATCTCCTCAATTCTATTTTCCAGTAAAATATTGGTTCTAAAAGACTCTCTCTTAGAAAGTACACTCCTTCTTCGTTCTCGGCAACTCTCAATTTAATTGCATTTGTCTTGAACCCATGCTCTCAGATCTTAACGATAGTCCGATGTACGGAGACCATCGGACATGAAGACTTTCGAAATCCTGTTTTGTTGGGCTCTGGAGATTAGCCATCTTGAAATAATTTCCAAAGGATATGTCAAAAAAGACTCAGGTTGTCTGAAAGACTCAATTGCAGGAATCTGAAACACTCAATTGTTCAACTGCAGGAGAATGGATCTGTCTGAAAAGACAGGTGATTAGTAAAGTCTGAGGAGACTTTTTGTTAAAAGAGAGAATGTCTTGGAAAGACGTAGGTTAATATCTTTTTAAGGCAAACACTTTAATAAAAGTCTACGGAAGTATAGTTGGATTTTTTGCTGCTCGGATTTGGCTATCGTGAAGTTAAGGAGTTGTTCTGGGGAACTAGAATGATCAGGGTATAGATGGGCAGATGTCAAGTGAACTAATGTTCTATATAATTTCTCAAAGGACTGTTTAATTTTGGGTTCTCATAAAATGAGAAATTATCAGCCCAGTAAGTAATTGAGTCTCTGAGGACTGGATTTGGATAAATTCTCAGGATCAATATAGAATTTTAGGAGTCTCTGAGGACTGGAATTTGGAGCAAATTCTAATAGAATTTTCGAGATGCAGGTCTGAGTGGAGGCGAGGTATTTTTAGTCAACTCGCCAGGGTTAAAGAGTCTCTGAGGACTGGAATTTGGAGAAATTCTCTCCACGTGCAAACGTAGAATTTTTAGGAGTCTCTGAGGACTGGAATTTGGAGAAATTCTCGCATACGTCTGACAGAATTTTTTAGAGTCTTTGAGGTCTCTTTTTGATCAGATATTTGGAATTTGGATGGACTTCAAAATTCCCACTTTTATTACCCTTCGATTCTATTATTAGGAGTCTCTTATAGGACTTTGAATTTTTCTTATTCCCTTAGGACTTAGAAATTACTAACGGAAACCAAAAGAAAAATCTTGCTGAGAAATGAAAAAAAAAAAAAAAATGTTTTTATTTTCCGGGCAAAATGGGGTGGGGGGTGCAGGTCGTGCCAACACCTTATTTTTAGATTCTGGGTGAATGAACCCGTATATTTATTCCAATCGTCTGCAAACGGGGAATTTCCCAGTCGTCTGAGAGGATAACAGTACAACGGCCTAGTAATTTTCCCTATAAGCGGAGTTTAAATTTCGCTTTCCTAACACCTAACTCAATTCTAACTACACTGAGAGAATTTTCAGCAATGCAAGCTGAGCTTGTGTCAGAATATGTTGACGTAAGGAACTGGTTTTTATTCAGAAAAGCAGGTTTAAAATAACATTTTCGTTTCTATTGAAAATAACTTATATGGCAAAGATTATCACAGAGGAATTTTATTTATACTATTCCTATAGCAAAGATATATGGCAAAGGATTTTAACACAGAGGAATTTCGCACTATTCCTCGAAGCAAAGGATGGTTAGCACTGGTTATTTCCTAACTACCTATCCTGAAAGGCATGCATTAACGAATCTAATACGGCGGTTCTTTTCTCTCAGTGATTACATGCGTCCCTATTTCTAATTCCTAGGAACAGTCACGATTGTAAAAGGTTTTGCTAAGATTAACACATTACTTAGTGGAATTTTCTGGATCTGTGTGCTGGTTTTACACAAAAGGTTTTTCAGTTGTCTCGACCCAGCTTAGCTTTGCTAAACCTGATCTGGCAAGTTGCAAATGCAATAAAGCAACACTAGGGAACTGCAACTGCAAAACGAGATCTATATAGGTCGCCATATTTTTACGTTTTTCCTGTGGTTTTAGTTTGAGATATTCTCTGTGAGACAGGTAGCAACAATTTAAGGTAATTTAGCCTTGTGATTCTGACTTCGTGGGTCCAGGAAAACGTAAAAAGAGGAAAACAAAGGAGAATTTCATATGAGCATAGGGCTCTTGTTACTGAGGGAAATATTACGTAAAACACGTGGGCAAATTTAAAGGAGTGTATTTACATAAATGACATTAGTACGGGAAAGAGGAATCAAGTAGATTATTGATCCAGATTCCTACAGGATTGAATGAAACTGGGGATTCAGACACAGTCGAGAAGCTTCCACGAAATAGGGTCCCTCTGAAATGAGAGATATGCACATTATACGCCAGTAATGAAAATAGACAAAAGAATAATGAATTCGAAGCTGCACTGAGGGTGCCAAGGAGGATGAAGTAATAAAGAATTAATACTGCCGATGCAAGAGGCGCACGGACATTAGACAAGGGAGATTTTGATTTCTCAATTTAAGAAAATATTACGAGGAAAAGCGTGACTGAAATGGGGGTCTTCCAGGGCACTTTACCTTAGCAGATTTTCCGAGGGCGCGAGAAGGAGGTCCGTGGATGACTTGCGATTTCCGAGGGCGAGTTTCTTCCACGTGTTGAGATGGGCTTCCGTAAAGGGGGCAAGGCGATGGGGACTTCTCGAAACTCCAAGCAATGGGCGTGTGGGCTCGAGGAATACGGTCGAAGGGCACGAGGAAAAGTATACTTTGGAAAGGGCCACGTGGTTAGGGATGCAAGGGCATCGATGGGGCCAGGTGTTGGGGACGTCTTCATTCCATATATCTTCCAGCCGCGTGTGTGTGAGAGACCTCGTGGCTTTTGCTTTTATCCTCCTATGGGGCAGGGGGCACTTCCAACACAGATGTTTTTTGACTCATTGCAGCTGATGTCCGCAGGGGAGGTTTTGGCCTGTAGGAGAAACACCCAAGCCAGATTACTTTTTGCCTTGAAGGAAAGATCTTTTATAAAAATGGGAGCGCCTTTAATCTTTAAACCCTTGTTTTAAGTCGATAGACAGATGGTCTATCGATCAGCGGCTGGCAGTAAATGAAACAGCAACACAACAACCAACAACAACAAAGGGGGAGCAATTTGGAGCGAATTCTTGCTAATCATAATAATATATATATATATATATATATATATATATATATATATATATATATATATATATATATATATATATATATATATATATATATATATATATATATACATATATATACAAAATCTATATATATATATATATATATATATATATATATATATATATATATATATATATATATATATATATATGTATATATATATATATATATGTATTTCCATTATAGGCATAAAATATAGAGGAAACAGATTATCAACTTAGTCAATAAACTTATGGCCCAGAGGAAATAAATAAATTCAAATGGGAATAGATCAAGAATTCAACAGATCACTCAACACCTAATCAACTGCTCTATACCACATTATAGAAGGCTATTAACAAAGCAAATAAAATATTGAAGGTATTATCACAACAGACAAATAGATTTTAACAAAAAAAAAGCTTTGTATGACGAAAACATCAAAAATTTACAGAACAACTCAGGTCTAACATACTTTTATCTTCCATTATCCCAAATCTATTAGGGATCTCGCTCATTAACATATACTTAAATAAAAAATTATAAGAAGCTGAGTTTACAAGATTCCTGCAGCAATTGTAATGAGATTTACGTGGGAGAGATAATGGGGAGGTCACTTTGAACATTAACAGAGCACAAAAGATATATGGTATGCATAGGGAGTTCAAGGATTTTTCTACATAATGGGATAGAGGCCATTCCATAAAAAAGTGGGGCAGAGCTGGTTTAAAGGACAAAGTAGCTATCCCTACAAAGAAAGATGCTGGAAAAATAGAAATCATAATCAAACCAACAATATGAACTTGTATAGGATATTGGATAGTTTCTTTGAAATAGTTAGGTTAATCATTAACCTCTTTCAAAATTTTATTGTATTTATAAACGACCGCCAAACAGATCGCAAAATAGGAGTTTATGTTAAATCAAAACCACTAGGGAATTGTTTATTTTCCCTCCTACCTGAAACGGTCACCTATACCATCATATTGTAAATGCCACACCTTTATATGCTTTGTATATACTCCTGTAACATTTCATCTGTCAATATTTTGCTAGTGAACAGGGCACAAAGACTAAATTGCTCGATATATATAATTGCAACGTTCAAGAGTGTTTTATGGGTGTTTCTTATATTGATATTACACTGTGGTATTACAGTAAAAGGCAATTATATATTAAGATATTTTCAAAGAAACAAAATTCCATATCAAAGCACAAGTACCAGAAATTACTGTGTAAATGCTATGCAATTTTCAAAGATATACAGGTTATAAAAGTTGTTTGTTACCTTCATATGTACACACAATACACACACACACACATGTAATAGAATATATATATATAGGATATATATATATATATATATATATATATATATATATATATAAATATATATATATTACATATATATATATATATATATATATATATATATATATATATATATATATATATATATATATATGCCTATATATATATAGTGAAGAATGAGATGTATAGAGATAATTTATTTCTGAAGAGAGTTAGTAATACAGTAATGTGTATAAAATGGACAAAGGTGTGTGTAGATTTACATAATATATATATATAGACATAAGTATATATATATATATATATATATATATATATATATATATATATATATATTATATATATATATAATAAATATTCCGTGGATTTACCTAATTCCGTTAACTTATGAGAATGTATTTATTCTAGTTAAAGCACGATATTTATGAAATGATAATGTATGCATACCCTGAATAATAAAATAAACATTTTAAAATGGTATGAAGTCATATTTCAGTCATATTTATCCACGAGCTATAATTCTTACACCAGTATTCAGTGAGATGAAACATATATGAAAGGACGTTTGGGAGCGAGTTTTGTTTTTGGTCCGAAACATATAAATTAATATTTTAGAATATATCTGAATCGTGTTCTTTAATATCACTTACATCATAAAAATTAAATGTATTTTTGAGTTAAAGACCCATTAGTTTTTGTTCAGTGGAAGATTATCAAAATATCCCTGATGATCATAAAGCTCATTGCATCATCATCATTCTATCTGCGGATATTTTATAATTTAAATGATTGAATCTTTTATGATCAAATAGTTATTTTAATGGCAAGTCAGAGGAATTTATATGGTGAAAAATCTTCTTTAGTTCATGCATCCAGTATATTACTTCTATCCCTTCATATGAAAAATATAATACGAACTTCGTTTGAACCAGGTATTCATGAAACGGAAGCTCGGTATTCATCGTACTAAGGCTGAAAGGGGAAGAAATCATTTCAATTTCGACTAACGTTTGAGGTAAATCATTCGTGAAACTGGTTCAGAACCATCTATAGATTAGAGTCAGATTTTGAATCTTTCTGTAAACCGATGTTGCTAGATATGGTTTACGACACCCACACTTAAGACAGTGTCATGTCAGCGAATTTTGATAGTTTTCGATCTCTTTCCCATCTATAACACAGTCCAGTGAAAAAAACCTACAGCAGCAACAAACAAACAAAGAGATGGCGAATAAGTGTGGGCTCTGCTCTGTGACTAGTGAGCCCTCTGCTCATTTGAGAATCATTTCAGGTATCTAAATCTACTCGATATTCTGTGATTAACTTATTTGCATTCAAAAATGAACGCCTCTAACCTATATAAACTTCTACCATAGAGTAAAATAGTTTTAGCAATTATATATATATATATATATATATATATATATATATATATATATATATATTATATATATATATATATATATATATATATATAGGCTATATATATGTTTATATGTATATATATATATATAGATATAATCGTAAGCAAACCAATAGCTATATATAAATAAAAACAATGAAAATGAAAAAATATGGTAATATATGCCTATCGGCCATCATTTATGATGCATTTCTTCCTTACATTATGTTAAAGCCATGATGTTATAGTAAAGTCTTATATAAATCATTCAGCAATAATGATCAAGGGCAAATTTATTCCTTCAGTTCCAGTTAAGCAATGGAGAAAAATATTATCAAAGGGAGTCATTAAATCCCTCTTTGAGCAGAAGAATGCCTGTGTAGATAAGCAACATTAAGGTCCCTTTTGTTAGATACAGCATGATATTTATAAACAGATAAATGCATATTCTACAATGGGATATAGTAAATCCCAGTTGGGCCGCATCGTATAACAAATGAAATCCTTCCGATCTTTCTCTTGGGTCCCATAGGACCTTCAGGAGGAACTGAATCGTATTTTATTGAAAAGTAAATATATGTATACTTATGAACATATTATATATATATATACAATATATACCGATATATTTAATATATAAATATATATAAAATATTATTAGTTTATTGTATATATTTTTTTATTATATAGAAATATATAATGTCCACTTATTTGTCATATATTTATTATATTTATAAATATATTATATATATATATATATATATATATATATATTATATATGATATATATATATATATATATATATATTTTTTATATATATATTATATATATATATATATATATATATATATTTTTTTTTTTTTTTTTTTTTTTAAATATTCTGCTGTTCGCCCTCCATGCAGTTTTATTGTAGGAATATCATCCTGACAGAGACGAAAAGGCGGATTTGTATCGAAGGGTAATAGGGCATTTAAAAAAAAAAATCCGTAGCAGGATTAGGTAGCATTATGGGCCTAACCCACAGGGGTTTATAATCAAGCAACCTCTAACAACGGTGAACTTATTAAGCTTCTTTTCCTGTATTATGCTCGACGATGTTTTGACAAAATTTCAGACTCCGAAGGCATAAAGACACTGCTGTTTAGGGCCCTTGTTTGACGGAAAGAGGTCGCAGAGAGAAAGATAACTGTCATGTCTGAAAGCACGTCTGTGTGATTCCACCCTTCGGCCCCTTTTTCTTTTCTGTCTTTTTTACTAAGTGGTAAATTAAACAATCCCCAGAGCTTCCCAATCGTCTGTTGTATGCGCAGCAACTTATATAAAGTAAGTCTGGAATTTTAAAAGTTTCGTCCGAATTGCTAGTATCTCTTTCTGTATTTCCAGTTCCTTTGTTTTTCCCTCTTCACCACCATCTACTATAACCCAGGTAACCAATTTACTTTTATGAAGTCCAGATTAAGAATAATTTATATTGCTTAGCGACATTCAACTATTCCCGTGCAGTAATTAGGAATTAGGTAAGGTTAAGTAAGTAATTTTCAGCAGTCAGGCAGCCTTGTGTTTCGATTCCATTGTTCAGAAGAGAAATAGCCTTTTACCAGTGGTAAACAGTGTACGATAATCCATTGTTTTAAAATCTTACTGAAGCAGAGGAAAATTGACTGCATCCGAAGTTGGGCAATTGTTCAAGTATTTTCCTAGCTAACTACATATTCTTTGTGTCGGGCTTTTCCTCTCGACTGGCGACCTTACTTAATTAATAATAGTCTGTCTTTGAGGTTAAATTTTAGCCTCAAGTGACAGGTTACATGTGGTCTTGGCACTCAAGGCCTCATAATTTATGGTAATTAAGTAATAAACTCATCAGCCAAGCCCCCACATGTAACATTGGCGAGCTTGCTTAGTTGAATTAATTTAGAGAAAGAATCTGGAGGGAAAAAAATTTAATTACACATTAATTCCAAAGAGAAAAGTCAGATATTTAATTTAATGTTACTCTTCCAAACAAGGAGACAGCACAAGGCATAATAATAATAATAAGATTACCAGTTATAATTAAGAAATTAGCATAGGTAGGTAAGTGTGCATTCAAAGCAGTAATTCACAATTTGCAAAATCTTAAAACGGAGCACTTTTGCCGTGTTTGGATACCGTGGCTGTACATTCCAGCAAAGGTCGTGGGCCAAGTTATCGTTAATTGTTAATATTTTGCTATTTTCCCCAGCCAAGGATTAATGCATGATATTGATTTTTTAAACGAGTTAACTAGTATGCGACAAAAGAGTGGAAGTGTGCCGAACGTGTCTCTTGTAGGATAGGGGACAAAATTTGCGGAGTTCATTAAAGTTCAAAATCAGCAACCTCGTTCCCAACTACGAAGTGCTGTATCGAGTGTGACGGAGTTAATAAGTGTGCTCAGATACCGAGAATTATATCAAAATCCCGTGTCAGTAAAATAGCAACCGAACGGCATTAGTTAATTTCACCATAATTTGCATTTTTTTTTAAGTAAAGTAAATTCAGTCCCGTCAGGACAAGTCCATTTCCTTGTCTTGCTAGTGGCCACTCCTTAAGTGTGACGGCAGTGGACGGCATTAGAGTAAATCTGTATTCCTGCATTTCCTTCTTTCGTTTTGTGAGAGGAATTCGAGTGATTTGTGTAATTGACTTGAGAAAAACGCTTCGAAGATCGGTATTCCTCCGCCAAGCAGTTTTATTTTTGACTTCACTTATGCTAACGGGATTCGCCCGCCATCATGGAAACACTTTCCATGTCCGCCATCTTAAAGCCTTTGTTGTGTTGTCTCTGTGACTGGGGTAGCACAGTCACTGGTCGCTCTGCCTCAAAGCCACTTTTGGGACTACATCGTTTTGCGTAGTACCCCCCCTCCCCTCGCAAAATTTTAGCCAGATAGAAATTGATAGATAAGAGAATAAGACAGGGTTCCAGACAATAGATAAAAACAAGATATAATTTAGTCAGGGAATGATAGGTCTTAGTTAGGAAATATACAGATAACAAGTACAAATGCCCGAGGTCAAAAATCATATAAAGAAAAGAACTTACAATTTTACTCTAAACTCCTCAATGTAGACATTTGACTCGGCTTATGATTGTTAAAAGCAATCCCCTAAGGAAGCCCAAGAAGACGTATCTTCAATTAAGAACCCTGCCAGTGTGCACTTATAAAATTTTACTTAAAATCTTCTCAGGCAGCACAAATTGGCTGACTGAATATCTCTCTCTCTCTCATATCTTCAAGTAAGCATTCACGTAGTTAAACGAGTGTATGTGACCCTCTTCAAGGAAAAAAGGGCCGACACCGGGACAATTAATTAAATTAAACCAAATAAAAGAAACACCTCTGTCCCACAAATAGATGAGGACAAGTTAAGATTAATTACAGTGATAAACTGTCGGTCACGAGTGAGGCCTTTTACCCAGACCTAAGCAGATAGCCTTTCCCCCTCTGCATGAGAAGGGGATTGTGGCACCGCGGGTACTGGGACCAGACACTCACGAGGGCCTTTAAAAGCAACCAAATTCACTTTTCCTTCCACAGTGCCTGATCTGAAACACTGTCATCAACTGAATTGCTTATTTCCCTCTCTCTCTCTCTCTCTCTCTCTCTCTCTCTCTCTCTCTCTCTCTCTCTCTCTTACTTCCCTTTCTCTCTCATTCATTTGTACACTCTGTTGGGATAGAGTGCATTTCCTTACATATAGCCTAGTTGGATTCAAGTAAGGGGTTCCTGGGAATGCCAAGCAAACTAGAAAAAAAAGACCATAAAACCAGACAAAAGGGAACACAGAAGAAAAGTCCTTCTGGTACTAAACCTGCACCAGTACCTAAGGATACTGAGTGCCACCAGTGTGACCTTTACACGGCACACCCAACCAAAGTGCCACCTTTTGAAAGGGTGCCACATCACTGAAGGGACACCTCCTCACTGCCCAAGTACTTCCAGTCGACCCTGATAGACGCCCTTCTCCACCAGAACCATGGCAGCAGAGAATTATGGAGCCTTCCTGGAGCTGGGG
Source organism: Macrobrachium rosenbergii (assembly GCF_040412425.1). NCBI lineage: Eukaryota > Metazoa > Arthropoda > Malacostraca > Decapoda > Palaemonidae > Macrobrachium > Macrobrachium rosenbergii. Next base: position 76,464,723 of record NC_089742.1, on the reverse strand, counting down.
ACAGCGGCAGGTCTCACTGGATTGGAACTTGCCACATGGGTCAAGGAGCAAATGGACGACTTGGCCAAGCGAGAGAAGGAAGAAAGACTCGGACGGCGGAATTATGAAGCCGAACAGAGGGTGTATGAAGCCGAACAGAGGAGGTATGAAGAAGAATGTAGGGCGTATGAAGTCGAACAGAGGCAGCTAGAAGAAGAAAGAGAAGAAAGGAGAAGACAGCATGAGTTAGCCTTCAAAGAAAAGGAGCTCGAGCTGGAAAGAGCAAAAAGGGAGAATGCCGAAGCTATGGCTAGACATCAAGCCTCCAGCCCCACACTTGCTACACCAAAATGCTCCAACCTCGAGCATCAATTCCGTCGTCCCCAAGTGGACTGAGGACGAGCCAGAAGAATGGCTAAAGGAAATCGAGGCTATCTTTGATAACTACAGCAACACCAAGACAGAGAAGGCCTTAGTACTAGCCAAGCACATGGAGGGAAAAGCTAAGGCAGCCTTCGCTCACTGGAGAAGAGCCAGAGAGGCAACATGATTGAAGTTCGTAGAGTCATCACGAAGGCCTACGAAATAACCCCAGAGAAATGGAGACAGCGGTTCCGAGGTCTTGCCATGGAAGTCGGCTGGTCGTGGACTGAATGGGCCTGTCACAAGACCCAGTCTGGTACCAGCTGGTTCGACTCCTTGTCTTGCACAACGTTTGAGGACCTCTTCAATCGGACCATGCTGGAAGACCTTTACCAGTGTGTGCCTGGGCCCCTTGCTGTATATATTAATAATAAGCAGCCCACCACACTTATGGAAGTCTGCCGCATGGCCGATTCGTGGGAAACCTTCAAGCAGTCTTACAGCACATCTCAGAAATTAAGTATATCTTAGTTTAACCAGACCACTGAGCTGATTGACAGCTCTCCTAGGGCTGGCCCAAAGGATTAGATTTATTTTACGTAGCTAAGAACCAACTGGTTACCTAGCAACAGGACCTACAGCTTATTGTAGAATCTGAACCACATTATAACTAGAAATGAATTTCTATCACCAGAAATAAATTCCTCTTATTCTTCATTGGCTGGTCGGAGATTCGAACTCGCAGCCAACAGAGTGG